>NC_134407.1:164042320-164403987 GCF_038048845.1 Mixophyes fleayi
GAGATGTGGATGAGGTTGTTGGGGTTGCTGGACTGCAAGGGTGTGTTTAATATTGAGCGAGGGGCATGACAGGGAGAGAGGGTTGGAATTGGACAAGAAGGGGACCCATGAATGGACAGGGTATGGGGGGAGGAAGGGAGCAAGAGGTGGGGGAGGAGTGGAGATGGGGCTGTCTTGGGGGGAGGTATGAATGAGAGAAGGAAGGACTGATGCGAGGGAATAGGTTTCCAGTGGGGGAAGAATAGGGAGGGGTAGGTAGGAACACAGAGTTGCTGAGAGAAGAGCAGTGAAGGGAACAAGAGGGAAATGGGGTGGGGTGGGAATAGGAGAAGAGATGGGGTGGGGTAGTGAGTCAGATCAGAGGCAGGGGAAAGAAGAAAGGGATGGGGATGTGGGAAAACATAGGAAGGTTGCACAAGGGAAATAGAGGTAGAGGACAGAAGTGAGAGAGGAGCAAAACATAATAATGCTAGAGATAAGTGTGAAATAGACAATTTAAAAGCATGACACAAAGAAAGGATGGTGAGAGGTTAAAAGTGAGGAAATGGTGAGAACAGAAAAGGTGAGTGACTGCAGAGGTAGAAGAAGAGATGTAAAAGGATCAGCAAGGGAATGGGAAGTAGTTAGGACAGTACAGATAAGATATGTGTGAGTAACCCCCCTCCCCCCCAAAAAAAACCAAACAGATTAGACAATGACATTAGGCAGGAGTGGAGGGGGGATTATAAAACATTAGGCATAGTGGAAGGTGTGCTGTGGTGGCTGTGTATGATCACTGGGCAAGGGGAAGCTAGGAAGCCAGTTAAAGATAATGGTAAGTGGATAAGCAAGTGTGGCTTGAAGGTGGGGAATACAAGCAGCAGCATAAGTGAAACCAACAAGTAATAGTAATAAAACTGCAGCTGTAAGAATTATGGTTGAGAAACAGATCAGCAAGGAGGGTGTAGGCAGTGCACAATGCAGGTGCATGAGGTGGAGGATATCAGCTCACAGATGATTGTTGTCTTCCTGTAGCAGTGTTTCCAGGTATAATGTTCTCCTCTTGTTCAACTCTTGTGTAGCTCATACTATGCTATCAAAATTTGTAAATACATTTGTAACAAATACACACTTGCTAAATACATAGGCACTGGCTAATACAGCCTCCCTAGGCTGATACAGCTTCTATCAGCTGAATAAGTAGGGTCCTAGAGCTATTTGATCACTTTCTTGAATTAACCCCCACTACTCACACACTACAAAGATAGCAATACCATTTTTAAACAGTTAGAGGGTAAGCATACCATATATCTAAACGACAAAACTGCATATATGATCCCTTAAAGATATCTGGTGCAGGGGTAGTGTTAATTATTTACCATATACCATAAAGACTAATAGTAAAAATTCTTGTTTTCATCACATGTTCAAGACTATAAATATACAATATGTTCTGATTGCCTGAGCCAGAAATTTAAAGCTAAGGGTGTACAGAAGGGGGATAAGGTGCCTCTAGCTGTCTCAAGTGGCTCTGAAGAAAGCTATAGGTGTCTTATTTTAGTCTTCAGAGAAGCTTTAAGAAAGTCATCCCGGAATCCACACTTTTTCAATGTAAGCTTCAGATAATCCCACTTAACACCATCAAATTATTATTTTAACAGCAAAATATATTTTTGGGGGAAAAAACAAGTGTTGGACAATATAAGGAATGTATGTTGCCAGGCTGGTGAGAATGAAGCCTCTGTGGTTTGGGCAACCAACAAAGAAATTACCTCAAGTGGTCTGTCAGAATTTTAGAAAAACTTTTTAAGTCAGTTTTTTAGCACTGAGATTGCCCTGAAATTCTGGCAGAGGTTTATATCTCTATCCGGTTTTGGAATCATAGCTGTATTAGCGGTGAACAATGTCTAGTGTAACATCCTTGAACTGCAGCACATTGTTGCCTAGAGGGGTGAGGTAAAGAGTAACAATATTAGAATGCTTCTTATTATACCAGGTCGAGAGACTCTACAGTTCTTAGGGCCTTTGATTACTCACTCGAACTCCCCATAGACAACAAGCTTGTCTGTCCCCTCCAGTTAAATACAAAGTACCAATATCCACACTGCATTGTACAAGCATGATCCTTGCCTAGTTAACGTGCATAAAATTGAGCTTTAGACCAGAGGCATTTTCTGCCTATTAAAAGCCAGTCTTTTGACTCCCAAGGTGTTTTGCAGAAAGTCATTCTTGATGACTTTATACCTCTCCTCTAGTTCCTCGTTAGCTGCCTGGAGTCTACTAAGCTAAATAAGGTGCTTTTGATGCAAACCAATGCAGATAAGTGGCCTCCGTTAAACCACTTTGAGATAATCCTAGAATTGCATCGGAGATCTCCCATTATCCAGCATAGACAGTACTGACTCTCTAGGAGGATTTAAACTCCCATCAAAGTTTTCAGTTGTCTGACCAAGTATAAATATGGATTTTAGATTATTTCAATCTCTTCCTAAGTAAAGAGCTAACAGACATATAATCTAATCTGCAGCAGCAGCCCTAAGCACTAGAGGAAAAAGTGCAATCCCCCATAAGAAGGATACACTCCCAAGATTTGAGGAGGTGAAAGCTCTTAAGATGCTTTGTAGAATCTGGAATTATGGTTATGATTGCCTATTGATGACTTGTGTCTCCTTACGTCTGTAGAGGTGGAATGGGGACGTGCAGAAGCGAAGCGTAGGCCAATTAAAGTAAAGGAGTGTTCATGTAATTGTGTCATAATTGGATGTGGATACACAGATTTTAGGAGACTTATCTCTTGTGGGTACTGTAGGGTTGGTGCATCGATACAGAATGAGGATATTGACATCGGCAGTCCCTCTCGGAATCTTGTTGCCTCCTCCTCTGCAAAATTGCTAAAATTTACCCCTTCCTCACTCAGGAAGTGGCTATAACCCTGGTTCACAGGCTTATTATATCCTGCTTTTACTACTGTAACCTCTCTCTACTTGCCTACCCACACCACCTTTCCCCCCTACAATCCTTCCTGACTACTTCAGCTAGACTAATCTTTGTCTGACGCCACTCTTCTGACCTTGTCACATGATACATTCCAGCACCACCACTCTGCTATGTCTGTGAACTTCAACTCTCTTCTCCCCTCATAACCCTCTCCCACTACCATCTCCTAGACTTCTCCTGCGCTGCTTGCACCAATAAAACTCCCTGCAACACCCTATCAGACTTTCTCCCAACCATCAGTCCTCCACACGGTCCCTCAAAACTCATCTCTTCATATTTGCCTACCTGACATCCTCTGTAACCTTCATATTCACTCCCTCTACCTTCTCTGTCCACCACATCCACTCCACTACTGTCTCACTGGCACAGTCCACTCCACTCCACTCATGTCTGTCTCCCTCCTTCAACTCTTTTGTCATATCTAAAGCTGAATCCTCTGTTGCTAGCTCATGACCATCCATGTGTGTGTTAATAAGCTTAATTGTATTCATTGGTTGTTACATTGATTGTATTGATTTATGTCTTATTTGTAAGATGATTGTCCAGCGCCTTATAAATAACTGTTGATGATTATGTCTGTCAGTACAGTCAAACTCAATCAATTATGTGCAGCTTTCAGATAATGGTAATAACATGACTTACCAATTGCATAATTTGCAGCAAACATTGGATGGATCATGTCTTGAAAGGGTTATTGACTGCTCTGTGTATAAAACACTGTAGCAGTCTAATTTCGTATGATGTTATAAACATTGAAGTGTTCTGTGTTATCGGTACACAGTGTGGAAGGATGAGGTGGGGATAAAGATGGGTTGGTTCCTTTTACTGCATTCTTGAGAAGACAAAATAGGGAAGAGAGGCATAACTGACTCTTGTTCAGCACGTTGCAGCTGAAGGAAGCCCATCTATAAATATAATACATTTATTTTTATTAAATATAAAACCTAATTAGTGATGGGTCCTAATGCAATGATGGGCAACAGGCGACCCTAGGACTGCATACAGGTCTCCAAACCTTCACCTGCGGCACCCGGCTGCTTCCTAGTTTGTCAGATTTGTTATAACTTGTAACACTTGTTTAAAATGCCTGCTGATATGTTATTACAGATAGGTGTCTCTTTCTTTGATTAAATGTATGTTTTTTAACTTATTACTGAGTTGAAGGGTAATGTGAAGTCTTTTTGAAGGTTAGAAATGTGCCTCACCCATATTAGCTATTTTAAACATGCCTTCATGCGAAAATACTAAGAAACATTTTGACTTGGTTTCTGTTTTTCAAATTAAGTTTTGTTTTTATAACTAAGATACCCCATAATCAATATAAAGTGCACTAGTTTCACAAAAATGGATAACAGACAAAGCAAGAAAGATATAACATGGACACAATGAAAGCACATATCAACTAATGTTGTTTTTGCTGACGTTTGGACAGCCTATGGAAGATTATTTAGGTGTTGCTTAAAAACCAACCTTTTTGTCCCACTTTAGCCTCCTTACCTGTGATATTTGTTTGTAATTATGAAGACTGAGCAAGAGACCAATGATTTATATGATTACAAGGGATGTCTACAAGTGCAAATCTATGACTCTAGTGCTGTTTTGTAAATGTTTATTTCAATATTCTGTAATTTTGTTTGTTGTTTTAAAGTATTGCATTTTACAAACTAGCTTCACTCATGAGCTCTTTGCATTAGAACAGATTAGCTTTCCTAATCATATGCTAATAGTTTTGCGTGTATGTGTACTGCGAACTCTTCACCATTCTCTCCTTCTTTCCAGAGATGTGATCTTTGTCCACATAAAGAAGGGGCACTGAAAAGAACGGACAACGGAGGTAAGACAGCAGATGGTGTGGGTGATATTCGGTGTGGACTTGACCTTCTGTCGGCTCCTACTACCGTGTCTCTCACCATCTGCATTTCTTCACATGCTCCTTGCAGGTTGGGCACATGTGGTATGTGCGCTCTATATCCCAGAGGTGCAGTTTGCCAATGTCCTGACAATGGAGCCCATAGTCCTGCAGTATGTACCGCATGATCGCTTCAACAAGGTAACTCTGTAGTGATCCTTCTTTTTTTAATATGTCACCACAACCTGTGATTCTTGTTAGCTACCGCAATTCCTTCCTCCAGTCTCATCGTGCTTGCTCCCATAG
Source organism: Mixophyes fleayi (assembly GCF_038048845.1). Taxonomy (NCBI): domain Eukaryota; kingdom Metazoa; phylum Chordata; class Amphibia; order Anura; family Limnodynastidae; genus Mixophyes; species Mixophyes fleayi. The sequence goes on from NC_134407.1 coordinate 164,047,452, forward strand.
ACCTGCTATATATGTGAAGACCAAGGACGAGAAAGTAGGGCTGCATCTGGGGCCTGTATGACCTGTAACCGACACGGCTGTCGCCAGGCATTTCATGTGACATGGTGAGTCTTCCAGAATATTGAGTCAATTACTAGTCCCTAGGATCCTCTGACAAATCAGACACCCAGTAATGTCATGGCAAAGTGATCTGACAATAATTTACAATTTGAACACTTCCTATACCTACTTAGTGACTTGCTCTAGACTTGAAATAGCAGCATGGCTCTCGGTGGTGGTGCGAACTAGTCACAAACTGCGATCCCTATAGTTATACTACTTTGTTCAGTATATCACTGTGAATGCCATAATGAATAGATTGTGTGTCCAAAAAGGAAATATAGAGGCATTTCAGTGTAACCGAGACACCTTCATTACCAAGTCCTTACTACTGCTCTTCCATCTTAGCGCTCAGATGGCCGGGCTGTTATGTGAGGAGGAGGCTCAAGAAGTGGACAATGTCAAGTATATTGGATACTGCAAATACCATTTCAACAAGATGGTGAGAGATCCACAGGTAACCTTTCTAAATTACTGCAGGTATCCTCTGAATATTCTGTCTAATACCACCTTGCATCTCATCAATACCACAGTTATTCTCTTTTTCACATAAAAGCCCACACACGAGGGGCTTCACGTGCTGTATACTTGTTAATCTGTTTTCACACAGTGTGGCAGACTATTAAACACATTATGCTGTCTTTTCCCTGCAGATCCACCTGCATGGCAAATATATTTATATTGTTATCTTCACTTCAGCGGTTATACATACAGAATTTACAGATGACGCTTTTATTATAGACTGTGGAAACGCACAGTGCTTATACATCTCAGAAAGTGAACATCAGAAGACTCTGGGATAATAATACACAACATATAAACATTTAACTCCATGGAGCATTAGTTTTCAGGGCAGAGCCCAATGTCATTTCGGCCCTAAGCACAGCATATGATGTTTTATGTTCCATGAGTACACACCCCTGTGGAAGGTGAATAGACAGGAGATCCATTTTGTGATTCTGTTGTGAATTTCCACAGCCATAACACCTATTCCTTCTTAGGACATTGGAAGGTTGGTGTGTTCCAGACATTGCCTATGGCTGTATATGGCTTTCCTTCCATGGTATTCTTTTGTTCACTGCTGCAATTCACTCTACTATTGAGATAATATTAAAGGTCAATCAATGTCGGGGGTAGTGGATTATTTGTCCTGAAACAATGTCTCATGCAAAAGAGCTGTATCATGGGTGCAGGGAAACATATTGAACATCAGGTCTAATGCCCAGCATTTGAGCCTTTTAAGGTTGGTATTTCCCTCAGATCATGCGGCAAGTTAATTAAATGGTTCAGAAACCCTTGTACTTTGGGACATCTCCAGATTAAGTGAACATTGTTCCTCTCCCTGCCTTTTATCATTCCAGGCAGAAGTTATATACTGTGGCAAAGTGACCGACTTACTACTTGTAAATCACTTTAGCTTCCCTCTCAGTTAGCAGGCCCAAAGTTTTGGCGGTAATGAGGCCTTGCAAACAGGCTAAAACAGAGGACCTGTTCTAAGCACCTTTTATCTAGGTGAGGTGGGTGGTGTCAGACTCAGCAGGAGGAACCATGGGTGTGTCACCTGTCAATCAACCTTGAGGTGGGGGAGGAGCATAGGTTTTATAAGGCTTGGGTCTCCTGTGGGTGGTCAGTGCTGGACAAGCTGGCTGATCTAGTAGACATGTTAGCTCAGTGCTAGGGGGTCACCAAGGAGATATTGTTGGTTTATGTATAAGACAAATCAAAGCAGACAGCTATTATATCAGAATTGCGTGTGAGTGTCACTATACATTAGAAACTTTAGGAAGCCATAGTGTAGTAGCTACTGTGCAATATGTACAGTTACATTAACTACTTGGGTAATAAGGGGAATCAGTATGGGGACATCTTGATTCTCAGGCCATTCTTAAATAATAATTAGAATAGATGATTACTTGTAAGGTGACACAGATCTCTGCAGAGTCAAACAAACATCATGACAAATCATACATAAAAACAGACAAAGTAGATATGAGGGTGATGAAGCAGGTACTGATGTGAGACAGAAGGTAGAGAGGGCCCTGCTCATGAGAGCTTATAGCCTAGATGTATGTTATTGTATGCTTTTTGTGATATGTCACTTTACTCATTCAGGAGGCTATTATTGTATTTAGGTGCTGAATTTGTTCTGGGACCAAGCAAGCAATCAACATTTTTATCTGCTGGTGCAAATTAGACATTGAAAGCAATTGACTGATTGGTTCATATGGTCTAGTGCAAATTTTGCACCTAAATGCAGTTAGTAATGTTACTGTCTAAAGTGTGTGGGCACAAGTTGTTTTGAAGGTGAGTTACATAAGGTTTTAGGTGGGTTAGTATTGGTTAGGTCAGACTTATCCTTAAATTGCTGGAACATCTTAAACGTGAATTAAATTCCCGTTAAAACGACCCAGAGATTCCAATGTCTACTAATGTCCCGAATGTTCACATTTGCAGTGCAAGAGTTTTATGCACATTACAGCTGGATAAGCCTCCCAGGGATTATCTTTAAATGATATACATTTTCATTTTCATTTCGATGAAAGTGCATTATTCAAGTTTTTGTTTGATTAACTATTCAACCGTTTTCCATGCCAAAATTGTGTCCACTAGTGGCACTGATTCATTTGGAGTCTGGCGCTAATTTATTTAATTTATTTTCCAGAGAGAAAAATAAAATGTCAGCTCCCACTTATATGTATTAATACAGATTGATTAAGGCCCATGTGCTTTATTTAGCACTTCTAGAAAACAAAACCATGGTTTTAAATTAGGTATATTTTCCCTTAAAGGCACGTGTAGACAACTGGCTGTCCAACCATAATGGAAATATGACAGACCCGGCCAGTGAGCCTTATTATGCTTTAAGGTATTGCATAAGCCGTCTAATGTCCATGAGAACAACAGGCTTAAAAAGCATTTATAAATAGTTAAAAAAAATTTAGAGCTGTTAATCTCATGTGTTCCTCAAAGGCAATTCTTGAGTGTTTCTCTTCCTCTGTACCTATTTGTTTTTTAATTCTCTCCATTTTTTTTCTTTTATATAACTTTATTTATTTCCTCTCTTACTTAGAAAGTCTCCCGTCTCCCTTGCCCTTTCATCCCAGGACGGTGCAGTCGGTCTGGTTCTCCTTCCCTGGAGAAACCCCTCCTGTTTCGAGAACGACAAAGAAAGGTACATTTAACGATTATAATTTTCTCTTTCATCCTTTCTGGGGGACACTGCTACCATGGGGTTATGTGAGGGGAGTGGAGTTTGGCACTTAACTAGTTAACTTGTTAATGTTTGCTGCTGACAAACCCCTCCCCTCTGCAACACCCCTGTAGCCTCTTCAGTTTTAGTTGAGTGCCCAAGGGAGTTGGGCTTACTTATGCTAGTTAGTACATTTTTTTTCACTTTACATGTTTTATTTTACTTTCATTTTTTTTTAATTTCCTACAGAGGTGTGCTCTGTCCTCGCACAGAGCACACTCGTTTAGGTAAAGAAGCAGCTGTCAGACTGAGAGCCGGACGGCTATCACTGACAGCAGTGAGAATTTTTTCTTCTTCTTTGCATTGCTGACAGGCGGCTACTATAAGCCGCTGTTTCACTGATCGTTATTAGGTTACCGGCGCTGCCACAGGTGGTAGAAAGCGCCGGTAATCACTGCCGTAGCAGGCGGACATTGCTGGTCTATACCAAGTCCCCTCCTCAGATAAGGAGGGGGGGACTTGGTACTTATTTTCAGCGGCCAGGAGAAGCACTGAATGGCGATTATTGCTTAGAGAGACGTTGTAGATCGCCCTTACAGCCAGCCTGGTAGGATATGGAGCAAGTGCAGGACCGGGAGAGCTATGAAAATAGAGCTCACCCGCCTGCAGAGAAAATTTAGACTCTCCCATGGCGCTAAGATCTGCACGGGAAAATGGCAGCAGCTTCTTCTGAGGAAATAAGCAGAGCTGCTGACAGACCTCTCCTGCTTCACACAGCTTAGTCTTAGGAAGGCTAAGTGCCAAAAATATTAAAGCACCTAGAGCAAAGTATTCTACTTGCTCCAAGTGTAAGGTTAAATTACCCATTGAACAACAGGACCCGGGGGACGCTTTGTACTGACTGCATTGGGGCTCCCATGGTAGCGCAGGCACAGACTAACGCTTTACCTATAACTGAAACACCAGCGTGGGCGGGGGTTACCACATTAGTACAACTGCTTTCTAAGCTGGCAGAGATTCCAGCGGTTGCGGCGGTCCCCCCTTCAACCTCTGGAACAATAGACCCCCTTAGTTCAGGAGGGACCACGGGGATCACCGAGTCCGGTGTCTCTGGACAGGCAAGAGATCTGTCCGTACTATTCTCTAAAGCCCCTCCTACGGGAGATCCAGCTTGGTCTGCATCATTGGTCAGGGGCCTAGATCGGTTAAACCGTTTCTTGGAGGCGCCAAGGCCTTTACCCAAGAAAAAGCGCCACAGACATGCTAACCCCCTTTTGTCCTTCTCTGATTCGTAGAGATCCTCAGAAGTGGAGGGTGAGGTTTTAGAGGATTCCACACAGGTTACGGACCAAGAGGAATCTCCCAAGATATTAGGGGATTGATGACCTGTGGTAGCAGTGCGGCAGACCTAGAGAAACTAAACCTACAGATCGTAGTCTTTTTAAAAAGGTCAGAAGGCAGACAGTCCGTTTTCCTCCATCTGTGGAGTTGAAAGAGATTGCTGAAGCATCTTGGAAAAAGCCTGATCGCAGGTTTGTTATTCCACGAAGGTATCTGGCTCTATACCCTCTGCAGAAGGATGATCTATTCCGTTGGGTACAGGTCCCAAGGGTTGATACGCCAGTGGCATGCTTAGCTCGCTACACGACACTCCCTGTTCTAGGGACAGCCTCCCTGCAGGATCCCACTAACTGTAAGATAGAGGCTTTTTAAAAGTCCCATCTACATGGCAGCAGGTACTTCATTTAGACCCATGTTTTCATCAGCCTTGGTTGCCAAGGCTATGTAAACATGGGCTGAACAATTGGTGTGCAGGATTCAGACTTGCTTCCCCTTGCCCTTCACCTCAGGGAGGCGTCAGGGTACTTCTATGAGGCTGGCCAAAACGCAGCTTCCATTTCCTCCTCTGTTTCCGCAACAGCAGTGGCGGCTAGGAGGACCTTATGGCTGAGGTCCTGGGATGCGGACTCCGAATCTAAGAAATCTTTGGAGTCACTCCCTTATTCAGGTGGAGTGTTATTTGGCCCTGAATTGAACACCATAATTTCCCAGGCCACAGGAGGCAAAAGTACCTTCCTACCAGTCAATGTCCCTAAGCCTAGGACATCCAGGTTTGGCTCATTTAGACAGCCCTTTCAGGGGGGCTCATCTAGTCGGGCCCAGACACACAGGTCCAGACACATCTGGCACCAGAGGACACTCGCACAGAGGTAGGTCCTCCTACTCCTCCACGAATCGTCCCTCTTCCAAGCTCCCAGCTTGACGCCCATCCCCCCTTCTCACAGCGGCGGGAGTGGAGGGGCGTCTGCTCCTGTTCAGAGATCAGTGGGCAGAGTCCTCGGGCGACAGTTGGATTTGGGGGATTATGACAAGAGGTTACATAATAGACCTATCAGGCCCAGTCCCTTGTCGTTTTTTTTTTTTTTTTTTTGCAACCAGCTTGCCCCACGACCCATAAAGAAAACAGGCAGTGCTTCTCTGTGTTGCCTGTCTTCTTTCCACAGTAGTCATCCAGGAAGTTCCGGAACACCAGAAGAGACAGGGTATCTACTCCAACCTCTTTTTGGTCTAAAATCCGGGTGGCTCCTTCCGCCCTATCTTGAACCTCAAACAATTGAACCTACACCTGCAGATGGTCAGATTTAGGATGGAATCCCTCAGGTTGGTTATCAGGGGACTGGAAGCAAACCAGTTCATCGATGGACATCAAGGACACCTACCTCCATGTTCCGATCTGGAAGGCACATCAGGCTCTTCTCAGATTCACAGTGGGACCTTCTCACTACCAGTTCACAGGTCTCCCATTCGGTCTTGCAACAGCACCAAGGGTGGTTACAAAAATAATGGCGGTGATGGCGGCTTGTTTTCATTCCAGAGGTGTGCAAATAGTGCTCTACCTGGATGATCTACTGATCAAGGCTGCCTCTGCTCACCTGCTCGACCAGCATCTACAGCTCACTGTCAGGATCCTGGAGATGCATGAGTGGCTCATAAATCAGGGAAAATCCCAGTTTACCCCTTGCCAGAAAATGACCTTTCTGGGACTGATAATGGATACCAGCAAACAAAAGGTATTCCTTGCAGAGGACAAATCACAATCCTTGCGGGACTCTGCAATTCTAGATTTGTCCTGCTGCAGACTGTCGGTACTCTTATGCATGTGCTTACTAGGAAAGATGGTGTCGACCTTCGAGACTCTCCCTTACGGTTGAATTCACTCTCGTTGCTTTCAATGGTGCCTCTTAAAAAAAATGGTTAGCATCCCATCAGAAGTTAGAACGCCAATTGATTTGCTTGTCTCCTGAGGCGAGACAATCCCTCAGATGGTGGATAGCCCAAGACAATTTGCTAGTTGGCAGGTCCTTTGCCCCATGGTCTTGGATCTTAGTATCCACAGTCACCAGCCTTCGGGGATGGGGGGCTGTGGCCCTTCATTTGAGACTTCAGGGGCTCTGGTCTTTATTCCAGGCATTCAGACCTGGGAAGCAGGCATTCAAAACTGGGAAGCAGACTATCTAAGCTGGCATGCAATTTTGCAGAGGGAATGGTCTCTTCATCAGGAGGTTTTTCAGACTCTGGCTGTTCGATGGGGGATTCGGGACCGAGACCTGATGGCGTCTCGTCACAAACGAAAGGTCCTTCACTTTTGCTCAAGAGCAAGGGACCCCTTGGCAGTGGCCGTCGATGAAATGATAATGCCCTGGGACTTCAGGTTAGGATACCTGTTCCCTCCCATTTCCATGATTTGCGTTCTTCGGAGGGTCAAGCAGGGCGGACTCCCAGCTATACTGGTGACTCCAGCTTGGCCTCGGAGGGTCTGGTATCCAGAATTCCTGATGATGGTGTTAGGTCCAGGTCTTCAGTTACCTCTTTGAGAAGACCTTCTTCTAGAGGGGCCATTCCAACATCAGGACTTACCTCGGCTGAATTTAACGACATGGCTGTTGAAGCCTTCCTTTGGAGGTCCAGAGGGTTCTCTTCACGAGTAGTGGACACCCTCCTTAGGGCTAGAAAACAAGTCGCAGCTCAAATTTAACACCGCATCTGGCTTACCTACATTAGATGGTGTGAGAGCCGAACCTGCCACACGGCTTCGTTCCACCTCTTAAGGTTTCTTGCTTTTCTCCAGGCCTGGATGGGGGCCTTCGTCTGGGATGCTTAAAGGTGCAGATTTCGGCTCTGTCTGTGTTTTTTTCACAGTCGCCTGGCAGACATTTTGGACATCAGGACCTTCTTACAGGGAGTCCTGCATATCCAACCTCCATATGTTCTGGGGCAAGCTGGTTGCAGCACCCTGGGATCTTAATCTGGTCCTTAATATGCTTCAAGGACCTCCCTTTGAACCGTTACAGTCTGCGGAGTTACGGTTCTTAACATGGAAAGCTGCTTTTCTACTAGCCATTGCGTCTGCTCATTGAGTTCCGAGCTGGCGGCTCTCTCATGTTGCGAACCATATCTTGTGTTTCACGATGATAGGGTGGTTCTTAGAACCGTTCCTGCCTAGAGTAGTTTCTGTTTTTCATGTTAACCAGAAAATAGTGGTTCCAGTGTTCACAGAGGAACCACAAACCTCTGGAACAGGCTCGATGGAATTTCTGGATTTGGTCAGAGCACTCCGAATGTATGTTCATAGGACATCAAACATTCGCCGCACAAATTCTTTATTTGTTTTATTCGACTTCTCAAAACAAGGATGGCCGGCTTCCAAGCAATTTATTGCTAGATGGCTTACGTTGACTATTAAGCAGGCTTATGTCGAGGCTAACCGACCTGTGCCAAATCGTATTGTTGCCGATTTTACCTGTTCTGTGGGCTCGTCTTGGGCGGCGCGAAATGGGGCCTCAGCGGACCAGTTATGCAGAGCAGCCACTTGGTTCCTCGGTCCATGCCTTTACAAAAGTTTACCAATTCAATGTCCTTGCGTCGGTAGACGCCAGTTTTGGTCGTAGTGCTCTACGAGCCGAGCTATCAGCGGTCCCTCCCTTAAGGGGGCTGCTTTAGAAAGTCCCCATGGTAGCAGTGTCCCGAGATGGGATGAAAGAGAATAGAGGATTTTTAAACTCACGATAAATCCGTTTCTCTGATTCCATCTGGGGGACACTGCGTTCCCTCCCTTCTGCTCTTCTGCTGTTTGGTCTCTGGTTGGTTGGCTCCCCTTCCTTGGGGCTTTACACTTAATCTGAAGAGGCTACAGGGGGGTTGCAGAGGGGAGAGGTTTGTCAGCAGCATACATTAACAAGTTAGCTAGTTAAGTGGCACACTCAATTCCCCTCACAAAACCCCATGGTAGCAGTGCCCCCCAGATGGAATCAGAGAAACGGATTTATCATGAGTATAAAAATCCTCTTTTTTAAAAAAAAAATATTTATTTATTTTGATTTTTTTGTTTTTTAAAGTACCCCCCTTCTAAATTGCTATAGCATGCAGTTGTCAATAGGATAATGTGTGGTATTCTAAACTAGGGGAAAGTTCCCTATCAGTGATTGGAACAGCATGATGTAACATATGGCTGTTATGTTGCTTTCTTCTCACCTGCTACTTGGGGCTGTCATAATGCAGAAAGTGGTGGACACAGTCATAGTGCTGGAAACATAGTGCATGCTATTTCAGTCGGGGCTCTGTATTCTGGTGATTTTTTTGGAATTGTAAAATTTGGCCTTGTGTAAATATCGTTCATTTGTATATTTTGTTTTAGAGCCACAAGGACAGGGAAAGAGTTCGGCATCGGAAACATCGTGATTCACCGGGTCACATAACTGCCCCTCCTTTGCTGCCAATCTCTGTAGAGAAGGTATTTGTGTTCTACCTGAACTCCACCTCTAAAATGCACAGGTGCCTCTACATAAAGCTTTTCAGATGTTCCAATAAACCACTTCTCTACTGACTGACTATCCGTTCTGATCTCCTAAGTTGTCATTTAATTTTCTGTCTAAATAGTCATTGGTTTGCCAATGTTATCCTGGCACAATCACAAATCAATTCATATAACCATGTTATCATAGTTTATATAATTAAATATTATTTAAACACACAAGCTGTATGCATTGACATAGACTACTCCTTTGGCAGCTTACTTGCAATATATGTTAGTATCGGTGGTAGTCACTTCAGTGACTACATAAAATCCGACAGCAGTTTCCCCGAGTCTAGAATGTTTACTCTACATTGTAGACGCGGCGCTTCCTTAAATGCCCACCTTAATGCCGAGAATGTCTGGGTCGCACTTTAACCTGACGTGATTTGGACACGCAGGCATGTTCATTGCCCGGAATAGTTTGCAGGAGTGATTGCAAGCAGTCGTTCTCACCTCCAGGTAGGAAAGCTGAAAATTGGACTTCTCCTATTGGGGAAACTGCTATCAGATTTTATGTAGTCGATAATTCGCACCCAACCCGTCAGTATCACTCCTGTTTCTAGTGCATGTTAGAGTTACAAGTCCTGATTCTAGGAGGAGAGATTAATAACAATGTCTTTAGGAGTTGTATTACAATTATACAAATAAAATCTGCAGAAGTTGCAGTGATATCTCCATAATGTTGCTAGTGATCTCTTTTACTTCATTCAAAAATAAAAATTTCCCAATTAATCGATGCGCCTTCAAACTCTTCCACATGCTGTGACCGGTGCCAGGAAATAGACACTTCCTATTGATTTTTTTTTGCTCTGGCATTAGTTAAGATTCTCAACAGTTTTACTCTTTGCATTGGGACCCTTCATGTACACCTCTTGTGAATTTAGTCTTGCAATGACGCAGCAGTCGTGTGTATCTGTCATCGAGGTGGCACAAAATGTGGAGCAGCCATTGCAGAAGCTTTTATGATCTGGTCAAAGTCAAATGCTTATGTCACTATGATTCATGATATATCTGGTGCACATATTTCACCCCAATTTTCAAACGTAGATTGAACCTTCTCATGCTTTGTATTGTATTGGCTCCATACAGCTTGAAAGCAGTACAGACAGTCCAGAGGTCCCACGGTCAGAGATGAAAGGAAAGAAACCATCAGGTCACAGAGGTCGCAAATCAGGAACTGGCAAAGGGGCATCGGGAGCTGGTGGTGCTTCATCTACAGGTATCTTTTCAATATGTATTTGTGTCTCTTTGTAGTATTAGCCTTTATGTTCTAGAACTGTCAGAAGACATATTGTACTTTTCTATGTAGGTAATAATCTTTCATTTAAGGTTTCAATTTGTTCTATTTTGTCTCCTCTCATTTCTACAGTCACTACTTACACTTTCTCTTGCAGCAGGGCACATGTTTGACAAGCTTTAGGTTTTATATGTGGAATGGGTTTTCTGTTGACTATTCACTGATTACAAGCAGTTACCTGTACCTTCACCCATCATATTAGTTCTTCAGTATGACTTTCTCTGTAGGTAAATGCAGTATTTTAGTTTTCTCCATCTTATCTGGGGGACACTGCTACCATGGTGTTGTAGCTAGGGAGTGTGGAGTTGGCACTTAACTAGTTAAACTGTGGCTGCTGATATTGTCCCAACAAAAGGAGAATGCAGGTATAGGTGGCCTTCCATCCTCATTTATTCCTTCAGACCTTTCCCAAGGGGAACCGGCCTGGTCCAGTGCTTTGGTTAGCGTTATAGATAAATTAAACCGGTTTTTAGACTACCCAGGACCATCGGGGTCTAGAAACAAGAGGTACAGAGCGAGCCATCCTCTCTTCTTGGTCTCTGACTCTGAGGCATCATCAGATGAGGACGGGGAACTTCTGCATGAGTCAGATTTCCAGACACAGGTCTTAGACCTGGATGACTCTAACAGAAACCAGGGTATTGAGGATCTAGTTCTGGCAGTACGGCGGGCTTTAGATCTTGTGTACATTGACAAGTCTAGACCAGTTAACCAGGGGTTATTCAAATAGGTTAAAAAAAAACATGATTTATTTTCCCCCTTCTTCGGAATTAAGGGAGATTGCTGAATCGGCCTGGTCACAGCCCAATCGCAAAATGGTGGTTCCACGTAGGTTTATGTCCTTGTACCCCTTACAGCCAGATGACCTAGCATGCTGGGAACAAGTTCCTAGAGTGGATACACCGGTGGCACGATCAGTACGCCAGACTACGCTTCCAGTTCCGGGCTCCGCCAATCTTTAGGATGTCACTGATCGTAAGGTGGGAAGATTTTTAAAATCCATTTAGGGTATAGCGGGAACCTCCTTTAGACCCATGCTGTCTTCTGCATGGGTTGTTAGGGCGATGGAAACGTGGGCTGACCGTCTGGCAGAGGGATTGCAGGATTCAGACCTTCTTCCCCTGGATTTACATCTGAAGGAAGTTTCAGGGTATCTGTATGAGGCATCCTTGTCATCTTCTATGTCCGCTGCTGCGGTAGCTGCTAGACGACCTTTTTTGACTTCGGTTCTGGGAAGCTGACGCAGAATCTAAAAGGGCCTTGGAGGGCCTTCCTTATTCGGGCTCTGTACTTTTTGGACCAGAGTCAGATAACTTTATTTGTCAGACAACAGGGGGGAAGAGTACTTTCCTTTCCGTTAATGTGCTAAAGCCTTGTATTCCGAGGTTTAGTTCCTTTCACCGGCCCTTTCGGGGAGGCCCCGCCTTTAGAGGTCAGACAAGCAGAGGTAGGTCTTCTGGGTTTAGAGGCCCGTCCTATAGAGGAAGGGAAGCAGGCACCAGGCCAGACTCCCGAGGAAGCCAGCAGTCTGACTTACACCCTCCTCTCCTCACGGCCGCAGGAGTGGTTGGGGGCGTCTGCGACTGTTCACAGAACAGTTGATAAAATCCTCTCCAGATCCCTGGATTCAGGCAAGGGGATATATCATAGATCTTTTAAGTCAAGCCCCTCATCGGTTTTTTGCAACTTCCTTGCCCCTTGACCAGAACAGAATGCAGGCAATGTTGCACTGTGTAGATTCTCTTTTAGTGGGAGTAATCTGCCCGGTCCCAGAGAATCAGAGACGCCAAGGATTCTATTCAAACCTTTTCTGGTCTCCAAGCTGGACCGTACCTTCCATCCCATTTTGAACTTAAAGTCTTTAAATCTGCATCTGAGAATAGACAGGTTTTGAATGGAGTCTCTTCGTTCAGTGATAAATGGAATCGAAGGGGGAGAATTCCTGGCGTCCATAGATATTCGACATGCATATCTTCATGTACCTATCTGGGAAGGGCACCAACCATTGCTCCGCTTCACGGTAGGAGCGGCTCATTACCAATTCAGGGCTCTTCTTTTTGGCCTGGCCACAACGCCCAGAGTATTTACAGAAATCATGGCAGTAATGGCTGCCTGTCTCTGGTCTATGGGGGTGAGCATAGTGGCCTATTTCAACGACTTGCTGATCAAAGCCCCCTCAGATCAGCTTCTTCGTCAGCATTTACACCTCACTATAGAGACCCTGCAACACATTCACCAAATGTTATCAGTTCAGTGGGTTTGCGTACTCAGATGCTAGCTTTGGCTGTAGCATGGTACGAGCTGGGCTTCCAGGATGGTCCCTCCCTTAGGGGGGCTGCTTTGGTACGTCCCCATGGTAGCAGTGTCCCCCAGATAGGATGAAGGAAAAAAGAGGATTTGTATACTTAAGATAAATCCCTTTCTCTGATTCCATCTGGGGACACTGTGTTCCCTCCCTTCTGTTCTTCTGCTGTTTGCTTCTTGGTAGTTCGACTCCCTTTCCTTGAGGGCTTTAGAATACACTGACTAGCTACAGGGGGTTGCAGGAGGGATGAGTCTGTCAGCAGCCACAAAATTAACTAGTTAAGTGCCAACTCCACACGCTCCAATTACAACTCCATGGTAGCAGTGTCCCCCAAATGGAATCCGAGAAAGGGATTTATCTTAAGTATAAAAATCCTCTTTTCTATAGCATAGTCCCCTTTCCCATCTCTAATGCAGTGATTTTATTATCAAGTGAGGTGTATTATCAGGATTATACTACAAATTGAGTTTTGCTTTCAAGAATGTACTTTGGAGTTAAATTTGCAGAGAATGCCCTAGACCAGTGGTTCCCAATCTGTGCGCCACAGTGATCTCACAGGGATGCCGTGGCAAGGGCCGGTGGTAAACTGGGTCAGCAAGGCGGGGGACTATTTGGCAAATATTTTGGCTTAGAAGTGCCTTGAAAAAATTATGGCGACCCTAAGGGTGCCTCGAACTGAGAAAGTTTGGGATTCACTCATCTAGACAATTTTCTCTATGCAACACAGTAAAAATGAGTGGGATAGGACACAGGACTGAAGATGGCCATTGGTGATGATATTCACAGAGATCCCTTGGGGACTTATGGACGGTAAATAAGGGACACCAAGGGGTAAATGTATCATAGTGCGGGTTGTACAAGTCGCCGGAAACCGGCGAGATGACAGCTTAAATTTAAAGCGGCGCTGCCTTGTAAAGGGAAACTTCCCTTTATAAGGCAGCGCCGCTTTAAATTTAAGCTGTCATCTCGCCGATTTCCGGCGACTTGTACAACCCGCACTATTATACATTTTACCCCCTAGTCTGAATGTATTGCTTGATGTGCCACATTCATAAGCAGCCATCTTGTGATGTTGGAAGCTATGTGTGTAGCTGCAAACACATGCTGTCAGGTTCACAAGGTAGACTGCACGCTGATGGTTACCACAATATCATGGTATATCTGCATTGTCCCTGGATTATTAATATTATACATATATCTAGTGCTTTCTCCTCTTATCAGATGTGTATGTACAGTGTTCTCTACTCTTACCAGCTATCTCCCTATGTGTATGTACAGTGTTCTCTACTCTTACCAGCTATCTCCCTATGTGTATGTACAGTGTTCTCTACTCTTACCAGCTATCTCCCTATGTGTATGTACAGTGTTCTCTACTCTTACCAGCTATCTCCCTATGTGTATGTACAGTGTTCTCTAATCTTACCAGCTATCTCCCTATGTGTATGTACAGTGTTCTCTACTCTTACCAGCTATCTCCCTATGTGTATGTACAGTGTTCTCTACTCTTACCATTTCTCTTACTATAGGTAATTGTTGTTTTCTCTAATCTTGCCAGATCTGTCACTATAAGTACAGATGGAGCATGATTGGGCAGCACAGTGGCCTAGTGGTTAGCACTTGTGCTTTGCAGCACTGGGGTCATGAGTTCGATTCCCTACCATGGTCTTATCTCTGTGGAGTTAGTATGTTCTCCCTGTGTTTGCGTGGGTTTCCTCCGGGTGCTCCGGTTTCCTCCCACACTCCAGAATCATACTGGTAGGTTAATTGGCTGCTATCAAAAATTCACCCTAGTCTCTACCTCTCTGTCTGTATGTATATGTCTATGTGTGTGAGTGTATTTCTATATTAGGGAATTTATACTGTAAGCTCCAATGGGGCAGGGACTGATGTGAATGAGTTCTCTGTATAGCGCTGCGGAATTAGTGGCGCTATATAAATAAATGATGATGATGATTCATTTTGACATATAACGTGAACAGACCTCGGAGCGTGTCATGTTAATCTAGCCACTCTAAAATAACAATACGGAGCTGCTGTTATAGATGAAAGGCAAGATGGTGCTGGTTCTCCAAAATAACATGCTCCATCTGTAGATATAATTTTCTGCAATCTTACCAGATCTCCCATTACAGGTAGTGGTTCTTCTCCTCCTGACCTCGTCAATTTCCCCAAATTGGAAGAGCAGGAAGAGGAAGATGATGAAGAAGAAGATGTTGATGAAGTGGGTAGACCTTCCAGACCCACACCGTCCTCACCTCCAGAGCTAACCTTCTCCAGCTTTGGCTCCATAATGCGCTTTTCCAGTGAGCCATCATCGCACAGCCGGCCTTGGGACCCCTCTCCCAGTGAGCACAGACCACAGAAGTGGGGCAGAGAAGGAGCGGAGACCCCACGAGAGAAAAAACACAAAGGCAGCAGAAAAAGCAGGCATGGTCCTGGAAGACCCCGGGGAAGCAAAAATAACCCACCACACAGCATTGCCTCCTCCACTTTGCCCCTGCCACCCCGGCATTATATGCACCCTTCTTCTCTACACTGTGTCAGCATGGACTCACCCCTGCTCTCCTCAGGTAAAGAAGGAATACTTGTGCATGGGTAATAGTGTTAGTTACATTTATTATTATTATTATTATTATTATTATTATTATTATTATTTTTGTTGTTGATTTGTAAAGCAATACATTGCTCCGCAGTGCTGGACATTGGAGAAAAGAGCATAGGTATCATACAATGTAGGCAAGACAATTGCTGATGTGAGAATAAACAATATGAGGGCCCTGCTGGTTAGAGCACACTTTCTAATGGGAGAAAGGGGCGATCTGAGACAAGTGAAGGGTGTACCAGTGGGAGTAGGGCAGGCTCTAGTAAAGAGATGGATTTTCAATGAGCATTTAAAGATTTGGAGGGGTGGAAGGTAATTCAGTAGGTGGGTAGTAGCACGGGAGAAGTCTTGCAGACAGGAGAGGGAAGTGGTTATCATTGAGGCACAGATCTAACAGGGCAGCGGATGCTTGGGAACAGGACGACAGTTAGTGTGTGCAGGAGAACAGGACGACAGAACGTCGAGCAGCAGGAGAACGAAAGAAAAGGACCAGTGGGCAGAGGACGGAGGGTGGGCGGGATACCAGGACCAGTGGACAGACGACAGATCTAACAGGGCATAAGGGAGACTATTTTGAGATAGGGCTAGAGATGTGCGAAGGGCTGGGGTTGAGGGCTTTGTAGGTGAGGGTGAATAATTTGAATTGGATTATGGGAGATTTGGGAAGCCAGTATAGGGATTTGTAGAGCCATGCTTTGGATATGGGGGGGGCAAGAGAAGATCTTTGATTCATCCTCGTGCTGTGTGATTTACTTCTAAAATGAGTAGTCATTGTGTTATGAATACAGTGCCTGCAGTCCCCTATCTTGAAGCCAGGTTGTGTCTATATGATGTCTCCTTGGAGAATATTACCAGTAAAATAGTTTATAAATATATACTTAATCTGATAACTTTGGTAAAATTTATCCTTGCAAAACCTGACTCGATACACACTCCCCTGACCTCCAAAAATGGAGCGTGCTTGTTAATGACACAAACATGAAAGGTATATGTATACCAGCAGGAGTGCAGGGCATAAGTACAACAAGATTTGGTCCCAATGGTACAAATCAAGATATAGGGCATGTTATAGAGATTTGGAAGCACTTGATTACAACATAATTAATTGAAAGGATAGTTCCCTGGTATGGGAGAAGCACGATACAGCTCTGGGGTCATGAGTTAGACTCCTGACCAGGGCCATATGTGTGTAAAGTTTCTATCTTCTCCCCGTGTTTGCGTGGATTTGGGTGCTCTGGTTTCCTCCCACACTTCAAAAACATACTAGTAGGTTAATTGCTAACAAAAATGACCTCTAGTCTCTGTGTATCTTAGGGAATTTAGCCTGTAAGCTCCAATAGGGCCGGGACTGATGTGAATGATAAATGTTCTCTACAGTGCAGCGGAGTTGGTGGCGCTGTATAAATATTTGATAATGATACCATTTAGAAATTCAAGATATATGTTAATTATTTGTAATTACAGGTTTATATTTTTATCCATTTAAATTAGATAGTTTGCTGTTCTTATGGGTTTTTTATGGCTGTTTGTGTTTTTCTTTATGTTCTGGATAATTTCAAATGGTTGCTGACTAAATTGGTAGATAAACCAAAAAGCTCAGAAAATGTCCCAAATACCTCTAGGCACAGATCTAGTTTACCAATTGGTAGATCTTGATCACCCTTATAGTTCTCACTCTTGTTACACTCATTTCTTTACTGATGCTGTGTATTCTTCTCACCTCAGGTATCTACACCAGTAATAAGGACCCCATCTCAGTGAGGACAGCCTGCAGCACCCCACTCCCCTCCAGCCTCTTGTCTCACCAGAGTTCCCTTCCTCCATACAGCAGAGCCTGCTCTATCACTCCATCTTCCACAGCCTCCACCACACAGGTCAGAGTTTTGGAGCAAAGCCTTGTGCAAAACAAAATGTTATACTCTATTCGCAAAGTGTGCTTGGTATTCTATTCTTGTGTGCAAAATAATAATTGAATTGAACAATTTGACTGGCTTCTGCATGGAATATACCCCAACATTTATACTTTTTCAGGCCAATATGGCAAACCTCTTCTAGGCACATAAACTCCAGTGGCCGGCACAAGCTAACAGTGTATATTTCAAAGCATACAGAAAAATATTCAAGGGTGGCGTGTGCGTGCGTGCGTCTGATGAAGTGTTTCTGTCTTTTATTTGTCTCTGTATTTGTTCTTCAATAGGTATTCTCACTGGCAGGCTCCACATTCAGCATCCCCTCATCTCACATTTTTGGAAGTCCCCTATCCATGCCCCCGCTCCTCAGCCAGGTCGAAAGCAGTAGGACAGGTAAACGGAAGTATAATTATGTCAGGTATCTTTCTTTATAGCTATCAGAATAAAGTGGCTTTTTTTACATTTTCTTTAGAGTGTATATGTAAACGTCAACCGCGTACATTCTTTTTTTTCTGCATCAAATAGGAAATATGTTCTGATGAAGCCAGCAGGTGATGCATCTGTACGTAACAGTGGTCAGCGCATCCTCAAAGCATGGCTGCTGTAACAACATATACAAACGTTACATATTGATTTACTATAGCCACTTTCCCGGTGCTCTCAAAAAACATTCGCACAATGCTTAAAAAGGAACATGCTAGACTACCGAAGACTCAAACCATTTTATAAAGAAATAAAAGAAAGAGATAATTTATAGTATTGGAGAACATGTAACTGATGTTGCATCTATTGCTAGATCTACAAAGTGTACATGTTTTTCACACTCTGAGATGGCCATTAAGACCTTTAGTGAATCGCTTTGTCAGAGGATAAATTGTTTACTTGCAGCAAGAGGCAAGCCATACATTGGTGTACTGCAGTTGTCGTCATAGTCCATCAGCCAGTGCCCAAGTATGATGGTAGTTGTAGATTAAATACAGCTAGATACAAGTTTGCAGCTAACATATAAAGGTGTACAGAAATCATGTTTGTGTCCCAACAGATATGTGTATTTACGAGAACATGTGAGATTTATAGCTTTTTGTAGAGCACCCACTTAGTTACTCTTTTGCAGCTTTCTCTAATGATACAAGAGGTTCTGTGGTTGTTGCATTGAGAGGCCCACTCTTGTGTTACCATGACAACAACAAGCTTCCTTCTTGGAGTAGAAATCCCTCAGATATCAATTAAAAGTCTAGTGTCAAATTGAAGCCTATGGTGAGAAATAAGCAGACAGTTAAGTGACTGTGCCTGGAAATGTGGAATATCTATGTTTAAAAATATAGAAAACCATCATAATTACGTATGTAATTCTAAAAAGCACACCATAATTATGTACATATTTATAATAAAGCATATATTGATCATTAAGTAATGTTAAAAAGTAAGTGACCAATGAGAGTTCCTATTAACCAGATTTGTCATGTAGTATGCATGAGATCACATTAACACTAAGAGCGAGCATCTCTCTTATACAGAGCCTGAGATGGAAGATTGCAGTTTCGTTTGTAGAGAAAGTTCCCCGCGAGAAAGTTTGTCCTCCATGTGAGTATATGCGATAAAGCAGAGATGTCTACCTTTATAAAGCAACGTATATGTGAATCAGTGCTTGGGTTCTATTTACATCAGTAGTGATGTACAACTAATAACATAAACTGTCTTTGGTTTGTCCTTCTCCCTCAGGTCTCCCATCAGTAGCCTCCCTCCTCTGTTTGATCCGAGTGGCTCCACTACTCAGGGTGAGAATGTTCCACAGATCACAGCCAACCTAGAGCAACTACTGGAGAAACATGGAGAGGCAGGCGTTAACAGTAAGACCTGCCATTAGTGGCTCAGAGTGGAATAAGGGGTTAATAGTGACATATGAGCAAGAAGATGAAAGTTTGTTGGGATTTATCACATGTCACACTGTTGTGAATTTACATATGAGTTTGTGTCCATTTGTGATAACTACCTATGCTCATACAGACTTCAGTAGGTCTGCAGATTGATGTTGTAAAGTTGCTGTCCATGTAATTGCTTTACATTTTGTTACACAGTTGTGGACATGCTCCAGGCGCTGCACTCTCTGCAGAAAGAGAATCGCTCCCTGCAGGATCAAATTATGACTCTTACCGCTCGCAAGGAGAAGCTGCAGCTACTCAATGTCCAGCTGTCCTGTCCTTTCCCCCCCAACTTACCACCGGCCATTATCCCGAATGGTGTGTTCCTACCTCAGGTTTTACTTATCTCTTTCTCTGTCTTGATGTTTGTTTCATAGCAGTTGTTTTGCATTAACTTTTTTCTTAGTTATCAGCAGCCTCTTCTGCTGTCACTCGTGAATGCTTTCATTCTTATATTTCCTCATATCCCACCTTTTCTTTACTTTAAATTTATATTATTTTTTCCATTACATCTGCAGTGAGCTTCCATGACTCTCTGAGCAATAGGAGTCCCACTTCCAAGAGCAGCATTCGTACAGAAAACTCTCCTTCTGAGGTGCGGGTAAATGTGAGCTGTCAATGTGCATAACAACCTAATATTTGTCAGCAGTCCTGGTTGGTACAATGCTCACTTGTTACAGTTATCTATTTTCTTCCTCATCCATTATCTATTGTTAAGTATCACAACCCTATATCTCAATCATCATCTTGTTTGATTATTTGCTATGCTTATTTTCTTTTTTTCTTTTTATAACTAAGTGACCACATACCCCGTTGACCTAGGTGGTGATGGTTTCAACCATCTGCTCCTGCTTATTATTTATATAGCGCCTATCATATTAAGCAGTGCTCTGCAAAGAATATATAGTCATTCACATTAGTCCCTGCCCCATTGGAGCTTACAGTCTAAACTCCCAAACATACACACACGTACTGAGGTCCATTTTGTCAGAAGCAAATTAACCTACCAGTATGTTTTTGAACTGTGGGAGGAAACACGAGCATTCAGAGGAAATCCACGCCAACACAGGGAGAACATAGAAATTCCACATGGATAAGGTCACGGTCAGAACCTAGCCAATGATTTTAGTGCTTCCTCAGCTTGCATCTTGATAGTGACAAGTTGGTGCTGGAGCTGGGTAAGGGGGATGGCCGCAGGGCGGCACAGGATTACACCAGTGTTGGGAAAGGGGGAGGGTTGGTAAGCCTGTATTCCCTTGCACCTGGAGGCCAAACAGGAGCGTCATGAAAGAGAGATACGCTGGGGTGGCAGAAGGATAGTGAGGCAGGCACTATAGGAGAGGCTCCAGTACTGCGTGGAAATTGTACTGGTTCAGGGGGCGATATAATGTCATATCCTTGCATGCTGCTTTGTTGTTTTGTGAAATAAAGCTGTTTTTATTTTGGTTAGCGTGTGGCAGTGGCATGCCCACTGGTTGACCTATGCGCCCCATACTATACACTTCTATATCTGTTGCTCTGTCTGTCGTCTGCCCACTGATCCTGTTCTCCCGTCCACCCTCCATTCTCTGCCCACTGGTCCTGTTCTTCTGTTCTCCTGCTGCCCGTCGTTCTGTTGTCCTGTTCTTTTGCACACGCTAACTGTCGTTCTGTTCCCCAGCATCCGCTGTCCTTAAATATTTTTCCTAAACTCTATTTAAATATTTTTATCTTGTCTAAATTGACCCTTGTATTCTTATGCCTCTGCCTCACAGGACCCACACTCCGGATGCCCCAGCCGAAGCAGCTCCTGTCTGTCCTTGCATAGCACTCCACCCCCAGGTCCTCTTTCTCAGACATGTTCCTCACTTCCCACCATGGGAGCAGAGCAGCTAATGAACGGTTTGGCTCGAACTGCAGGCCCTGGAGGCCCCTCCACACTGGCAGCCATTCCTCTTCTTGGAGCACTTTCTGGAAACCCTGGAGCACTGTCACTAAATAGCATTTTGGGAAGTATCAATGGAGGTATGCAGGGGTCAGCAGGGCAGACCCAGAATCCGCTGCGCAGCGGGACTGCCAGCACACACATACCAACCAGGTGAGATTATAAACTGAGTGCTGGAATATAGAAAGCTAGAAAATATTTTCATGTTTTACATCACTTCCCTTCCTGCCAGAAACTCAATAGTTATTGTTCTTCTATTTCATTTGCAGCCTCTCCCCACTGAGCACATTGTCAGAGCAGCAGAGACAGCTAGCACAACAGTTGCAGCAGATCACCTCTGCTCATCTCACTGTGGTATGAGTAATCTCCACTTGTCCTAAGCTGTTCAGGTCTAACAATAGCCCCCTCTTTTACAAAAATTGGTCCACTGCCTTTATTATGTAACTGTCTTGGTGTTGTGCTTTCCTAGGAACAGCAAAATGTCCTGTACCAACTTGTTCAACACATCCAGCAGCGTCGGGACCTACAACGTCTAATGACATCGCCAGCTGCCCCGTCTCTGCTCCCTGTGACATCAACATGTAGCACCATGGCATCGTCACCTGCTCCGCCCATCCTCACTGCACAGGCCCCCCCCTTCCATGGATCCCAAGGCGAGGGGGGGGTACAGAAAGCAGCAGTATGTTTGAGAGAAAATAATCATATGGTTCATGCGGGCTCCCTGTCAGGGGGGGAGTTAAAGAAAGCAAAAGTATAAATGGAGGAAAATAAGACAATGCAAGGTTGCAAAGAAAATAATCATGGGATAGTAAAAAAATATTCCCTCTCCATACATTTCCCTTTTGGGAACCTCCCCTGTTACCTGAAGCTGTGTGTTGTACTGAAAGTAATGCTGCTCTTTTCTCCTGCATTAAATGCAGTCAGTAGCTCTACAATTTCTATGGAAGCACTTCTGTACAAGTCTTTTGGGAGCTATGGAAGTACTTTGTCCCCCAGTGCTGAGAGCGGTAACACAAGCCCACTCTTTTACTGGCATTTCCATTGGGGAACCCCCCTAATATATGGGAAAATACATAGTGAAGGGGGTACAGAAAACAGCAAAACATGTTATGGAAATAATCATAGGGTTAGGGAAATGGTTCCAAGTTTAAATGGGTAAAGCAAACAATTGTACATTTCAGGAAAAATAATCACAGGGAGAGAGGGGATATACAGGATGGTCAGAGAAGAACATCACATTTCAATTCCTTGTTTTACCATCTTAATTTTACTTTCATACTGATATCCTTTTTTGTGCATCCTCTTTTCTTCAGTCGTGTAACATTCTGCCTTTCACTGCTACTGTAACTCTGCCCACCCTCCGTATTTCTTATCTCCCCCATATCCATTTTGTTTTGCAGAGAGGGGGTGAGAAGACACCCACAAATCATGACAAGGGATGAACCAAACGCCCAGCAATCCACAACAGCTGATCTGTCCCTGTTCAACATTGGAGAATTGGATCAGGAAAGAGAGGATGCCCACATCTTGTGGAGGACACAGCACATGTCTACAGAGCAATGTCTATCTTTATTAGACTGTAGTAGAGGCGATAAAGTGTAGACTATTCAGGAAAGTCAGTTTAGTCCAGACACATACAAAAAAACATGGATTTTTCCATTGTTCCATGTGGAACAACAAGTCCTATTGTAGCAGAGCACCTTTTTCATGTATGTGTCATGCAGGTTTTTTTGCTTTCCAGTACATATAATACAGTACACTGAATGAGCACATTGGTATGTGCGTGTCATACAGAGCACTGTGAATATGTATATATTTTTAGATGTTACACTCCGCTGTGGCCTCTTCTCTTACATCCACTTGGGGGTCTGAGCCACCCCTTCTCCTCTCTTACTCTTCTCCCTTTTGAAAGTTGAATTTTGTACATTTGGCATCTTAAAACTCCATAAACTCCATGCCCTTTTCCGTTCTCCGGCACCAGGAGCGGAGCCTGAAGCACCTTGTGATACAAAGTATCAGTCCATGTGAAGGATGAGTGCCGGCAAGTTCTTCTCTCAGTTGCACTGTCCTTGTGTCTCTTTATGTACATGAGACTCTTATTTTATAGATGTGTGCGTTCATATGTTCTTTCATTGGTCACATATATACTTATTTTTTTTGTTCTTTATTTGACCCCAGTTATGCCGTGTTTTTGTGAGTTATTAGTTTGTTCACAAAGCAATATATGTAGCGGTTTATTTGTGATTCCATTAGCACAAGATGTAGTTATTTGTCCATTTGTGTCTCTTGGGGAAAATAGCTAGGAAGTTTATTGATCCTTTTTGCAGTGGGCTCGTCTTCTGTGTAATATAAACATATATATAAATATGTAAGAAAATTCTCGGGAGCATTCAGTAGCCCTAGATTTTGCACCTTCCACACGTTGCTTAATGCATCTCAATGACTGTAATGTACATGATTGGAATTGTTTTTTTGTTAAGGCAGACTTGGGTAATCTGTGACTGGCACAACATGCTAGTTGTTGTAGTTCAGCTGACAAAACACAGGTTGCCTGCGTTTGCATTAGAGAATAAATAAATCAATTCTCATCTCTTCTCATGACACAGAACATTTGAATGTTGTGTATGACCAACAGTCACCAACATTAAGGATACTGCAGTCTCCTGATAATCTGGAGCTTTTGTTCTTTGTTATAGCTCGGGAAACCTATGTCTGTTTTAAAATGTACAAGTCTTAGCATGTCTGTGACTGGTAAGGCATGCTGTGACTTTTAGTTCCACAACAGCTGGCGAGCTATAGGTTGCCTACCTATATAGTCCAAGAGTTTTCAAACATGTAAGCCCCGGCAGCTCAGATTTTCCTGATCTCCACACACAATCATAAGTCAAATAAGAAGTATCACATGTGCAATCTATAGAATGACCTGGAAATCACCCACTGCTGTAGCCTAACCTGTTTTGCCATTTGTATCCTTCTGGCAAGTTTTTATGTCTTTAAGTGCTTTGTATATTATGGAGCGATTGCCTTTATCTGGGAAACTAGTATTCATTTTCTTTTATGCTTTTACCTTGACATTGTAGACTGCTCCTTTAATGGCATGGGAGGAGTATGGCCGCCATGGGGAAGGAGTATGGCCGCCATGGGGAAGGAGTATGGCCGCCATGGGGAAGGAGTATACACGGCATAAAAAAATCCTCTGTTCTCAAATTGTAAGTCTTGGAACTGCTTTAGATTTGGCACAACTTTATTAATGTAGGTGTACTAATTCCCGTAAAGATCTGCTGTGAAATGAGTTCTAAAGCTACAAGATATAAACAAACTGGAAATGAATATGTTAATAGACTGATTGCCTCCTTCCTGCTCCCCTTTATAGTTATATATTGTGTCCGTAACTCTGCCTCTGGATTGTACTAGTTATCACTTTCACCTGAACACGAAATCAAAGTCAATTCTTCAACGTTGCCCATTTTCCACCTGTTTAAGAAGCATTGGTGTGATGTTCACACCTTTGACCACTTTTTTCTTAAAAATAGCTGGACTCATCAGAAAACCACTCCATTTCTTTTTTATTGGGAAAATACGATCATTGAACTCAATACAGCCATTGGCTTCTATGGGGAAATTATAATACTTGAAGTCAGTGGGGCCATTTTTATGGGGAAGCTACTGAAATTGAAGTCAGTTGAGCAGTTGTTAAATCAGGGGAAGGTGAATTTCCATTGACGTGGTTCTTTACTAATAGATTTACATCCCATTTTCACTTTTCTGCTTTTTTCGCAATATTAGCGCCGTTAACTAACTTTAGATCATTGAGGAGGTCAAGTCTCTTTAAATAGTACACAGCAGAGAATCTTACCAACTTAAATCGATTATGAATTACTTTTAGAATATCTTTGAAATATTTAAAATGAGGTAAGGGGTTTTGGATGTGTCAACTCAAGTCAATTGTACAATCCAGGCAAAGGTGATGCTACCAATACTAACCAGTCAGACCTTTGTATTCATTTTCTAAACTGCAGAAGACAAATAGTTGCTTTGGGCAATATCTCCTTTTTCTCCCATTCATCCATTTTCAATAATGTTTCCCAATATGGAGCTGTACAAGGGGAGCAGAGAGAGCTCAATCCAGATTATTTCATTCCCTAATGCAAGATCTACGATTCATCGTGCATAATCAGTGAGCCGTTTCTATTTGCTTAATTGTTCCTTTAAGGCAAGCTTAGGCAGCTGTTGCTCACCAGCCATTGCTGAGTCACATGTATCAGTATGCTTTACCAACCATTAGCTGCCAAGGCACGTGTAACATGTAGTACAGCAACATCTACAGAGCCACAGGATGCCTAAATCTATCCATAAGTGTTAAATATTGGAACTTTTCTCTACAATAAATTTAATGCTGTTTCAAAAAGCATATATAGTTTAATGGAAGGTAATATAGTATACATTATACATAATATACACTGCATTTTTCTGATATCTTATGACCAAGATCCTGTCAGCCTAGTCACATGGCTAGATTGTTGGTTCAAACCAGACCGGTTTGTTCTGGATGCTGCAGCATGTCTTATCCTCTTTGTACTATATAGTTTACCTACCAAATATTGTGTGTCTTCTCATCCGTCCTGCAGTGTGTTATAATGCTGCCAATACTATAGTAGCCATGACAGATCTTTTCTTCTCAGCCAGGAATTGTTGTATTCCTTTTCACATGGTATCTTAGCCTGGTTCCAGCGATTGCACTAGTAGTACAGATGTAGGCAGCTAGAGACTGACAATTTTTAGTTCTTCGTTTACCATTCTCCTTGTCTGTAACCTCTGTTGGCCGGCAAATAATAAGGCTCACAGTGGCAGGCTGTCTACCCCTGATTTAGGAGCTTGTTTTTTCAGTGTTACAGAAAAAGTCAAAGACATTATTTCAAGGTGATTAATGTCAGCTCAACTTAGCTTGTGTATGTCAATTCATCGTAGACTTCTGCCTCTGACAAAAAGGGAAATGCCTCCAGCTCTCACCATGTCACTTAGAAGATAAAAATGAACCATGTTAGTTGATCCTGAGATCTCCTTCAGTACTGGCTACACATGGGCTACTGCTCAAGGTGCCTGAGTGTCATGATCAGTTCTCCATTTCATCACACCTGGCCATAGGCTGGACCATTTAGGGGCCTGTTAGTGCAGATGGCCACACACACTGGCTGACTGGATTTTTAGACTGCAAATTATGCAATTTATTTACAAATTGTTTTGTGTCTACACGTACTCTGATATCAGGCCAGGTTTCTGAAATTCCCTCCAATATCACTGTATATGTGCTGTCGGCTTATGTCAGTTGTTAAAGTGCTGATTCATCTCTAGGATTTTCCATGACTGAAACATGCTAGTGGGGCCCACTTACAAGTCCTCTGGAAACTATAATGGCCAGTCCAGATCATCTTTTCTGTTGCCAGAAAAGTAAAAAAAAATGTTTCCTTTACCCGTAGATACAATTTTTAGTTCATTAAGCATTTGCCATAATTTCTGTCGCCAAGCTGTCATTGGTGGAATTCACAGATATTTAGACCAGTAAAATAATGTATAAAAATTTACCATGTCAGTAACTTCACTAACATTCTATGGTTTTGTGAGTAGAACTCTAGTAATGTCAATGAAGAGGTCAGATGATGGTAGTGTTGTCTATGGACCTGAGTCATTAAGGAGCGTATCTGCCTTTTTTTTTTTTGCGTATCGTCCCTACATTAATTCTGTGCATGTCAAAGAAAGTAGCAGCGTCCAAATCGTCTTGGAGCGCAAGGGACACGTGCTAGACCCTACGATTTCAGAGAAGGAACACGGTAGGGTAGGGGCGAATGCATGTAGGCAATGTACAGTAAGGACGTTCCCGTGCAGCAACATCCAAGTCTGGTTCAGGCGCATGCAGAAGTAAGCTGTTTTTTTTACGTATCTCTTGCTCCAGCTGGTGATGATGGCTGGATATGTATGCTAAAACATGTGTTTGCAATCAGGAGCAAGTGTAAAACTGTTATGTTATGTTATGTACAGTAGACATTAAGAACAGCCTAATTGTTTTTCATAGGAAAAAAAAAATGAAAACTTTTTTTAAATTTTTTTTTATTTTTTTTTACATATTTTTTTCATTAATGCCTATATTATTAACAGGTAACATTATTTGAAGAGATTTTTGTTTTTATTTCTTCTGTGCGTTCTTTCGTGAGTTTATATTCTACATAGGTATTGCATGTATCCTGCAGTGTCTAGAAGAGCACCGTAAACCTACATCATGTGTCATTACTACATACACAGTTCTTCACATCCGCTCCTTGATGATTTCGGGCATATGAATACCAAACTTACAGGCGTTCTAAAGTGTACGTACGTTGCGCTCGGTATATTTATGCCTTAATGACTCAGGCCCTAAATGTCCATTTGCATAAATATTTAAAGACAAGTATTTTTGCATAAATATGATATTGATATTCGGAACTATTCTGATCTAAACAAATCTAGATTCACTTGTTTCTGCTGTGCTTGCACGACAAGGGAATGGTGACGTAGGTGCAAGCCGCCTGGGAGCGAGCATGACTGAAGCCATAGTGCAGCAGTTGCATATTGTGCGCAGTATAATACGCTTTCTCCGTGGTGGAAACATAATGTGAGAACAAATAAATAAAAAATTTTTACCACACACAGAGGAACTGTGTTCAAAATATTTTTCACAAAGCTGAACTTCTTTAGTTTATTATTCAATAACCATTTATTCATAGCGCTTTGGGCAGTAGATATATAGATATATTGTAGGTATTTGGCTGCTAAATAGGCCATATGCCTTTTGTGCGGTCAGTACCTGTGGTGCACTGGATGTCGTTTCTTATTTCATAGCTTTGTGGAAACCCTTTTGTATCTTAATCTATGGGGTTTTTAGTAACAGGTGCTGGTGGGTTTACAGCTTATGTACTGTTTCTAAACACGTTATCTCTCAGTACATCTGCATATGCGTTACCACCAAGGCACAAAAAACATGGTGGGGGAGAGTGGGTGAAGAACGTGCAATAAAAAATACCCAATGTGGAGCCTTTTGGGGTGGGGGAGGCTGAGGGTAAAGTAGTCATGAGACATATTTTTGTCATGTTTGTGATTTCTGTCCAGTCACTATCTAGATTGGTCTTAAAACACCACCTGAATTGGAAGAAAAGCTACAAAATCACCAACATGGCAAAAATGAAGGGAATTGTGAAAAGTAAATTCTAAAAGACCCTTATTGATTGTCCTGGTTCAAGTTTTGATTTAGACCTAATAAATACAATTCTGAAATCCATATTGTGCAATTATAACCAAATCATTATATATATATATATATATATATATATATATATATATATATATATATATATATATATATATATATATGTATCTTACGTTGTACATGTCTCATGGACTATTGGCAGGAGACTGCTAGCATGTTAGGGCTGTTGAAATCAAGGATGGATGTTTATTAGTATTTCTGTGCACACATTTTGCTGCAGCATTCACATATAAGAAAATGTTTTGCATTTGGTTTTTTTGCTGGGGATAGACGTAAGCTAATTATATATTTCTCTGCACAGCTTTATATTCATAAACCAATTTTCAGACACAATCAAAAAGGTCTATACATTTCTGTTCTTTGTTTGTATCTTATGGAATTATTTTAAAATACATATATTTTAAATTGTTTTGTTGATGTCCAGGCCTATACATTTTCTGCTAGATAAGGGAGGCAGGATTTGTTGTACATAACAGTGTTATAGAGCATTGTTTTGTTTGTGAGTATAGGAAGTTTACCCTTTGGTGGGTTGGGCAACTATCAAGCTCAACAACTACAGTATAATTTGTCTGCAAACAGATGAGTGGACACTTAATGTGGATCCGTCACCTACACACACTGGAGGCAGCCATTTTGCGTTTTGAACCACTGTTCACCTTATCAATTCCATAGCAGCTTTTGATATCACTGACGTATGAAGTGCATTGTACCTCACGCTTCAGTGATGTCACTAGTTTCTAGTAAATTGTAATGTGTGGAATATTGGTTCAACTCGCAAAATGGCTGCCTCCACTGTATGTAGTGACAGGTCTGCTTCAATTTGCACTTAATGACACCACAACAACATACAAGCGTACAAGATTTTTCTTATATTTAGGATTCATTTGAGCACATATCATGTGTATTGCAAAGCATGAATGCTGCACTGGACTCTGAGCACACATGTGCAGTCTTGGAATGAATACAGCTTGCATACACATTGTTATTTTAACATTTTCAAAATTCTCGCTAATTTATAATATGTATTTTTATTGATTTATAAAAAATGTGGCAATGGTGAATAGCTTTTTTTAAGAAAATGTTTTTTCCTTTTTTTATAGTGCCCATGTGACTCCCCATGGGATTTGTAAATATTTTTGGTGTCTATCTTTGTCCGTTTCTGCAGGAATAAATGGCAGACTGTTTCTTCTTTAATTGTTTAAATAAAATATCTGTTTTACTTTAACTTGCTTGTTATTATTTTCCTTTAATGAAATAATAATTTTGAGGTATATGAAAAATACATGGCAAAATGGTATAGGAGTATAATAATACCAGAAAATAAGAATTTATCAGCTTTACCTGGGTTCTTTTATGAACCTAATCAGAGCTCATACCCACTTCCTGGCTACCTTTGGTAAACTGTGGTGAACAATGGGGGGAGCGCAACACAAGTAGAGGTAAAACGACTCTTGCAATAGGGACCATTGATGCTACTTATCTTCCTGATTTTAAAAAGGATTTAAATAATATCAAATAATATATATTACAGTAAACCAGTTATGCCTCATCTTACATTATTGCTATCTTAGAAGCAAAGAATATGCCATCTTTTTTCCCACTCGGTATCTGCAGTGACTGCATGCAGCTTATTTTAGGAAAAGGAAATATATAAACAGCATAGACAGCAATATATAAACAGTTGGCATAGACAGCATACTAGAAACACTTACACCTATCCACAATTTAGCAATAAAGAGAAAGACACTGAATTTTAGACAAATGTTGGGAGACTAAGTTTTCCTAGAATTGAGCTAGTACCATCTGGTCGTGCTATTGAGATTTCTAAGAGGGCCAGTTCAGGTAGTGGTACAGAAGATTAATTCAAAAACCTCTATCCATAGGTTTTGCACCAGAGGGCAAATTAAAAAAATATGTATTTAGCTATCAATCCCATCACAATTTCTTCAAGCAACATTTGGATACATTAGGTCAAATTTTGAACTTGTAAATCTAAAAATCTTGAGAATGGGATGTGGTATTTTTCCAAAAGAGATAAGTGAGGAGCTCTCATACAGCTCCTGAATTTTAGAGAAGCCTTGGTCATGCCAGTTGGTTAGATATAGGCTTGTAAGAGCGGAGATAGAAAGGTAGGATGGGAGCTCAAACTCACCAAAGGATTTTACCATTTTGTCCCATGCTTCTAAAGTATCAAATATGCTCCTAAGCATGGTGACAGTCAGTGAACTATGCCTTTTGGTTAACCATGTCAGATCTTCTAGCGGAAATGAATGAGAGGAGTGTCATTCGATATCTACCCATGACTTTGAGCGAGAGGAGGCTAGCCAATCTTTAAGTTGGTCCAGTAGGCATGCCAGTTGATAGGATTCAAGTTTAGGAGCAGATAAACCACCTTTCAATTTAGTTCTAAACATATGATCTCTACAAGTCTGGGCCTCTTCCATTTTCCTTCAGGGCGGCTTGGCCCTGAAGGAATATGCATTCATAAGTATTTCAGAGAGGTAGTTTGCCAGTTATATTTATATTGTGTTTGTAAGGGTTCCTGAGCCATTGCAAAAGCTCTGGCTTCTATTTTTTCATGTTCAATTTGTAATATCAGGCTTCTTAATGTTCTTGGAGAACTTTATGGAGGGCAAGCAATGAGGCCTTGGGCCCAGTGATGACCAGATAAATAAACCGATTTTGTGAGAAAGTAAACCAATGGTGACAACTGTAATTGAGTCGGTGGTCCAGATTCTTTCCGCCATCAGTTCCATGGCTAAAGCAAAAATGATTGGTGACAAGGTGCACCCCTGTCTGGTCCCATTTGTTATATCAAAGTTTGAATAGCATGTATATTATAACCCCTCAGCATGTACTGCTAAGAATACATGCTGAGGGGTTATTACATAGGGTAAGGGCAGCTTGAAAGAAGAAGCCTTTAAAACCAAACCTGGCAAGAACATATAATGCAATATGTCAAATAAATGCAATACTTAAAGATAAAACCGGTGCGAACAATAACTAATTGCTGGTATAGGGAGAGCATTCTGTTTAGATAACTAGAGGCATAATGATACCATATGAAGTTAAGTCAACAATGTTACAATCAAGTCATTATAGATACTAAACACTAAGTTGAATCATCTTGGAATAAAGAAGAAATAAATCCTGGTAATAAACAAGATATTGAGTTGTTAAAGTTCGGGAACTCACATTTCATTACCAGGATATACCCAATCTCCGGAATCCTATGGTCATGTCACGTATTTCACAGGAATTGCCACTGACTGGTGTTGGCGCTACTAAACTGGGAGGCGCAGAGTCTAAAACACCCCCAGTGTTCACCAGGGGCCCCCAGATAGTCACCAGTGCAGCGAGAAAACAGACAGGCCGGATCGGAACCAAGGAAGCGCAGTACCACAGAGATAGGCGAGAGAATAGTCCAAGGGTCAAAATCCAGTACGGGTAGCAAGGTACAGAGGGTTATCCGGGAGAAGAGTCAAGACAAGCCAAGTATCAGAAATCAGTAGTCAACAACGAACACACGGAAGCTAGAGAGGTGAGAACCAATACTCTGGCACCCTAATGATGCCAGAGTGAGGTTTAAATATCCTGGGAACGGAAGTGGTGAAGAGAGAGGGTTTCCGGCGATCAGACACAGCTGATCATCGGCCGGTGTCCCGTTGCTAGGGCAATGGTTGCGGCGTACTGCGCATGCATCTGCCTTGCGGTCAGGTGGATGGAAGAACGTCTCGTTGCTAGGCAGCAGGACGGGAGAGGCACACAGAAGGCGACCGTCTCCGGCACCTATGTGGGGTGCGGAGGTGGCGCCCGACAGGTCACTTACGTACGTAAAGTCCTTGAAGTGTAAACAGTGGCAAAGAGACGTGCACATGTTGAAAACTAATACTGGATACAGGAGAAGAATGGGAGCTGATATGATCTGGATGTTGTCTCCATTGGGATGTCCCATTCTTACACAAAAGTCAAGGTCATTTCTGTCAATGTGATGAATGTGTAATTGCCTGTCAGGATCTGCCTGCAAGCCCCTTGCAGTACATACTGCTTTGCTTGGCAGCTCCTGCCTTTTGACTTTATTAGTGTGTATTTGCAGCAGTACCTCTGTGTCACTCACCGGACTGTGAGTGCTACTTCTCGTGTGTTTAGGAACAGGGCCGCCGAGAGGGGGGGGGAGCGGGTACTAATTACCCGGGCCCGGCATGTCAGGGGGCCCGGCCCGGGCCCTTGCGCTGCTGATTTTTTTTAATTTTTTAATTTTTTTTTTGAAAACGTTTTTTTCCCTTTCCTTTTTTTTTTTTTTTTTGGCGGGGGGGGGGGGGGGGGGCTCGGTCGTTGGTGGGGGGAGCAGGCTAGTTTAAAAAAAAAAAAAAACATACTCACCTGATCGCGGAGCCGGCATCCCTCCTCTCTGCTGCTCTGTGCTCTATTCAGACTGTCTGAATGCTGGGTGTGATGTCATCATGTCATGCCCAGCATTCAGTCAGTCTGGAGCACAGAGCAGCAGAGAAGACCAAGAGAGGAGAAAAGGTAAGTGAAGGGAGGAAAACGAGGGGGGCACAGAGGGGTTAAAAAACGGGGGGGCAGCATGACAGAGGGGTTAAAAAATGAGGGGGAGCACAAAGGGGTTAAAAAACGGGGGGGCAGCATGACAGAGGGGTTAAAAAATGAGGGGGCACAAAGGGGTTAAAAAACGGGGGGCAGCATGACAGAGGGGTTAAAAAATAAGGGGGGGCACAGAGGGGTTAAAAAACGGGGAAGCAGCATGTCAAAGGGGTTAAAAACGGGGAAGCAGCATGTCAGAGGGGTTAAAAAATGAGGGGGAGCACAGAGGGGTTAAAAAATGGGAAAGCAGCATGTCAGAGGGGTTAAAAAATGAGTGGGGGCACAGAGGGGTTAAAAAATGGGAAAGCAGCATGTCAGAGGGGTTAAAAATTGAGGGGGGAGCACAGAGGGGTTAAAAAACGGGAAAGCAGCATGTCAGAGGGGTTAAAAAATGAGAGGGGCACAGATGGGTTAAAAAATGGGAAAGCAGCATGTCAGAGGGGTTAAAAATTGAGGGGGGAGCACAGAGGGGTTAAAAAATGGGAAAGCAGCATGACAGAGGGGGTGAAAAAATGAGAGGGGCACAGATGGGTTAAAAAACGGGGCAGTATGGCACAGTGGGGTTAATAAACAGGGGTCAGCATGGCACAGTGGGGTTAAAAAATGGTGGGCAGCATGACACAGTGGGGTTACAAAGGGGGGGGGGGAGGCATGGCACAGTGGGATTGAAAAAGGGGGGGAGCAGCATAGTATAGTCTGATGAAGGGGAGCCAGATGAAGGGGGCAAAAACAGCATGGAGGGCACAGTGTGATCATAAGGCATGGCGATGATGAAGGGGCACATTATTGTAATATTGGAGCTGGAGGAAGGCCTAATTATTAATCGTGGGTGCTATTGATTTAACGCTGGGGCTGGCTGTAATTTTCTAAATGTAGCCATTTTTTTTTCAAAATAGGTCCTTCAACATTTCTGGATCCGGACAAGCCACAACTAAAGAAAGCAGCAGCCACAGGTGGAGAAAGTGAGAAGAACAGGTAGGAGAGAGCAGCACAGTGTGTGAAATGTTGTGATTCTAGTAGGGACAATACCAATTTTTGGTGAATGTTGTGTCCAATGTAAGGTGTAGGCCAAGACTGAACTGTTTGTGTACACACTGCATTGTTTGTATACTACCCTGTGGTGGTAGATGTCCTGAAAGTCAGGAGTGCTTAAACATATGTGACGCTCCGGCGAATTGAGAGCCTAGTGGTTTTTATGTTAGCCACGCCCCAATGGCACGTTTGCCACGCCCCCAAATGCATGACCGCACCTCCCAAAATTTTTGCACTGCCGTTTGGCTAGCCACGCCCCTGAATATATGACCATATACCCAATCTTTTTTGCGCCGCCGTAAGGCGGCGCAAAAAAATTTTGGGGCTTACTTCACTATGAGGGGGGCCCCATGAATTTGTTGTACCCGGGCCCTGAATTCTTCTTGGCAGCCCTGTTTAGGAACCGTGGCCGTCCGCCATCCTGAGGGTCTGCGCATGTGCAGCCCTTTCAAGCCTTCAGTATCTGTTGCTTTTCATTAATTGGCTGATCAGGCAACACTACCTATTTAAAGCACCTGTGGTCAATACCTCGTTGCCTGATTTTGGAGTCTCATTCCCATGAGCCTCTGAAGGTGTTCCTGTGTTTCCTCGTGTATTCAGCTCCTGCTGATTCCTGTTATTTCTACTGTGGTTTCCAGACCACTTCAACTCTCAGGTATCCCTGCACGCCTCTCTGACAGCCTGCTCTCCTGAACCGCGGTATGCATACTTCTCATTGACTTTGCTGGTGTATTGCATATCTAGCTGGACTGTGTTGTGTTCTCCTCCAGAGTCCTCTTTCCACTGGGACTATTGCTATCATTGACTTAGTCTCCTATTTGCCTGGATTGTTATTGTGACTTTGTATTCTTTAGCAGTGCTTCTCTGTTATCATTGTGTTGTGATATCATCGTGGGATCAAGTTCTGTGTACCCGTGTATACTCTGCATAGCATTCATCTCCTCGTGCCCTCCTCACATATATATTGCAGTGGTACAACTTGCTATAGGCAGACCACTGATTCCAGTTCCCTGTGACACCAGTTTCAAGTATCCTCTCACATAGCAGTGGTACAACTTGCTATACGCAGACCACTGACTTCCCTGTTATCTACCTTCACCTGGATTCCATTCCTTTACCTAGACAGCGGTACAACTTGCTATACGCAGACCGCTGACTCTCACTACCTCCTCGCTACCACCAGAGGTGCTGCTATCTTGCCTTTCATGTTTGCATTAGGGGTTAACACTTTCTCCAATTATCCCATGCACTTGGCTGTGTTTTCTTTTCCCTTATATATACCTGTTCCTCCCAGCAGTCATTGCTGGTTATTGTTATCCCATCCTGTTGTCACATCCTGAGGTTATTCTCTGTGGTCACTTCCTCCTGTTTGTGCTCCTGGATTTATGCTGCTGGAGATCTATTTCAACATACAACCTGCTGACCTGTTCCTTATGTGAACCTGGGACTTATCTGTGCATTTCCCTGTGCATGCTGCCTAGAATATTACCTCACCTCCCATTTACCTGCAACTGCTGTATATCGGGTAAATTCTGCAAGCTATTATGTCATCAACTGTTCATACTCTCCAGCAATAAATATTGTTTGTTTTTTCACCTATCCATGGCTCCTTAGCTGTATTTCTACATTGATCCGTGACATTGCCATTTGTTTGGATGATAATCCTTGCTGGAAAGCCCTACCTGTACTGGATTTTGCAGCCCACAAAGCAATAGTAATGGGGCAGAAAAGTCGATCTTTTGCTAAGGTGGAAGGAGAGATGTCTGGGAAAATCTGGAGATCCCCAAGAACTTCTGTTGTTGATGAAGAAGGCAGTGCCGCTTTTAGGAGCTGCTCCTTGATGTGAAAAAAATATACTCTAATCAGGGTATCTTTGGGAGAAGACTCAGAAGCTTGTTTGGACTTTGGTAGTCTGTGAATCCTATCGATAAGGAGATCAGCGGATGAGGATGATGGTAGAAGCTTATGGAATAGTGAGGTAGTATACAAGTCGGCGTTGGAGCGAGTCTTGAACAGAAATCAGATTGTTGTGGAACAAGACCATATATACATTTTTGTTTCCAAGTGGTCTGCTTGTGACCCTAGTTCTGCAATTTCTGATTTTATTTCTTTGTCGCTTGAAATTCTGAAGATATGTTTGCCTTCAGCGAGAAGAGTAAGGAAACAGGACCATCCATTTCTATCGGAGTGGTATCTTCATGTATAGGTGAAGCTGCTTGTTGGGTGTCTGAAAGTGGAGACAACAAGGATTGAGTGACTTTTGAGGTAGTATGTGTTTTGCTTTGACTTACAAAGGATTGGGTTGCAGAGGTGCCAAAAAAGTGTATCGGAGGTCCAGATTTATGGAAGGTAGGTTATGAGATACATGCAAGTTGTTTGTGGTGTGAGTTTATCACTAAAGTTTCAGTTTAGAAATAGTGTGGTAGAGGCTATGGCATGATTGCTCAAATTAATGTCAGTTGGGAAGACAGTGTTAGATATTAACTGAGACCATCTGAGCAGAGATTACATGACCATTGTAATGCTGCCACCAGAAGTCAGTGTAGGTTTAAAGATGTACATCCATAGTACATGTAAATCCATAGCTGTAGATTGTAAGCAGGCAGAAAAAAAATTAGTTTGATGTTCTTACTAAAGCAGGCAGGTACAGAATAATGTGCTCAAGAAGCAGTGCACTGCTGCAGCTTTATATCAACACCTGCAAGGACAGTGATACATGCAATGTTCTGTTTACAAGTGCTGTTGTAAACCAGGAGACAGCTTGCAGACGTTCAGTAAGTCTGAGGTGGAGTAGGGCTGAAGAGGAGTTTTCTGTGAGCCCCATTCCCTACTGCTTGCAAGCTGGAGTAGGGTATAGTGATGGCACAGAGGTGTGGTTATGCAAGCTCTAGTCCAGGGATATGCGACCAGAAGTAGGCCCCGTGTCGCAGAGATCATCGCATGGAGGCTTCTGTGTGAACTCCACTGCTTGGGACACTCCTCAGTCTCTGATGAAGCTCAGGACAGGTGGGGTGAAACTGCTCAATGTAGTGGTACTCTTTCTCGCGCTCGTTATCAGGCACCAGTAACACTGAGAAGAGGGGCCACAATGGGTTGTGTCTCCACAGCTGGTGATTAGCTGATGTTTCTATCAGGAGGACTGACCTCTGGAAACCCTTGATTTGCGGAGCAACGTCAAGCTCCTTCAGGAGCTATTTGGGCCTGGCAGCAGAGTGAGAGCGAGAGGTGGAGTAGGTCATAATTGTTTTCTCCAGAGGAAAGATGGGATTTGTGTGTCTATGCTAGACAGAGACAGGTCCTCAAGATGTAAGTGAACTAAGGTAGCTGTTAAAGTTCATTTTTATGGGGAGGGATACTCTGATTCAGATAGCTTGTGAGAATTAGTAGAGCAATGTGAACAGAATTCTGCTCAGTCTGGCGTCCAAGTCACGGCCCTCACTTCAACTTTGTCTATAATCTTTCAGTGAAACACAGGAGAATTCTTCATAAACTATCTAATTTGAGTTCTTATTATGTCCTGAGTGGTCAAGCACTTGTTCTGTGATCCTGTATTCAGTCCATGTTGATATGCATTTAAATAGAATTGAGCCTTCTCTTTTACCCTTCTTATGTCTATATGTTATCCCTCTTTTAATTTAAATATTTCCTTTTTTATGCTCCTTTTGTAGAAAACTTGTAATAAATAATAATAATAAAAAAAAGCAAACAAAATAGTTGTATATGTTTTATTACGTACCGATAACAGGATTTTTGTACTATCCTCTGAACCCATTATGGGACACTGGGACATTGGTGATATTGAAGTTCACCCAGGAGAGCACTTTAAGAATCTAACACACAAAGTCTGAAAACGTTTTGTCCAAAATAAACTATTTGGGGTAGATTTAATAAACCTTCAAACAAAAAAGGAAAAATGGAGGTGTTGCCCATAATAACCGATTAAGTTCTATATAACATTTTTTTACATTGTAGAAAATGATAGCTAGAATCTGATCCTTTTTAGAAGGTTTAATAAATGAATTTGTAAAATTTTGTGACTGTAGTGACAGATGACCAAGTAGCTGCTCAACCGAGGCCCTGTGTCACACTACCCAGGAGGCACTGGTAAAATGTACCCCACATTTTTAGGAACAGGTTTCCCTGTGCCAATTTATGTTTGTCAAGTTACAGAATCCATCCAGCAATGCTTAGATGCAGGCCAACCTCTCTTTCGCACATCATAGAAAAACAATACGTCATCTATCTTTTGAATTTCTAAAGTCCCATCCAGGTAGATCCTCAGAGCCCTGACAACAATGACGAGAATGCACTGTCAATCTGAGAAGACATTGATGACCTTCCCAGTATGGGACATGCAATTGTGGATCTCTGATGTCCAAGGAGACCATGCTATTTATGACTGAACTCCAGAGACTCCATATTGAACCCGTACACCCCAGAAGCTGGTTTGATTTGTCTCCTGGAAGACCAGTATTGAAAAAACATCTGGATGGGTACTGCAGTAGATCTATGATATAGCCTTCAGCCATGATTCCTCTCACCCAAATATCTGAAGTGGAACTGTACCACTGATCCCAGAAGAGTAAAAAGCGGGCTCCCTCCATCTGTGTTCCTGCATGGGCAGAGAGCTCTTCATGCTGACTGATTATCTGATGGTTAGTAGAGGCTGGTCGTAGTTTCCCTCTATGT
Organism: Mixophyes fleayi; assembly: GCF_038048845.1. Lineage (NCBI taxonomy): Eukaryota > Metazoa > Chordata > Amphibia > Anura > Limnodynastidae > Mixophyes > Mixophyes fleayi. The sequence continues at coordinate 164,086,178 of NC_134407.1, forward strand.
TGCCCTATGCTGAGTGTGGGATTGTCCTTTGGAATTAGGACTCCTAGCTGTTCCTGAGAAGTAAAAAGACTGAAAAGATGTATTTTTTTTATGTTTAATCTTTGTATATTAGGGTATAGAGGTCCATCCAGGAGTGCAGGCACTTTAACTATTTGATTTAGTCTGAAACTGCTCCCCTGCTGGAGCTTCGGTTATTTTATAACTAAGCCCCACAGGACAGTGTAGGAAAAACACATAAACAAGGAGAGAAGAACAGCATGTCCTTCCAAAACAGACCAGGATAAATAGAGCATAAATGGGTGTGTGTCCATATCTCCCAATGGATTAAGAATTTTTTTTTAACATTCTTATAAAAATCCTCTTTTAATCTGCATAAAATTTGTGGGACTTTTGAGACATAAGGACATCTCAAAGCTGCCCTTACAGGTGGGTACACTCAGTACAAAGCAACTTCCTTCCAAAACTGGCATCCCTAAAAGTGTAAATGTGTGAACTGAGGACCAGGTAGCTGACAAGACACCACTACTTTGCTGAGGCCTAGTGTCTTTACCGCCTATGAACCCTTAGATTTTGCCCTGTGCCACTGTAGGCCTGATGGATTACTGACATCTTGGACGCAGGCAAACCCCTCTTATGGGCCTCATAGAGAAAAAAATATTCTCTGTCTTGTGAATGTTGCAAGTCCTATAAACACAGGTCCTCAAAGCTCTGACAACATTGAGAATGTTTTGGCTTCCATGTTGCACGGAAGTACTGCGTAAGCTCTCCACTAGGGTCCGAATTCTAGTGGTGTAGTCCCGGCTCTGCTCCATTGCACTTACTCCTCTGAGGCACTTTCTCGCTTCTGCTGGTGATTCTCTCCACAAGTCCCTCAGTCGTTTTCTTCTTCTCGAGTCCCCGACTCCGACCTAGCTACGTGCACCGATTCCTGCCTGACTCTCCTCCATCGTTCCCGCCTCGGTCTCCAGTGTGTTCTTGGCCCTGCTCTGCTCTCTCCCAAGGACTCCTCTCCTTCTACCTGGCGATTCCATCTGGTCCTCCTGCTGCCTGGTCTGTTCTTGCGGCCTACTTCTGGTTCCAGTCCCCGGTCTTGGATGCCCCTCCTCTCCCCACTGCGGTCTACTTCCAGTTGTATCCCCGGACTCGGTTCCCGCACATCTCCATGTTGCTACTGATGTTACCTACTGACTACCTCCACTGCTGCTACTCTCCTCACTCCTGCTGTCTTTCCACTATCCGGATGCACTACCAGTGCCATTGCCTGGATGCACTGCCACTGCTTGTTGCCTCACTTCCCCACTGCTGCAGTCTCCCTGGGTTTCAAGCCGCCTGTTCCATACTGCTGTCCCTTAGTCTTCAGGCCTCATCTTGCTCTTCTGCACCACGATCTACATCCCTACTCTGACGAGACCTGTAGCTCTCCCCTTCATTTGTTGTTCTCCAGCCTGCTCTGATACCTACATCTTCTACTCACCCTCCACTGATGTCCCCGAAACTGTGACATTTATGCTTCTACTATTCCCCCCTCCTCTGATGTCCCTGACCTCTGGACGCCCATTCCTTTTCCACATAAGTTCTGGATCTCTCCCACGCCACCCAGACTCTTTCCAGCACTTATCACTCTTCAAAAACATTCCCCCATGGACTATTTTCATCCCCTATGCTGGTATAGTACCCATGTCTGCACATCAAGATACCATATGATCTTTCTGGATTGTACAGACTGTTACACGGTTTTCCTGTATGCATTGCTTCCTATACCTTACTTTATCTTATTTGTTTGCATTTCTCATAACATTTTCTTATATTACACCGCTTGCCATGCCTACATGCCATACTTTTAATTTTCTCATTTTCATGTCATATTATCTCATCCTTTTCATTATCCTATTGCCATTTTTGATTTCTCCATGCCTCACTGCAAACTGACACTGCCTTCCTCATTACCTCTCCCCATGTTCCCTACCACCTCCTCACTCTCTGTCTACCTACCGCCACATTCTAACTTGCCTCTTCTTTTATTCCCTTCTGCTACCTTTCCTTCCATCGCTACACTTTCCCTCTATTCCCCTTTTTGCACCTCTTATTTGCCTACTCTTTTACTCCTTCTCTCCCCCCACCATGCCTCCCTGCTCACGTTCCATTCTCATACTGTCCTCTGGACCCGTATCACGCCCTAACCCCAGCATGCCCCCACGCACTGCAAACCCTGCCAATCTAATCCACATCTCCCCACTTTCCTCTCTCCTCTTCTCATGTGTCCTCTGGAATGCTAGATCTGTCCGAAATAAACTGCCCTCTATCCACAACCTCTTCTTATCCAACTTTTTTTTAACCTTCTTGCCATTACTGAGACCTGGCTCTTCAACTCAGACACTGCTTCCCCCTGCTGCTCACTCCTACGGTGGTCCCTCCTTCACCCAGACCTGAAGACTGTCCAGGTGGGCATACTTCTATTCCCCACTTGCACTTTTAGAGTTATTCCTCCTCAACCCTCCCTCTACTTTTCCTCTTTTGAAGTCCATTCTATCCATCTTTTTTACCCCATCCATCTCCGTGTCTCTGTCATCTACCATCTCACTTCCTCAACAACTTTGAGGCCACCACCTCTTACCTCTCCTCTATCATCTTAGGTAACTTCAACATCCCCATTGACAACCCCACGGACCCCGCTTCCATTAAGCTGCTCGTCCTCTCTTTCTCCCATGTCCACTCTCAATGGTCCTCTTCACCTACCCACTGCCTTGGTCACTTCCTTGACCTTGTCTTCTCCCACCTATGTGGTCTTTCTCACTTCTCCATCTCTCCCTTTCCACTATAAGATCACCGTCTCCTCTCATTCACCCTCTACTCGTCTCCTGGACCCTTCCCCACGGCCAAATCTACCCAGACTAGATGAAACCTTGACGCTCTTAATCCTGCAACTTTGTCCTCTTCTCTTGAAACTCTTCTCTCACCTCTATCCACCCTGGCCTGTCACAACCAGACGGCTCCCCTGTATAACCCACCTCTTAGCTACCTCTCCCTCTGTCCCTTTCTTCCTCCTTCTCGCTCCATTTGACCCTGTCCCCATTTCACTTTTCTTGTGTCTTCGGTTTGTCCGCTCCTCCTTTTAGATTGTAAGCTCCTCTGAGCAGGGTCCTCTCTCCTCCTGTTTCCACCACTATTAACTCTGCTCTACAGCTACTCTGCCCTCCTACCTTTAGAGCCTTTTGCCCACTGACTCCAATCCTGCTTTTCTCTGCACATTTTCCGCTGCTCTTAACCTGTTTACTGTGCCCTCACTATTGGGCACAGCAGGCTCCCTGCTGTGCTGACCTTCCCTCACCCTTTCTTTCCTGCTGTGCTGACTTTCCCTCACCCTTTCTTATCAGCTGTGCTCTGAACTACCCAAGTTATTGTGATGCTTGTTTATTGCACCTTAATTTTATACCTTGAACTGTCCTACTGTTTGTCCCTCTACGGCACTGCAGACACTTTGTGGCGCCTTACAAATAAAAATAAGAATCAAGAGATTGAAGAGAGCTCTCTTCATCTGGGGACCAACCCTAGTCCAAGGCCGGAATCACTATGTCTTGAAACCTGGAAACCACTATAGGCTGAAAGGAAAGCTTGGACTGCCCTATCCTCATTGAATATAAGACGCAGAGGCTTGTAAGACAAAGCTATGAAACTGTTATAGCAATCAAAATAGCTAAAAGGAAAATGGTTTTCCAAATCAGAAATTTTAACTGAATCCAAGGGTTCAAATGTAAAACGTCTTAATATCAAACAATAGAACCAAAATTCTTTGAAAGAAGACAGAAAGAATTGACACCTGAACTTTCAGGGAGCTCGGGCTCAACCTGAAGTCCATCCCATCCTGTAAGAGCATAAGAAACCTAGGCAACCTAAAGGACGAGGTAACAAACCTCTTCCTCTTGCACCAGAAAAAAATATGTCCCACACAATCTGTGGTAATTTTTGGCTGACACTGGTTTCCCGTCCCGAAGCATTGTCAGGCAAACCTTTAGCTCTAAGAATCAGCTTCAGCAGTAATGCCGTAAAAAAAAAAAGCTACCTGCCCTAAACCTTGGTGCAGAAATGGGCCTTGACTTAGTAAGTCTGGTCTCAGAGGCAGACTCCACAATGGATCTATTGACATGGCGAGGAAGTGCGTGTACCAGGATCTTCGTGGACAATCTGGAGCCCTAATAATGAACTGAATCGCCTCTCTTCACCTTTTTCTAGAATCACAGAAGCATTGTTACCAGGGTGGGGGTAATAGTAAGATAGAACCACCAAGGGACTGTCATGGCAGCTATTAAGACAGTCTTTGGGTCTCTTGCCTTTGAAAATAATAGCTCCACTTTGTAGTTCCACTGAGATGACATCATACTGATGTCTGATTGGCTCTACCTGTCCACAATGGTGAAACACATCTGGGTATAGAGACCATTCCCCTGGTGGGTGAACAGTCTGCCTGCTCAGAAAGTCTGCCTCCCAGTTCTCTAACCCTAGGATGAAGACTGACATGATGGCCTGAATATTTTGTTCCGCCCAATGTAACATTTTATTGGTCAGTTGCGTGGCGAGAGGACTTCTTGTGCCTCCCTGGTAATCGATGTATGCCATGTCTGTGGCATTGTCTGACTGAGTCTTCATTGCTCCTCCCAGCAACAAATGTTCTTCGCTGACTAGAGCGCAGAACACAGCTCACAATTCGAACAGATTGAATGGTAGTATTTAATCTTCCATGCTCCAAATACTCAATGTGGGCATGAAGAGTGACAGCCCCTCAACCCTGAAGACATTGTTCATAGTGACCAGAGTACATTCCCAAATAGCGACCATTTCTGAGGTTCTCCTTCTGTAGCCTTTCCAGTCGGGTTGGGGAAAGGTAAACCCAACTGGAAAGGCAAAGGTGAAATCTGTTCCAATTCAAGATGAGTTCTATCTGGAACGCTGTCGCATGAAACTGAACAAACTGGACCACCTCGAAAGTCAAGATTATCTTGCCCAGTACTCTTATGCAGAAATGTCCTATACTCTGCAAGCCGATAATCTTGTCTGATAATAAGAACAGCCTCCATTTTTGGCTGTTGAAGAAAAGACCCAAATAGATTATCCACTTTGACAATGTCAATTTGGACAATTTGAGCTTGAAGCACAGTTGCCAACTCTGCTCTGATCGACAGATTGTCCAAGTATGGAATGACTTTCAATTCCTTGGACCAGAGCAGGGCCACATTGACCTTGGTGAATACTTTTGGAGTCATTACAAGGCCAAATGGAAGAGCCCAAAATTGGTAATGATGGGACGGACAACATACTTGAGAAAACAATGATGTCCTTTCCAGATCAGAACTTGCAGATATACGTCCAAAGACGCCATTATCCATACCCAGGGACTCCATTTTGAATTGGTCCATCTGAAGCTGGGTGTTTAAGGTTTTTAGATTCAAAATGGGTCTGAACAAACAATCAGTTTTTTTGAACCAAGAAGAGGTTTGAGTAAAACCCCAAATCGTTCTGGTGATCCCGATCAACCATCCCTGATGAACAGAGATCGAACGACTTCCTGCAGCGCAAGACATTTTGCCTTATCTGTGGGAAGCCCCATGGTGAAGAATCTAATCGGTGGAGATTTGAGGAGATCTATCAGGTATCCCCAATGTTAGGCTGCCGGTCTTGTAATAAACTAACAAAACTAGCGATAGAGGTCTTCGCCTATAGCAGTCAAGGAGACGGCCGGGACGCCTGGGACAGAGGAAAGCGAGTTGCGGCGGTGCCTGCAGCCACCATGGCTTGTAACACCCAAGCCACAATCCCTCTCACTCAGGAATCTAATGGAATTTAACCACTGGTCCCAAACAGAAGAGTAGACAGAACTCCACCAGAGAGGCCCATCATGCTGATAGCTGTCTGAAGATCTGGTTGCTAGACGGTTAGCTGCTCAAGTCCGTCTCCCCAGCTGCATACCTACCCTAGGGGCAAAAGATTGATCTCTGGGGTCCCAACTCCTTTTTTTCCCTGCAGGTGCCTCCCTTGAGAAAAAAAAGGCACAAAACCTGGGGCTTGCTGCTTTTAGAGCTTTAACCAGAAGATAAATACTCCTACTCCGCTGTAGCTTGGCTGATAATCTTATCCAGCTTTGGACCAAATAAGACACCTCCAGAGAATGGAAGAGATTCTAGAGCCCGCTTAGACCCTACATCAGTATCCCAGGCTTTAAGCCGGAGAGTCTGATGAGCCAAGACTGCTGAAGCTGAAATCCTAGCCCCAATCAGCAACTAGAGCTGCATATCCCAAGTAGTCTGTAGCTCACGGAATCTGTTCCACCAAAGGCTGCCATTCAGGTCCCAGTCTGCTAGCTATCAAGCCCTCTGAAAACTGTTTATACCACCTCTCCACAGGTCCATTAACCCATGGAGAGGCTAAATTTAGTTGCAAGGAGGCCCAAGCGGCCAAGAAGATGGACTTAATGATACTTTCAACCTAACTATAAGTGCCACCCTTAATATTCACTGTATTGTGTATGGGACTACTAGTTATCTTGGACAACTTCATTATTGTGACATCCACCTTGGGAGGGGATTCCTATTTAACTGTATCCTCATTAGAAAAAGGATACACATTCTGCAGCTAATGCAACAACTGGTAATTATGGTCCAGTGTAGTTGATGTCTCTCCAAGTTAGCTGGGGAGAAGTAAAAGGAACAATTCTTTTTCCCTTCTTTTTAAAAAGTTTACCTGGCATACAGCCCATATCCGATCATCCACCCAGTGCTGGCTAAAAGAATCTTCCTCAATATATGAAGAATCCTCTAGATCCAAACCTCCAGCTAACTCAACCTCCTCCTGGAAAGAACAGTCAGAATCTGACTCATTCCCAGGCTGCGAAAGGAGGAGGAAACTCTGCCTAGCCCCTGCACTTAAGTTGCAAGCCCATGCATGATCCTCCTGAAATGGACCCACAGGACCCTGGCTAGGCATGAGCAAAGAGGACCCATGTCCTGAAGACTCCCAAATCCTGAAGGAACCTGAGAAGGGCTTCCCTCATGAGAACAGTCCAACTTCAGCAATCGAGTAGGCTAACGATTTAGCCCAGGTAAGTTCCAGCACATCAGCACCAGTGCCCCTAGGTGTACCCTGCACCTGATCCTCAGACTGGTAGGCTACACATTTGACAATTGTGCTTGACTGTCCCAGAGGTAATTTAATGTGGAATGTAAAACTCTTCATGGAAGCCACCTTCCCAGCCTTAGCTTGGAAGAACTCCCCCTTATCTGACATCGCAGAACACAATAAAAAAAAAAAAGAAGACCCAGCACAGTACACGAGTTAAAATCATTCAGAAAACAACCTGCATGAATCATGACACAAGTGGTATAGAAAAGGAGAGCTGGACTGGAGATGTCTGCTGCTTTTTGAGTGCTTCACGCACAGCGAGATAGTATGTCAAGGGGGAAATGCAAAAGGTCCACTTTTTGAGGTAAAAGCACTAAGATGGCTGCCATCCTAAAGGACGGCCCCCTCAAATCGGTGCCTTGTGAGGGCTTACTGTGTCCGTAATCTCTACCTGACATGGCCCAGGCTACTTATGAGACCACACCCCTAATAAGAGCAGCCCCCAGATCCCTCTACATAGAGTTTTGTTAAAAAAAAACACACATAAAATATAAAAAAAAACTAAAATCAAAAACACAAAATCAGAATAACAATTGGAAATTATAATAATAATAATAAATCAAGATCCTTTTATATGGGTAGAATTGATTAAATTTTGGCATCAGCCCACCAAATTCTCTTGTTGCCACAACCTGGAATGGGTGTTTAGAGGAGGAGGCATTGGTGGCTGTTCCCTGCATATGTGAAATCAGGAACAGACAACAGGTACTGTCAACTGATTATCTGAAGAGATTTCGGCCCTGAAGCTTTCTCCTTCCTGCGGGGTATTAACTCTTTCGTTTTTACTACTGGGATGTCACGGTATCCATGATTGTTGGAGTATGTGAAATAGGGATGGTATCCATGGACTTATGGTTTGGAAGCTGAACGGTATCCATGACCCTGCTGTAATAAGTTGAGGGGTACAGCCCTCACCTCACATACTATACAATAAAATACTGTGGCTATTCTCTTCCTACAACACTGTGGTATGTTGTCATTGCTTGGTTCACAATTGGTCTAGGTTTGCTTGAAGGGGCATGGTGTATACAGATCTGTAAGTATGGTTTGCAAGTACAAGACTATCCTCTACAATCCAAGGACATCACTGCATATACAAAATTCTGAGTTTAAGAGCTTCTGACAAGTGTGATAGACTTCTTCATGTACAGTATTAAGACCTGCTAATGACGAATGATGGCATTTTTGAGGCACCGAATACTACTTTTTTGATTGAAAAAGTAGCTTTATTTTGTATAAAGTACAAAAAACACAGTTCATACGTTTCATTCAAGTGTACACAGTACACCGTAAGACATGATCATGCATACGTTTTAGTACAATACAGGGCATAAGGTACAAGACATGACATCCTACACTATATACATCAAGTACTGCACTAACCATTCAAACTTTAAAGCGTATCACAGTGCAATAAAATAACATTGGATGTGAGGGGGAGGTGGGTGAGAGGGGTAGGGTGATGGAGTCACGAGCAAAAAGTTTTTTATTGAGAACAGACACAAAGGGAAGGGTGCATAAATAGACATGACATTCAATAATACTTCATGCTGTGAAGGGGAATGGGTTGGAGAGGGGGGGGGGGAGGGGAGCACAAACCAAAGTTTTTTATTGGAAATAGACACAATGGGGAGGAGGAGAAGAGGAGACAACAATCAATCAATTACAATCAATCGTCGTCTTCATCTTCCTCAGGACTGTCAAGGGTGTTATAGTCTCTTAACAGGCTATGGATAAGCCTGCGACAGTCCTGGATGATCATCTTCTCTCGCTTCAAGATGAGGCGGTTCCTGGCAAGCCACATAGCGTCCTTAAAACAGTTCATAAGGCGCCAGGCCTCCTGGATTGCCTCAACGGTGTGAGTCCCAGGAAATAATCCATAAAATACCGAATGGTATGAAAGGCAAGTCCTGGGCACACTGTCCTTAAGTTCATGTTCCAGGGCATCCAACAATGCCTGTGCAGTGGGACAGTCCCAAAAGATATGTTGAGCAGTCTCCCTTTTGGTAATACAAAAGGGACAGTGAACATATCTGCACAGGTTCCCGGAGTGCATGAATGTCCTGAGAGGCAAACCCCCCTGAATGGCCATCCATGCAATGTCTTTATGTCCATTAGTCAGTCTCTTAGAGGCCACATTCTCCCAAACATGTTTGGCCGTGGTCACAGGGAGCCCTGGAACAGACTCCATAATGTCCTTAGCTCTGATGAGCTTGTGGATAGTTTTAGGTTTCCACAAGTCTGGTTTAAGTCCCTCCAGATGGTGCTCCCTCACAAATTGTCCAACATCCAGGTAAAACCAAGGTATAGTCCAGTTGTAAGGGAAGGAGCTGTCCCACTTGTCCCAACCAAGTTTCCTCCAAAGAGGAAGAAGGAAAAAGCGGGACATGGACTTCCCAGCAGAGCAAACGTTCTTTTCAAGGAGTGTCCTGCGGATACAGTTGCAAACAAAGAAGGCCCGCAGCATGGTGGGGATATCAGGGATCCCTTTCCCACCTTTGTGGGGCTCCTTGTACATAACTGACCGCTTTACTCTGTCCATTTTGGAGCCCCAGATGAAGTGAAAGACTGTCCTCGTGATGGTCTTACAGACGGCAGCAAGAGGTGGCCATGCTTGGGCCGTGTACTGAAGAACGGGAAGAATCTCGTTGCGCAGCACCAGTGCATTCCCTTCGATGGTAAGGAGTCTGAGGCTCCACAGTCCAATCTTTTGCCTGACTGTCGCCAGTCTCTCTTCCCAGCACTTCAGGACCGCCTCCTCTCCACCAAACCAAACTCCAAGGATTTTGATGAAGTCCGGCTTGATTGTGAAGGGGAATGCAGCGGGGGATGACAGGTGCCACTGACCAAACAGCATTGCCTCTGACTTCCCGCAGTTGACCTTTGCCCCTGAAGCTTGGCTGAAGTTGTTGCAGGTCTGGACGAGTGCTGCCACCGAACGCTAATCAGCGCAGAAGACAGTGACGTCGTCCATGTAGAGCGAAAACTTGGCCTCTAGTCGGTCTGGACCCGGTGCAGTGATCCCTCTGATCTCTGGGTTTCGCCTGATGGACATCGCAAAGAGCTCTATACAACAGACAAAAAGGAGAGGTGAAAGAGGGCAGCCTTGTCTGACCCCAGACATGATGGAGAAGGGGTCAGTCTTCCAGCCGTTCACCAACACCGAGCTGTGAATATCAAGGTACATCAGGTTAACATAAGAACAAAACATATCACCCAATCCAAACCTGCACAGAACCTTACGCATAAAACCATGAGAGACACGATCAAAGGCCTTCTCCTGATCAAGACTAACCAGGGCCACATGTGCATGGCGGTCTTTGATATAATGAACCGTGTCCCTCAGCAGCGCAAGGCTGTCTGCAATCCTTCTACCAGGAATGCTACAAGTCTGATCAGGATGAACAATTCGCCCAATGACAACCTTTAGCCTGTTGGCTAGTACCTTGGCCAAAATCTTGTAGTCCACGTTCAGGAGGGAGATAGGCCTCCAATTTTTGAGGTCACATCTCTCTCCCTTGCGCTTATACAAAATCGTGATCAAGCCCTCTCTCAGAGTAGGAGGCATCCTGCCCTCCACCACCATCTCCTCATACAGCTCTAGCAGGTCCGGGCCAATGAGGTCCCACAGCGCTACATAGAGCTCGGCTGGGAGGCCATCACTGCCCGGGGTCCTGCCCGGCTTAAAAGATTTAGCGGCAGAGTGCAGCTCCCCCAAGGTGAGGGGGGCATCCATAGCTGCTCTACCTGTAGGATCAATAGGGTTAGTGATACCTGACAGGAAAGATTCAGCCGCGTCGTCGTCGTATGTAGTCTTAGGAGAGTAGAATTTGCCGTAGTAGTCTGTGACGACTCCCATGACGCCCTCCTTCCCCCTCCTGGGGGTGCCAGACTCGTCCCGCAGTTCAGTCAGGGGCGTGTGGCCGGAGTGGAGTTTTCTGAAAAAGAAAGAATTACATTTCTCACCCTTCTCCAGATTCTCCACCTTGGAACGGAAGATGATGCGTCTAGCCTCTTCCTCGAAGTGCCTTTTCAGGCCCCCTTGGCCTCAGCCAGATCATCCTTCACGTCCCAGCCGCAAAGTTGGAGATCCAGCAGGGACTGCAGCTGACGCTGAAGCCTCCTGAAGTTTCTCTTCCTCTCACACGCCTGTTGGCGGCCTTTAGCCTGAAAGAAACTGCGAAACTTGCCCTTGACATACTCCCACCAGTAGACATACAGTCAAAATACATTTTGTCATTTTTCCACATTACATAGGCATCCCTCAGCTCAACCATCACCTCTTCCTTTCCCAGCAGAGCGCAGTTCAACTTCCAAGAGCCAGGGCCGGGAGGAAACCCGTGACCCAGAACACCTTCAAAGAGAATGGCCCTATGATCAGAGAAAAAGCAGGGAACCATGACATGCCTGATTTGTCTTACCGCTCTCGATGTAAGCACAAAGTCAATCCGGGAACGCACTGAGCCATCAGGGCGACTCCAAGTATAATTCACACAGCCGGTCCCCGTGGATCCCACTGCATCCCGCAAGGATGCTTCGGCTACCATCTCCTGCAACAACCTGGAAGAAACATCAAGTTTAGCATTAGTACAGGAACTCCTACCATCTTCCTCTATAGGACAGTTAAAGTCCCCAGCCATCACTACCGCCCTGGTGGTTGCGAGCTGGGCCCGCAGGGTCTGGAAAAGCTCCAAACGCTCATTCTTACCCGGGGATGCATACACACAGATAAGCCTGATAGGCTCACCCGCCCAGGAGCCATCTACGATAAGCAATCTGCCGCAGACAAACTCCTGAACGGAATCTAGTGTGAAGAGGCTTCCCCTGATAAGAATGGCGACCCCTGCAGACTTACAGTCACTCCCCCCAGACCAATAGGAGGGCCCGTGAGACCACTGCCTCCCCAGATGCCTGTAGGAACTAGAGAAAGGGAGAGAACATTCCTGCAACATGTAAACATCACATTTCTGACTGTCAAGAAAGGTAAACACAGACTGACGTCTAATCTTATCCTTCACACTCCTCACATTAATGGTAAAAAGAGAAAAGTTAGCCATTAGTTGTAAGAAAAAAGAGAGTTAGCACAGTCAATACATCAGTTACACTCCTCGTCCGGTGGGACTTGGTCCGGTCTGCCCGTGTCCCCTTCGGGTGGGAGCAGACCTTTCTCCTCTAGCTGGTCGAATAGGCAGATGTGGGGTAGTTGCAGGAATTCTTCCTCCTCCTGCTCGGAATCTAGCAACTCATCCACCATCTCTACCAGGACCCCCTCCGATGGGAGAGGGTCCTCTTTGAGCTCGATTGCCTTTTTCTTGGAAGGGTCAGAGTCGCCAGCTGGGCTGTCTAGCTCTTTCCGCTTCCTCCTTTGTTTGTTCTCATCACCTGCAGACACAAGAGGGGGGAGGGGGGGGGAAATCCTCCAGGGAAAGAGAGGGAGCTGCAGTAGCGGTGGAGGGGGTTAGTGCTACTACAGGGGGGGGGGTGGTGTCACAACAGGGGTGGGAGATATCTTACCAGCTCTTGGCCGCGGTGTGGGCTTCTGTTGCTTCCTCTGGGCTGGCTTGGGCTGGGGCAAGTCCGCTTTCCGGCAGTCCAATCCCGGCAGCTGCAGCGTAGGTTCTGGCCCTGTGGGGGCAGTCCCTGTAGATGTGGCTGGCCAGGCCGCAGAGGTTGCAGGACAATTTTCGTGGGCAATCCTTGGTCTCGTGCCCCGCCACCTTACAGTTCCTGCAGGCTGAGACTTTGCAGCTTCTCGCCATGTGGTCAGCTTCACCGCATTTCCTGCAGTTCCTCGGCTGATCGGCATAGTGAAGAAGGCCGGCAGAGCCGCCCAGGGCAAAGCTTGATGGCAGGTGTTGGAGTCCGTCAGTTGCCGTGTTGTCTTTCCTCAGTCTGATAATGATGGACCACTTGCCTGTCCAGAAGCCGTTGACATCCAGGATCTTGGAGAGGTCCTTGACCACGGAGCAGAAGCGGCTCAGGAAGGTAGTGATGTCCTTACCAGGGGTGTGAGGATTTCTCATGGAGACCGTGACTCTTCTCTCCTCTCTCTGGATGGGGCAGTTCCCCACGAAGCGGGAGAAGGGAGACTCCGGTCTCGCAGTCTTCACTGCCTCCCAGTACCTCTTACAGATGGCAATGGAGGCGAAGGTGATGTACCAGATCCCTTTCAGGTAATTCTGCACGCTGAGGGTTTCAGCCTTGGAGAAGCCCTGATCGAGGATCATCTTCTTACCGAAAGTCTAAGCCGTCATGTCTGGGACCCTTCCTTCCACTTCCTTCAACTTCAGGACCACGGTCTGCCTCATCCAGGGTTCCAGAGTGGGGGTCTTCTGGGGGGTGTCCTGGCTGGGCTGGCCTTGTCCAGCAGTAGCAGGGGCAGTGGAGGCAGAGGTTCCGGCCACGGGGAGAGGCTTCGGGGCGGTGGTCTTTCCTCCCTTCTTCCCAGGGGCAGGAGCAGGGGTGGAGGCAGGAGCTGCAGTAGCTGAGGCCATCGTCCTGGCTCTTCCTGGGGCAGAGAGGCTGGTCTTCCGGGGTGGAGGGAGCAGTGCAGATATCCTCCCGCTGGGTAGAGAGGAGCAGGGGCTGAAGAGGAGGCGCTTCTTCTGCTGGAGCAGGGCCCGAGGAGAGGAGGGCTTCTTCAGCTGGAGGTGCTCCCGGCAGGCAGGGGTCGGCAGCGCTTCTTCCCCGGGGTCGGTCTTCTTGCTCCTCCTGGCTGGCTTCGATCGGGTAACACAAGTCTCAAACAGTTCCTCACCAGGGTTAGAGTGTGCTATCGGATGAGCCACACTCAGGTATGTCCTCTGGGTTTTGGGCAGGAGAGAGACAAGTGCACCATGCAGCAGAGTTTACATCAGCCCCTCACCGATGTTAGAGTGCGCTATCGGATGAGCCACACTCAACATAACCTCCACCGGGTAGTTGGTAAACTGATAAGAACAGATTTTTTTTTTTTATTATTATTGAAAGCCTAGGTAGTCTGAAAGACTCCAATCAGTGCTCTCGTGCCCAAGTGTCCGAAAAAATAAGTGAAAACTTAAAAAACGTGCACAAGGGATGCAGAACTGGCCCTCCTCAATAAAGGAAAGGCCCTAGTCCCCGACCCCCGGATCCATAAGGACCCTTAGGGGGCAAGGGTCTTCAGACCCCCCTTCGCTGCGAGGCTAGGGGGGGTCCCTTTGGCCCTGGGATCCACCGAGGCTTCACCCAGGGCTCGACAACTAGCTCACCCCCGGGAGGGTGAACCAACGATGGGGTTTTCAGGGGGACCGGAACCTGATGGCCACACAGCGCCCCCTAGATCTTCGGGGGTATAGAGCCCATAAGGACCTTATCCGCACCCTAGAATCCGTGAGTAAAACATAGAAAAAAGTGGAGTGACAAAACAAGTGAGAAAAATAAATAGTGCCGTGTATAACGGCCCCAGCCTTTCGGCCGAGATGTTTAAAAATTATTCCTGCCTAGCCAAAAGGCCGGGGCGAGGAAAGGTGTGTGGCTTGAAAGTGGGGTTTGTGCAAAGTGCCGTGTCAAGTGAGGGTTCCACGCCCCAAGTGATTATGGCACCCCTGGGTCACCACTCCAGGGGCACTAGCCCAGGCTTTCAAAGCCACCGCCTTCTGGCCAGACCAAGCTTTCCCATGGTCCTTTCAGGCACAGGCAAACCCTACTCAGACAGGTACTCATTTGATCTTAGCCAAAAGGCCGAGAAGCGATCGGCACCGAATACTACTGTTCCATCTGGGGTTTCCATATTTTTCATATATACAAAAACCCACATTGCTACACTACATTTTAAGCCAAGTCCCAAGAACAAGCTCAAGCCACTTATGGTGAAACAATGTAACCATGTTGAAACTTGATAATAGTATATTACATGACATAACACTTTTAATTTACTTTATCAACTAGTGATAAACACAAACACAATCATGCTATATAATATATATATATATATATATATATATATAATATTATTTTTAACCAGATACCAAAGCAAGTTACGATTTTTGACAATTTAGTGTAAGCTACTATTATCTGTATCATTCAGATGCTAAGAGCTAGATTTACTAAGCTGTGGGTTTGAAAAAGTGGGGATATTGCCTATAGCAACCAATCAGATTCTAGCTTTCATTTTGTAGAATGTACTAAATAAATGAAAGCTAGAATCTGATTGGTTGCTGTAGGCAACATCCCCACTTTTTCAAACCCGCAGCTTAGTAAATCTAGCCCTAAGTGTTGACCTTGTAAAGGCTTACTGCACCAGGTGTGCATATGAAAACTCTTCCCCACTTACCTCAGACCTAAGTTTAAGATTTACAGTTTAATGGATATCACTGGTCGCTCTGACAGTAACGTGGTCACTTATACATACTGCCCATAATGATTAACTCTCGTTTGTCATAGGCTAACCATAGCAAGTTACACATAGTTCTGAATGGTAAGGCGGAACATTGATGTCAGGGAAGTGTTTACGGGGAACTTATACATCGACGACAACAACCACAAGATGCGGTCCGTGCAAGGACTGAAAGTCATAGTGTCTCGGGTAAATATATATTATACCCTCGTATCACTGCCTTGGGTTACCGAGCCTTGTTCCACAAGCAGCTGATAGCTCTTCTCAGCTAAGTGGACATTGAACATGTCGTTGTTACAAATATATATAGAGATCATCACTTGCAGATTTGCGCTCTCTGCCGGTCAATAGTAGGCACTACAGTGATTACTGTACATTGCACGAACATACTTCTTATTCCCTTTTAAAAGGAATATTACGTTCTAGCATGCAGCTGATTTTATTATATTGTTTTATTTACAAAATATTTTTCAAGGGTAAGAAACAGTGGTTAGTATTGCCATTTACTTGTGTCAATACCTCGGTCCAAATATTGCAAATCCTTCCCTGTGGATGACCTTTTGGAATGTTGATGTTTGTGATTTCCCCCTTTTTATAATTATTTTATCAAGTCTTCAAAAACAACATAAAAATATAGAAATCGTAAACTGGATCTTATTTTAAAGAGGCAGTTACAGTAAATTTAAACTTGATTTGTTTGTGGACCCTTTTGACTAGTTTGATAATGTTATTTGGTTTTCCTCAAATTGTTTTTAATCGCAGCAGCCTATACTGAATTGCAGTTTCAGGTTGAGGATAATACGCTACTTTCTAACATGCTGAATGTTTTAAAAAATCAACTCGACTTATGGAATACAGGAGCAGAACTTTATCACATTGTTGAAATGGCTGTGTTGTCATGCCTGAGATATCTGTTTTAATTAGATTTTAAATGATTTGTTTTTCTTGCTTTCAATTTTGAGTACACAGTGTGTCATTATCCACAGTCTGTTTTGTCTTATTATTGTTAATCTCATCAGGAGCAGTTCTTAGTCTCATTACAGCAGAGCCACTGTTTATTGTGTTAATATTATTCAGATCATGTCTATCTGTATCAGATGCTGTCTACATTATGCAATATCTGCAAATTTATTAGGTCCCAGGTGGATCTTTTCTTTTAGGGTGGGGAGATACAAGTCAGTCAGGTCGGTCCTTTCATCATTATAGTCAGCTATTTAGCTATCCATAGATTGTAAGCTTGCGAACAGGGCCTTCTCACCTCTTTGTCTGTTTTACCCAGTTTGTTTATTAGTTTACTATGTTTGTCCCCAATTGTAAAGTGCTACGGAATATGTTGACGCTATATAAATAAATGATGATTATATTTATATAGCGCAACTGATTCCGCAGCGCTGTACAGAGAACTCAGTCATATCAGTCCCTGCCCTATTGGAGCTTCCATTCTAAATTCCCTAACAGACACTAGGGTCAATTTGATAGCAGCGAATTAACGTACTAGTATGTTTTAGGAATGTGGGAGGAAACCCACACAAACTTCACACAGATAAGGTCACGGTCAGGAATCGAACTCATGACCCCAATGCTGTGAGGCAGAAGTGCTAACCACTAAACCACCGTGCTGTCTTTTGCTTTTTGCTTTATTTTAAGTAAAACACTGTATATAAACTCACAACAATAAGAGCAACACATAATAGATATGACTGTCCCATCATCACACTGCTACCTCTTATTACACTGATGCCCCTCTTCATCACACTGCCCCCCTTCATCACACAATTCTTTGCTTACCTTTCTATGAGCTTCTTTTGTTTTGTCTTCTTTTCTATCAGCTGCTCTTCTCAACAGGGCCGCCATCAGGGGGGTACGGGGGGTACTGTTGTACCGGGCCCGGGCTCACCAGGGGGCTCGGTACAACAGCTCAGCACAGACTTACCTGGGGCCCGCCGCTGGTCTCCGCTATTCTGTCTTCAGCCTGGCTGTCACCGTGACAGCCAGGCACCAGGATCCGATCGCAGGGGTGGATGATTAATTTCCCCTGCAATCATGTGCTCTGCCTGTGACAGATCACATGATCACAGGGAGAATGATTCCTCCACCCCTGCGATCGGTACCTGGCTGTCACGGTGACAGCCAGGCTGAAGACAGAATAGCGGAGACCAGCGGCGGGCCCCCAGGTAAGTATGTATTGCTCATGGGGAGGGGCCTGCTCATGGGGGAGGGCCCGCTCATGGGGGGGGGGCCCGTACTGGGCCCGATTTTTTTTCTGAAGGCAGCCCTGCTTCTCAGCACAGCTCCTCACTGACAGCGTCAGGATGTGACGATGGCATCATGCCCGATAGTCATTGAGGAGGAGGACGCAGGAGAGAGGCACTGTCCTATCGCCGGCAGTGTGCTATGGGGGGCCCAATTGCCCCCCCCCCCTTCCCAGATCAGCCCTTGCAGGCTGTATACCATGGTTGGCAACTGTGCCAGCAGCAACATACAGCCGATCACAGGTTACATGTGGGCCTACTGACCAGAATATTTTTTTCTCTTTAGTCATCTTCCTGGTTAATCTGATGCCATAGAGTAGGTGCAGTGCATTCCCACGACTGGTATTCCTATCAGCAACCATAGGCTAACCTTCTGCCTATATTGTGTGAATACTTCACAATAGTGATCTCATGTTATAATGTGATCTGATGCTACCCTACAACTAGGGGCCAAATGTGAATCTCTGTAAATATATTCTGTCGTCAAGCACCACTGAATATTTTCTGTGCAATAATAAAGATTTTCTTTCACATGCTATACTACAATATACTGCATTGTGATTGCATATATAGCTTTCTGATGACCTCTGCCATTATATACTGCTCTGAGCAAGTATAATGGAATGCTGGGGGCATCTCCAATATTGTGCTTGTGCCTCTAAGTGTGGCCATTTGTGCAGAAAGGTCCTGTATGGCAAACAGAGAAAGTGAGGGTGACTGGGTACAAAGATCTTTTCTCTCTCAACAGGCATGCAGCACCTCAAAGCCAGCTCCGGTCATCGCAGCCAAACATCCTTTTAAAGTGGAATTAAAGGCAGGGAAACTATACCCATGGTGTAGCTGTGGATACAGTAAGAAACAGGTAAGTGTATAGCACCTATACAGTGCATCCATCTTAATAAAACACATGCATATCAGTACATAGACATTTCCTTTATTCAATGGAGAGATCAGTCTGAAATCTTTTTGATATTATTTGATGGACAGAATTCCTTTGTATTTTAATGACAAGAAGATACATATGCTTCCTTCAAGGGAAATCAGAATTTTGTACAGGCCGGATGGCTTAAAGGTCTAAACCTTTACAGGAAAAAAAAAAAAAAGTGTGTGTGTATGTATGTATGTGTGTATGTGTGTGTGTATATATATATATATATATATATATATATATATATATATATATATGTGTGTGTGTGCATAAATTGCTGTCCTCCACCAATACCCCCAACTGTACACCTACCATTATCATGTCAAAGTTCACTTTCAGCAAGACTGGAGGAGACTTCAGCAGAGGACATATGAGCCCCAGGATCTCATTCACCATTGGTCTCGCTGCATCCTAACTTAGGATGCATTTATAGTAAAAGCACCAGGTCAAATAATATAATAAAGGCAGATAAAAAAAAAAGAATCTGTTGATTCATTTACTACTGACTTACATTGTGATTAGATTTCTCTTAATTCCATTTTATATTTACATTCCATTACTTTTTGCTTTTAGAATACTGCTGGACATTAGTTCTTTCCAACTTTGCTCCTAAACTTTTCCACCACTGGTTTTAAATAGTGTCTTCTTGTTCTCAGTATAAAGTTTATATTTTGAGTATTTGCACAACCCCATTCCCTTTTGTCCTCCAGACAGATGTTTCTCCCGTGCAGGTATCGCTACCAGCAATTACTTTGTTTTTCGATGGTTTAGAGACACTGTAAAACAGTGATGGGCAACATGCGGCCCTCCAAGCCTTCACCTGCGGCCCCAGCTTCTTCTTGATTTACTATCAGATTTGGCTTGTTATCGCTTGTAACAATTGTTTAAATGCCTGCTGATATGTTATTACAGATAGGTGTCTCTTTCTTAGATTAAATTTACTGCTTTAACTGAGATTAAGGGTAATGTGCGGCCCTTTTGAAGTTACAGGGCTACCCATACTGCCCCAGTCTGCTTATCACTGCTGTAAAATGAAAGGTGGCACTTAACTGAACCAACTGCTGAAGCCATCTGTTCAGGTGTTGCCATCTCTTATGTTGTGGGTAGGATGACTTACCACATTAGGGGGTCTATTTGCAAAAGTGCGATCAGCCATAAGACCGGAGAAAATAGTTTTCGCCTGAGAATGGTCATAGCATCTGCATAATTTATTTATAATCTACGGGTTAACAGCAGGAGAAATTAGATATTTCTCCTTCCTTAACCCATTTACTGCACATTACTACGATCTGACTCTATTTATCAAGTGGAGAAAAGCCGACCCTTAAAACCTAACACCATCTCAGGATGGATTTAGTCACATGATCTGCCTGTCAGCCTCCCTGCTTGGAGATCAGAGAGGCAGGAGCTTCTCTCCATCTTTCCCTGGTTGACTGGAGCTCCTCCCCTTCAATGTATTCAGTTGCCAATCAAATCTGTATGTTTCCCTGTAACAACAATACATTAATAATTATTAAACATACTATATATAAAAATAAAGAGTATTCTAGCTTTATAGAGTTAAATGTTTAACCAGTGCCAGCTGTACTAACAAAATTATGAGGCTTGTCTGTCCAACTCTAGGAATAAAAGGGTTAAATATCACATTTAAATAATGGACAGTATGTAAGCAAGAGAATGTCTTGACGTTTGCAGTACGCCCGTAGTATACATGAAACTGCCCTTGAGCTGATGTTTAGTCGTATATGCCCAATAGAAAGATTAATAAGTGGATGGTGTTTGCAGCCCTTTGCCGCAGCGTTAGGCTGCTTATGAAAAGAATCCGATGATCGCAAAGGAGCATTGATTTTGCAGCAGATTGCAAGGTAGAAGAACAATGTTAAATAGTTTCAATGCAATGTTTTGATTATTCTGCTCCCGTTACCAGCCTCTGCTTTTCCAGTTCTGTGTGGTTAATTTAGGAATGAAAAACCAGGACACACATGTGACCTGAAATTTGTTCATGAAATTGGCAAAGTAGTTATAGTGATCTATTCCCACTTTTCCTGTTCATTTGGATGCAGCAGGAGTCTGAATTGGGGGAAAATAAGCACTTGTAGTTTTAAGGGGGGAAAAAGGAGAGTAAATAAAGACTTATTATTGGGGTAATGCTGAAAAGTGAGTTTGGCACAACTGTGCTGATGTGGTGGCAAAGATTAGTGTGTTCAGCACGTGGATCAAATGGGCATTGATGTGCTGATTAAGCCTCACTTTAAAAGTGTGGTGTTACTACATATTAAAATAAGATGACCAATAAGATGAACAGTTTGTCTATTTCTTCAGTCACAATTTTGCATTTACATCCTGGAACAGAGAAATGTATAATTGATGTAGTCTCTGTGGAACATCTTCATAACCCTGCTCTCTCTCTATCTAACCTCCAGCCTTTCTGTGACGGTTCCCATCTGAAGGCAGCCCCTGGCCTCTCACCTTTGCGTTTTACACCAACAGAGGATAAAGAAATGTGGCTCTGTGGCTGTAAACAGACCAAAACACCTCCATATTGTGATGGGACGCACAAAGAGAGCTATGTACAGAATTCTTCTCGGTAACCTCGCCAATGACTACAGGGCCATGACACAGAAAGGCTGCTATCTGGGTGTATTAAATTAGTGCCTATCTATTGTAGCAGCCAAGAATTAAACCATGATTTAACTCCCTTAATTATTCAGGATGTGCCGTCGTTAATTGGCACTTTGATCTGTTTTAATAAATGTGAAGTAGAGTTTCCCTCAGCAGAGGATCTACTTATATGTTAATCTGTATGTGTAGGATTTTTCTATGTATACATCTTGCACACATTATTTACTTTTAGTGTCACTTTATAAAGTGACATTTTTCAGTTTACTGTACATCTGTAATGATAACATTTTGATTTAGCACATAATAAATGTTCGAATGTCAATTTATTGTGTAAAATGCTATGAAAAATAAACTAGTTACAAAATTGCATACAGGAAACTTTGATGTGTTTTATATAGGCATATATGTGTAGCTCTGTAGTCATCCTATACATGTGACATGTCAATAATGCAAAAAACCTTGAGCAATTTGTGGATAGTCAAAACCATGTGAGTTTTACTGTGGAAAATTAAAACTTTTTGTCTTAATTTTTCCATGAAAATGAAGAATGAGGTGATGGAATTTTTAGACTGAGCTTTGGTCCCTCTAGCACTGTAACCAACAGAATTATGCAGTCTCTAGTCAACTATTTTGTTTAGAGCTCTTTCGGACAGAATAGATTTTACTTTCGTGTTCCAAAGGTAATTGACGCAAGTAAATTGCTCTAAATATACTGCAGGCCTGGGACCATTTATCCTGCTGTCTGCTGCTCATTGTAATCCATGAGTTAGAGCATTCACTAGAACCACAATTCATACTTTTAACCATGTATGCAACAGGCGGGTGAAAGTACTAGGATCAGTAATTCCGATGCCTGCAGCATTGCCTGAGAGGTTTACCTATATCATGTTCCATGACGTTACATGAGCATTTTCTTTCAAAATGCTCCTCGAGCCCTAAGGTTAAATCTTATTCCGAATATGACCTCCTCGTGTTTTTATCCTCACTTTGTATGGAATGCTGCATTCTGCTCATATCAAACATGTTTTTACCATCCCAATGGGTACCATAATTGTGCTCTAGTGACACCTGTTCCTACATCTAGTTTTCACAAAATCCAGCTTTGCTCACTATTAATAAATTACATGTTTTTGTGGTTTAGTGTCCATTTTAAGTAAAGTTTCTATTTCCTGCCATTGGGGGACACTGCGATATAGTGGGTAGGACTGGAGTAAAGGCACTATATCACTAAAACATTTAAACTGGCTATCTCCTCCCCTACTATGACCCTCTGGAGCCATATTCAGTTTTAGTGCCCTCTGCAGTCAGGTGTTTCTTTTTAGTGGGCTCTTGTCCTGTGCTTTATGATTTTATATTTTCTTTGATAGTTTTTTATTTTTTACCAGATGTCTCCCCAGTCGGTCACTTTCACCCTGGGTCCCTGAGCAGCCGTTGAGTTTCTCTCTCCCCTGCAGCCTACCAGCTCATCACTGTCACCGGTAACAGCAAGGAGCAATACTTAGCCGCAGCACCGCTCTCACGGAGCTCCGATAGGTAGGTTGCTCGTCCCCTTAACAACAACCCCTCGGCAGCGATGGACACTGAAGCAGATCTCCCTTAAAGCAAAGTACATCTTGGACAGGCGACCATGCAGGTCTACACTTGTGCGCAGCATCAAGGGAGTGTCGGCATCATATGTAACCGACTTAGGGGGGAGGGCAGTGTTACTGGGACATCTGTAAACCCTAAATAAAAATAGAAACAGTGCAAAATTACAGACCTCTCAAAGTGTAATTCATTCACTTACAGATTTGACCAGAAATCCAAGAAAATAGATAAAACAATAATTATTTAATATCAAAATCAATACATTATAAATCAATTATAACCATACAAATAGGCTACATCCATAGCCAAACTCACTCGGGTAATTTCTCACAAAAAAGTAGGTGACTCTTCTCTTACTTACCACACATTCCACTTTTACAGTCTTTTGGTGTTTGGTGTTGACTCTAACAAAGTCTGCCCAGAGTCTTGCTAAGACTGCTTCTGCATTGTAGAGCCTTCTTAGCACTCCCCTCCTTACACCTGGATATTAGATAGACCTTGGCGTTTGCGGAACCCAAAGTTGTGGGTTCTTCTGGCTTCTCCGCTTTAAAAAGGCAGACTGTTTGTTCCCCTCTGTCTAGTCAGATTTTAGAGTTTGTGGCTGAGGCCTGGCAGAAACCCTTTGCCTCCTGTTAAATTGGAGACTTCTCCTAAAGTGGATCATCCCATTGCCTGCTCGAACTGAACCACTGCTTTTTCCTGTTCAGGGTGAGGTTTCATTCAGGGATGCTAGAGATAACAAATGCGACTTTATTCTTCATTCTGCATACACGGTGGCTGGCAGTTTGTTTAGACCCAAGCTGGCAACAAGGCCATTCAAGCATTGGCTGAACTATTGGCTAAGGATCCTCAAGACCTCCGACCTTGGGCTGAATTGTTGATACTAACTAAACATATTCAGAAGGCCTCTGAATTTCTGGGTCAGGCCTCTCTGGATGCAGTTTCAGTTCTCTCCAGGTTTTCTGCTCTGTTTTGCGGACCGGTGGTCATGGCAGCGCACTTGGTCAGGTGATACGATCTCAAAGTGTATGCCGGAGTCTTTGCCATTTAATAGGGTTACTGTTTGGGTCTGAGCTTGAACACATTATATAAGTAGCCACAGGCAGTAAGAGCTTTTTTTTTTTTTTATCTGTGAGCAGTGCTAAACCGAAACAGCCCCAGTTCCAGTCCTTTTGGTAGGGCAGCTTCCTCCAGGGGTCAGTCTTCCTCCTCCAAGGGATGGTTCCCATAGGGGCAGAAGCTCTGAGAGAGACGGGGATCCCAAGCCTTCAGACAAGCCCACGGCATGATGGGATATCCCGCCACAATTCGGTGGTGGGGGCCCGTCGACTGGGGTTTCGGGACCTATGGCGAGCTTCTACTTCAGATGCCTGGGCTCGGGGGGGGGGGGGATCATGACCCGAGGCTATGTCATGAAGCTTGTATACTTTCCCCTGTGCTTCTTCATCCCAGACCCTGATGCAGTTTTATGAGGCCGACGCTCCAGGAGGCTATGCATAAGCTTCTGGTCTCAGGCGTGATTGTTTTGGTTCTATACTTGGAAAGGGGATTGGGGTTCTACTCCAACCTTTTTCTGGTCTGAAAGCTGAACAGCACATTTTGTCTGATCTAAAAACACTCAATATTCGGGTTCTGGGGTTTCGGATTGAGTTGTTGCAATCAGTGTTAGTGGGCATTGAATACGGGGAGTTCATTGCGTCCCTCAACATCAAGGATGCTTACATTAATTTCCCTATATGGGAAGGACATCAGTGTCTCCTTTATTTTGCGGTCAGGCAGGAGCATTATCAGTACCGGGCTTTATACTTTGGTCTTGCTTCTGCCTGAGTGTTTTCACCATTATGGCCGGCATCCTGCAGTCTTATGCCTTATTAGAATGACCTACTCTTAAAGGCATGATCTGAGGCTGTCCTCCTCCAGCACATTCAATTGAATATCCGATTTTGGTGAGTCTCACAGCTGGATTCTCAATCTGTCCGAAGTCAGCCTTGATTTCGGCCAAACGAATGCGGTTCCTGGGCCTGGATTTCGACACTGTGTGTCTACAGGTGCTCCTCCCGGCAGTCAAAGTTTTTTTACTACTGCACAAGACCAGGTCCCTTCTGGCCAGAATGAAAGTATCTCTTCTCCGCTATATGGAACTACTTGGAAACATGGTGTGCATGTTCGAGGATGTGCCCTTCACCCAGTTCCATTCCCGCACACTCTAGAGGGAGCTTCTCTACAAATGGTCCAAGTTCCCCCTTCATCTGGACAGGCAGATCATTTCGCTGTCCACAGCGATGCTTGATACCGTCATGTGGTGGTTGTCCAGAGCAAATCTTGTGGAAAGGTCAGACCTTCCATGCGTGGGATTGGACCCTGGTTACCACATACGCCTGTACGAGTGCCCTGAGTTCCAGAACAGTGATATGCAGGGAAGACTCCTGCAGATACCAGAGGCCCTGGAACTAGATATGACCACACTGCAACTGGACAGACAGAGTCGCAGAATTCTGGCCCCTCAAGATTCAATAGTACAACGCTACAGCAGTAGCCTACCTGAACCATTAGGGAGGAATACGCAGTGCCATGACGATGCAGGAGACTGCGCAGATCATGGCCTGGGCAAAGCATTATGGCTTGGTGTTAATGACCTCTTCATCCTGGGATTGGAGAAATGGGAGGCAGATTTCCTCAGCTGAAACAGGATCCACCCCAGGGAGTGGTCCCTTCACATGGAGGTCTTTGCGCTAATGGTTCAACGTTGGGGTCAGCCAGAGATCAATCTCATGGTGTCCCATTGGAACTTCAAGATCCCTCTATTCTGCATTAAATCTAGGGAACTGGCAGCAGGGTAAACAAATGCCATAATGATTCCATGGCGGTATTGTCTGGTGTGCCGGTTTTCTACATTTTCCATGCTCCCATGTGTACTCAAGAATCTCAAACAAGAACAGGTTCTCCGTTCCAGATTGGATGAGGTACTCTGACATTCTTGGGATGGCGGTAGCTCCACCTTACTGGTTGCCTCTTTGTCCAGATTTACGATAAGAGACCCTCTGTGGCTGAAACTCTTGATTCTCTGGGCCTGGGAATTCTCATGCACGGTTGTGTGGACCATGATCAAGGCGAGGAAACCATCTTCCTCTGCCAATTACTATCGGGTGTGGAAAGCTTATATCTGGTTGTGTGCAGGTCAGTTTTCCCACTTCCCGCTTTAGTCTTTGGACAAGGGTCTCCGTGTCTCTCCTCTGAAACTACAGGTTTTGGTGTGCTTGATATTCTTTCAGCGCCACTTGGCAGTATTGAAGAATGTTCAGACTTTTCTCCAAGGAGTTCTATATGCCTAACTCCCCTTTGTAATTCTGGTAGAGCCTTGGGATCTAAATCTAGTGGTCAGGGCTCTTACTAAAGAACCATTTGAGCCCTTGGATTCTGTTCATCTGTTACATTACTTGCAAGGTGGCATTTTTGCTTGCCATTTCCTCCGGTCGAGTGTCTCAGTTGGGGACATAGTGCTTTAAACCCGTCCTTTCTGATATTTCACTGTGATAGGCTGTGCTTCACACTAAACACTCATTTGTGCCAAAAGTGGTCTATTTTCACTTGAATCAGAAGATTGTCGTTCCAGTGTTCTGGCCTCAGTCCCAGTCTTCTGATAGGTCCTTGCGTCTTCTGGGCGTGGTCCGGGCCCTCTGATGCGATGCCGACTGAATGGTTTTCTGTTCTGTTCCACAACGTGCAGGGTTTGCGTCTCATGATGCTAGCTTTGAGCGCAAGGTGCTACGGTTAGCTGTTTCAGAGCAATCTCTCCCTTGTAAAGGAAAGATATATCAATTTAATATGGATAGGTCCACAATACACTCCGGCCGGAACGAGACAGCTTAGATGTTCATATCAATTGTCATTTCATATTTTAGTAGCTTGCAAGTGCACTCTAACCATATTTGCAATCACACTGAGTTTGTAGTGTTTTTTACCATTATCATTGTTTTCAGCAGTGTCAATTGATGCATGTTAATTGTTTAACACATCTAAGCTATCTCGTTCCGGCCGGAGCGTATTGTGGACCTATCCATATTAAATTGATATATCTTTCCTTTACAAGCGCCCAGAACCTGACTATTTTTATACGTATCTAACATTGTTGAGAGTTTAGGGGTCCCCCATACACTCTCAGGTTCGCATTTGGCTGCTTCATATATTTGGAGGAAGCGCAGCCTATCCCTCTTTTTCAACCAATCTCTCCCTTGGGCTATTACCAGTGCAGCCTCAATGTGTGACAGTGTCCCCCAATGGCAGAAAATAGAAAAGAGGAATATTTTACCATAAAATCCATTTCTCTGACTCCATTGGGGAACACTTCGTTCACAGCCCTTGCTCTGGTGTTTTCTTAGTGTTGGCGTTTCCCGCAAGCTGTTTTTCTTGTTACGTTTTGTTAGGCCATCTTTTCTGAGCTTTGCTATACAAATACTGAATATGGCTCCAGGTGGGAGGGACATAGTGGGGGAAGAGATAGCAAAATGTTTAAGTGAAAAAGTGCCTTTAGCCCAGATTACTTACGATATCCTAATGTGTCAAAGTGTCCCCCAATAGAATCCGAGAAATGGATCTTACGGTGAGTAAAAAATCCTTATAGTTAATGGAGTTGCCTAACCAGTGTTAATTATATATAAATATTAGTCTAATTTCACATTTCCTTTCAAAATGTTGAGCTAGTACAATGAGGAGCGGGTACAGCAACCCCAATTTCAGCTCTGTTCCAGATATTGAAGTCTTGTACTGAGCAGAACTGTGCCTATTGTATCAATCCAAAGGCTCACAGACTGTAGAAAAATAAGATGAAATGGCTTCAGAACTTCATATTCAATTTTTTCTTAATTTGTAATTGATACCCAAAATTCCTTATGCCAACTTGCCAATGACATCATAGCCCATTGCCATGCACCTAGCCCATCACAGACATGGAGGAGCAGCTGGCAACTTGACAGGTAAGCAGCTGTTTCTCCCTCATGTCAGCAGCTGGTGCAATGTGTGAGATTGACGCAGGACATTAAAAACATTATTCAGTTTTAGGTGCCTCTTAATAAATAGCAGCCTACAAGGTTTGCCTAACAGTAGCGCAGAACCTGATCTTTGGCCCATATATATATTTATTATAGAAGCAAATTTTTAAACGTTTGTTTCATTGATGCTGTAGTTTATCTCCGGGAATTGCATAATGTATCCTTTCTTCAGACTTTGAAAAGCTTTCATATTGTTCTCCATTCTGTTATCTAAAGCTAGATCATGCCGACAGCTCCCAGTGGACAACCCATCCACTCTAATCGATCACTTCTACCCAGCTGCATTGAAGGTGGCTGGATGGATGGATTAAGACCTCCAGCCCCAAGAGCTTACAGCATGATACATCTTTTTTTTTTTTTCTTACATGGTAAAGGCATGTAATAAACGGGATGGGATTTCCAAAACTGGATTTCCCCTTCAGGGTAGTCTTACATGGGTGCTTTTAACACTAGCACTTTTCTAGCTGCAGAACACTTGTGTCTAGTTTTTATAGCAGTTGGAAAAGTGCAGCATTTTTTAAATTTCAACTATGGCACTGTCCAAATATGTCTCTCCACCACAAACGTCATTGTGCTGTGGCCATCAGCAATTCCCTTATTTTTTTCATCAACCTTTTACCATAATGATTCAGCTGAAAAAAAATGTGCTGACAACAATGTTTGCATGACAATGGCAACAATACCATATTCTGATAATAAGAAAAATAATTACATTGTAAACAGGTAAAGGCATACCGTAACATATAATAAAGCGAACAGGGCAGTTTGTAGTAATCATAATTTGAGAGAGAAAAAAAAAACAAGTTTGCATGTCTTTATTAATATTCACAGAAATAGACACCCCACAACCCTAAAATCCCACCCACACCTTGGACACAAAATGTTTGGCGGTTAGTATGAAAAAGGGGAGGGGCCCTTTGTGCCATATTATTGTGGTGACCAACCTCTATTTTAATGGAGGGCACTTGTAAAATATACATTCAGTAGAGCAGCAAGCAAAGTGACGCCCCCTGGAGTGCACACTGTATGTAAATGGCCAGCATTAAACAAGACTTCCGGTCATAGTACTGCCTAATCCTGTCTTTCAAAGTCCGAGCAATTAAAATAATTTAACCACGCTGTAGAAAGGTCTCCTGTAGACGGAAAGATCCAATAGAGATGTCTCAACCATAGACTAATGTTTACACTGTCCCTTCATTCACAGTACAAACATGTAAGAAGATGAGAGATTAAAATGGAGTTGAGAGACAGGGAGGGGCTGCATCCAAACTAGAATGCACTGTTTTTCCCTACCCTCTTATAAATTATAATAAG
The DNA here is from genome assembly GCF_038048845.1 of Mixophyes fleayi. NCBI lineage: Eukaryota > Metazoa > Chordata > Amphibia > Anura > Limnodynastidae > Mixophyes > Mixophyes fleayi. The sequence goes on from NC_134407.1 coordinate 164,115,455, forward strand.
AAACATTACAAAAAGATTTTGGGTATAAGGAGGGATTAAATTACTCTTGTCCATAGAAAATAAAAAAGTCCTTTTTTCCTATATACATATGTATAAAAGGTTCTGGGTATACACATTTCAGGTGAGGGGTGGCCCAGGAACCCCATTGAGTGTAACTTTACGGCCTCGACTTGCGGAGTGCCCATTGAGGAGGGCAGAGGCGGGGGGAAGTTCAGTGTTGGGGTTTGGAGAGCCCTGGCCAGGAGTTGCGGGGCTGGGGAGGGAGGAGGACGTAGAGGGAATTGGCGCTGGGCTGCTGGCCTTGTCACTGGTTGAATCCCCTTCTGAGGTTATTCCCCGGGTTGGCTCCTGTAGGCTCCTTGGACGGCTGAATCGTAAACGCTTGCAGGTCGGTTGCACCCGATACTTGAGAGGGAGAGGACCAGTCTGTGGAGTAAAAAGTAAGTATTAGTATCACATCATCCCAATACAGAAAACCAGCACACACGCAACACATGACTTTCATCAGTCTATAGCAGCCACCCCATGCAATTTTTGGGAACCAAATGTAGCAAAGCTCTTATGACAACCCAACATGTTCTCCCAAATTGTTGTGTTTTTGTTATATATTGGGAGTTTGAACTCTAGAAAAATAAATATTTCAAGTTAAAAATTTCCAGTGGCAAAATACTAAAATATGTGGGGCTTGGTTGTTCCTTTTTAACTACCAAATACATCTTAAAACATTTTAATCCACCATCCTCAGATAAAAATATATTGTTGTTTTTAAACCAAGTAATGATTTGTCTTAAGGACCATGTTAAAAACAGAAGAGAACTATTGTAACTGTCTTTTTCTACTGAAAATAATGTATAGTGAACCATTTCTATTACACAGTTAGAATTCCTGCTGAATCTTGTCTTCTTACACATGTATAGAATGCCACTGGCCACATAAGGAGCTGCCAGCCAATGAGGAAAGAGACACACAACATCAAGGGGAGGGGGTTACCTGGGATAAGACACAGCTCTGCTGTGTTCTGTAAAATGGACGCAATTGTATTCAGGCAGCAGTTGCCCCAGGAGTGAGCACAGAAAAACACAGGGCGGGTTGTACGAAAATGTTATAATACTGCTTGTGTGTCCGACCACTTACTGATCTATAATCGGCTCCTGAGCAGCTTCCTCCCAACATTACAGCTCTTCTGCTTCTTGAGCACCCGAATAAAGGAAGTCACCCAGGAGTGAGTATAGAGTAATATGGAGACGGCCTCTCGAGCAAAGCCCGGATCAGTTCATGCAGCACTGACTGCCTTTCTATGCTCTCGCAAGGGTGGAGGAAATATAGAAAATCTCAGGTTTCTTTTGTTGCTGTTTTTTTACACACTTGGTTTATACTTTGTTTTCTCAACCAGAAAGTGTAAAATCCTATTGGTGTCCTCTGTTTAAGTAAGGATTTGAATTTGATGAAGCCATAGCAGGGAAAAGGGAAATCCCATGCCCTCCTTCAGGAAAGGCGCTGCGACTTGTGCAATTAGCATAATAAATCAACCCAACTAGCATACTAAGCAGTCCAGAAAGTCAGTAACATAAGCTAGTAGTTTGCAAAAGGAAATTTTGGTATAATAAAAAAAAAAAAAAAAAAAAAAGCTGTCAGGATTTACTAAGTTAAGAGTAAAGAATATATTCAAGTGATGGCCTATCAACCAGCCAATCATGCTGACAGAGAGCTGCTAGGTTGGCTATTAGCATACTAAATGTGCTCTGTCCCCCTGTAGATTGAATATAATAGCCCGTACTTATCACAAGAGGACCTGCTATCTTTATTTGTCCTCTTTAAACAACTAAACTATGTCAGCATTTGTTTAAGAAATAGCGAGCATGATCGGACAGAGCAATAGATTTCACAGGTAACCAGAACACCTACCCGTCCCCAGGGATATATGTAAGCAATGTCCATTAGTGTGTAGTAATCCTTCAGTGGCTCCTCCTCGTACAGAATCTCCACCTGCAACCAAAAGAGAGGGCGACTGCTTATCATAGAGCAGGAAACAAGCACTCTACTAAACATCTTTGTGTTCACTTGGACACAAGCCTACAAAAAAAAGTAAGTGTGCCATTTCCTGCTCTGTTTAGTTTATGTTTCCTAGATGCGATCTTAATGTTATGTTTTCATAAGTATTCAATCCCTTGTAATTAGGGGATCCACACCTCCATGTACCATATGGACATCCCACTGTTACTAGAATGCACATCCCGCAGTATAGCAGGTGTGCTCAAGTCATCCTAGTGCTTCAAGCATCTAGGGTGGGGATGGGAATAACCTCTAGTTCAATCTGGAGCCGCATTTGCCATTTACATATTGAGCATGAGATTGACACCGCAGACAATGTAAAATACGCTGCTCTAATGCTAGATTTACTTAATCAGTCCTTCATGACAAAGTTTAAGTTCTTCTAACAGTTTCTGTAAAACAAGCTGTTTTTTCAGTCTTGGTACCTTGTACTTGCTGGGAACATCCATCTTGTTCCGTAAGAATTTAGCGAGGTGCGTTATGGTCATGGCTGCGGGACAGCGCAGGAACCGAAGACTGTTCCTCTGTCAGGAGAGAGGTGGAAAGTCAATCACACAAATTATTCAACACCTCTAAACAGATTTTTTTTTTTGGCCTGAACATTGTGGCAAGATAAGGTTAACTGCATGTGATAAAACCATAGTAATCTTATGGAAAACCACAGATGAGACATGTCACCTTCTCTAAGTCTTCACTTTCCACCGAATCCCTTGTTTCATCCCTAGTAAAATAAAGAAAAAGAAACATAAAATATCAGCAAGCTACCAATGTGATTGACATCAGCGACCTCATTAATGAAATGAATGTACATGACCCATCAGTCTTCCCTTCTTACCGGGCATCTTCGGAGAACTGGATAGACAGACTGATATTCTCCTCCTCCTGTACCAGCACCTCTCCGCTCTCAGTTACTTTTTCCCCTTGCTCAGTACTGGAACCACTGTTGGCTGTAACACATTCCAAGCCCGCACTAGTTATTACATGATAGCAGTAGCTGTTACAAGTGGAGAACACCATACTTAAAATGGTAACCATGTATTAGGTACAGGTTTACAAGCATTTGCAATTGCAACATTCACATAAATAAAAATGTCCAGATATTTTGAGAACTCAAAATACACGTAAGTAATTGTTACTAGATACAATTCCATACTGTATCAATATATTTTTGCTGCAAAATAGTTATTGTGCATGAAGAGCCCGTGGAAACACTCACCATCTGTACGTGCGTAAGAGGCATAAAAATCTCGTCTTCGCTTCATCTCATCTGTAGTGGAGACAAACAACTATTCAAATTTACAGTTCTTTTGGACATATGTTTCTGTAATGGCAAATATGAATGGTATTTGGGGCTTAAGCCTACATTTGTATAGTAATATGGGGCAAATAGCATAGTAACTTTTGGCACACCCAAAACTTTTAATTGTTTAGGAATCCCTGTCTGCATGGATGTATGGCCATTCTCATATAGATAGGTTAGTTAGTTGTGCATGTTTAGTTAAAGTACCCGTCACTACACATAGTGGAGGCGGCCATTTTGTGAGCAAAAACAACATTTATGAAAGTTCAACCACTTTGTGGCCAATACCTCGGCGATGTTACTTGTTCCTAGACAACTACATTCTCAAATATTTGGTCAGAGCACAAAACTGTTTTAAAGCAGGGGTGGATCTAGAAAACTGCTGTACCCCGGGTGATTTAGGCCCCACACCCTTTCTGACACCTAAGGCTGCCGGCGGCTGCACACTATGTGCAGGTCCGCTCAGCAGTGACAGGCATGGTCAGTGTGCCGTCCGGCATCTCTGATTGTGTTTAAAACACAATCAGAGCAGCCGGACAGCACACTGTCCCTGCTGAGCGGACCTGCACATACTGTGCAGCCGCCTGCAGCATGTCTCTGCTAGGGGGGCAATTGCCCCGATCGCCCGCCCCCCCCCACCCACTGGATCCGCCACTGTTTCAAAGCGAGTAAGTGATGGTAAAATGTAATTCAGCTCATTCATTTTATGACTCAATCACGAATCAAGACACTAACAGCTCTCTTGTGGCAATGCAAACACTTCAAGGCTTATTTGCACACCCCAAAAATGAAAACCCACACAACTTCTTTATTTTGCCCAAGTGCACTTATTTGTCCACCAACCACATTTCAAGGTATACGTTCATTAGCTGGTTCTAGACATTGGCCCCCAAAAACATCAATGTGCGCTTAGTTTTGCAGATTCATCAGATAATGAGCAAGGTAAAAAAAGCAAAACAGTACGTTGGCATTTGGACTATACCCTCATTAATTCATTTTAACTTTACTGTTTATTTCTCAAAAATACTTTTTTCAGTTTCACTTGTGTCTTATTACGTGTCACTTTTTTGTGTTTCAATACTTGTATTACAGTGGTCAAAGGGCACTTTTCTGCAAATGTACTACTAGAAGGTGCAAACTGCAGCTTATTGAAAGTACAGCATGAGACCCAAACTGCTCCAGCTCAGCAGTGTTGTAAAATTAAGTCCTTTTGCTGGGAGAAAAGGACTGTGCACATTCCTGCCAAACAGGGAATTCCCTTTTAAATGTACCCCCCTCCATTCTCAACCCTTCCTTTATCAAATTTCAATAATCTTCCCACAGTAGGCACACTCATTTGCATGATCCATACTCAACAAGGAATGCTTAGGCTAGCCCATGACACAGAGTAAACTATTTTTGGTCATCTGGTGCTTAAACCCATAAGGTTACCCAAAAAAACAGGTGGATTTGCTGGAAAATAGACATGTTGGGCTTAATTCATCAAGGAAAGCAAAACAAAAAAAAAAGGAGTAACTTTGCACCTTGGCAAAACCATGTTACATTGGAGGAGGATGTAAATTTAAAATGTGGGGACAGATTTATAGTTGGTGCAGAGAATGTCAACTTTAAGGGGCAGATTCAATCCCCTGCGTTGTTTTGGCCGCACATTATTACCGTTACGGTAATTTTAATGCAGATTTTTGCTCACGGCTCACAGAGCTGCGAGCAAAAATCACTGTTGCAATTTCCGTAGTAACGGTAATAATGCGCGGCTATAACTGTAGTAATGGTAATACTGCACAGCTCTCATTATTCTTAAGAACAACGCAGGGAATTGAATCTGCCCCTAAGTTTTAATGTAAAAAGAAAGCTATTAAGTATTTGTGTGCTATATGAAAAACAGTCAGCATTTAACTTATGTGCAAAATAATAAACTACCTTGCACCTCTTGCATTGTAACATGGTTTGCCTTACTTTCCTTAATGAACCAGGCCTGTTACGTCTATTTTTTGAGGGTATTTTACACCTTTTACCAGTTCTAAAATAAAAAAAATAAGGCTCATCTACAAACAAATTAAATAAAGGCATTCTATTTAAAAGTACATAATCATAAATATGTAAGCACATTCCTAGCGATGGTAGAATTACTCTACACGAAGCTGTGTTTACATAGTGAAAATATTATAGGTAAATTACTTTTTTGCGCTGAGGTTTCCCATACAAAATAGGTAGAGTAAATCTGATGAATATATAAAACGGAAAAGAATACTTATATTGGTTGATGGTATAATGTTCAAGTTCTTTCAAGAGATCATAGGGAATTGTCTGATGAAGAATATACCATGCGGAGAAGAAAAAATATACAATAGTGTAATACTGTATGACACAACACTATAAATATCACTTTTGTATAATAACTTTTTAGATTCTCCAATCCCGATATTTAGGACTAGAAGAACTAGTTCTATAATCGGTGTTACACCATATGTAGGAATAATCCTGGTAGATATATAGTGTGGGATACCCCACAATTCAATCTACTTACACCGTAGATTCTTTAAAATTGGCACTTCAAAATATAGACCTCCGCTCCTCACTTCTTCTCCAAAACCTCTCGGTAGATATAAGAAAAAGAGAGGTATACTTTTTAGGTAGTAGCTAAAAACATTTATTAAATAAAAACATAGATGTTCCTACCGCGGAGTATAAATTCATCAGCATATTAAGTGTGCGCATTCCCAGCGGGTAGTCCGTGCACGGAGAGATGTTAGCAAAGAATCAGCAATGTCCAGATGGAGTAGGTAAGCCTGCCAGACAATCACCGAAGCATCCGTATACACGAGTCCCGTCTTGGCCGGCAGACACACAGAAAAAACACGGTAGCAGTCACCAACTAATTTCGATCCTGTTCGTTGGATCTTTATCAAGATCCAACGAACAGGATCGAAATTAGTTGGTGACTGCTACCGTGTTTTTTCTGTGTGTCTGCCGGCCAAGACGGGACTCGTGTATACGGATGCTTCGGTGATTGTCTGGCAGGCTTACCTACTCCATCTGGACATTGCTGATTCTTTGCTAACATCTCTCCGTGCACGGACTACCCGCTGGGAATGCGCACACTTAATATGCTGATGAATTTATACTCCGCGGTAGGAACATCTATGTTTTTATTTAATAAATGTTTTTAGCTACTACCTAAAAAGTATACCTCTCTTTTTCTTATATCTACCGAGAGGTTTTGGAGAAGAAGTGAGGAGCGGAGGTCTATATTTTGAAGTGCCAATTTTAAAGAATCTACGGTGTAAGTAGATTGAATTGTGGGGTATCCCACACTATATATCTACCAGGATTATTCCTACATATGGTGTAACACCGATTATAGAACTAGTTCTTCTAGTCCTAAATATCGGGATTGGAGAATCTAAAAAGTTATTATACAAAAGTGATATTTATAGTGTTGTGTCATACAGTATTACACTATTGTATATTTTTTCTTCTCCGCATGGTATATTCTTCATCAGACAATTCCCTATGATCTCTTGAAAGAACTTGAACATTATACCATCAACCAATATAAGTATTCTTTTCCGTTTTATATATTCATCAGATTTACTCTACCTATTTTGTATGGGAAACCTCAGCGCAAAAAAGTAATTTACCTATAATATTTTCTATATGTGATTTATACTTTGGTGTAAAGTTCTAATTTTCTGATTTGCAGCAGTGGTGTATGTAGCGCTGTAAGGGTATTATATACTTTATTAATGTGTTTACATAGTGCTATACATCATTTTCACGATAAATGTCTTTGAAAATGCTTTGATATATTCTTGATTACTTTTGTAATCAAGAATATATGCAAAATGGGCCACTAATACAATAACTGAGCAATGGAATCATGGGGCTTTGTAAAAGGTCTACCACCAGATGTTGTCAATATACAACGCCCATAATATTCTGGAAGCCAGAATGTAGTCTGACAGCAGCATTAAATATGCAAGTTGTAGCTAACAGAAATCCATAAAAAAAAGTAATAGTTCTAAAACAAAAGTGTAGGAACAGGTTATACAAAAACAAAACAACACGCATCTACTCACCTCTGAAGAGCCCTGGAACAAGCTTATATACAATATCTTGCAATGTTTTGTCCGACCTAAACAGGCAAATGAACATACTGTAAACATGCATACAAAATCCCTGTATGTTATAACTATACAGTATCAAGTCACCACTAAAAATAGTTGCTTTACATAAAATGTACCAACAGTAAAATTTACAAAAACAAATGTAAAGGATTCAGTTTGCTAGAACTAAATAGATGTATATGGGTTGCAAGATATTTTTTCTTTTAAACAAAAGACTTCTTGACTAGATTTGTTATGAAGTTGACTTCATAACAAATCTAATCAGGAATACTGACTGCAATACTTTAGATTTGTCATCTAGAGTATTGCAGTCAGCAAGTACCACTTAGTACCTTTAATAGTTGACTGCAGTAGTCTAGATAATAAGGGGAATTTCAGATGTCCTTTAAACGCAGTGTAAATATCTATTCATAGGATAAGACAGCCTATATAATACCTCTGAAGCTACAGAAAGGATTCATCCTTAATATTCTTTAGTTGCAGTTTGTTACTTGTAAGGGGAAACTAAAACACCCTATCCTCCTTCATTGACATTGTGGGAGGTTAGCTAAATAAAAAAATAATACAGGGAGTACATGCAAAAGAGAAACTGCACTTTAACACGCAATTGTGCCAAATTTAGTACTCAGTGTAATTTACTTTAACTGAACCAGAGGCAAAACATCGTCTTTGAAAGAAAAACATAAGAGGTTTAGCATATCGAGCCACTGGCTTCAGAGAGGCATTTAAAGGAACCTACAAAGGTTAGTACATTGTAGCCCCAAGTTTTTGCCAGAGCTCTGCTTACACTCACCTAATGCTAAGAAGGGGACGTCCTTTGTGCACCTGAGAGTCACACATAGGGCAGAATTTGTGAGCCTCTAAGTATCGCAGGATACAAGTCTTGCAGACTGTGGAAAGACAGGGAGGGACAGACAAGTCTGAGTAAGGTCTTACTGTGTGCAGGCTGACATAATCAGTAAAGGCCACAACAAGCTCCAGAGTGGCACGTCCTGCAAAAGTATCACAGCTGGACGGCTTCTGTAAGGTGAATGGAGTCAAACTATCTGGAATGTTTATGCAGCATTGACTATGCTCACATACCATGGAAAAAGTGTCACAATCTCTACTTGTAAAGGTCAGAATTGGTGTATAATGGAAAAAACCAACAACAATAAGAGTATATAAATAACGCAGGCTTATAAAACAAGGGACTAGGGTAGACTCACAGGAATGCAGGCACTCTACAATGGTGGCTGCATCAATAAAGTACCCTCCGCACAGGGCACACATAAGGTGCGGGTTGAGCTCCGTCATTTTGATCCGCATGGTACGATGCATTGTGCAGCAGGGGGAGGGGATGTGGGGAGGGACTCTGGAAAAAAGGGAAAGAGCAAAATAATTACACATTTGCCAAAGCACTGTAAAACAATAATAACGGTAACAGAGGAGTTAACAGTAGAGATAAAAGGGCTACACATCAAACTGGAGTCACATGTACAGAATTACTGCCTTCCTACCATCAATATATGTACTGCAAGGCCTAGAACAAGCCTACAAGCTAGGACAGGTTTGGATTGTGCAGCTGGATCATCTAAATCAGTGATGGGCAACAGGCGGCCCTCCGAGTCTCCACCTGCTGCCCCCAGCTCCTTCTTGCTTTATAGTCAGATGTGTTTGTTATAATACTTGTTTAAAATGCCTGCTGACATGTTATTACAGATAGGTGTCTCTTTGATTAAATATATTGTTTTAACATATTACTGAGATTAAAGGGTAATGTGCAGCCCTTTTGAAGGTTAGAGATCTGCACCATGCGGCCCCCTGAAATGCATCAGGTTGCCCATCACGGATGAAAACTGTATTTTTTAATAATTTTATAGTTTTTTCCGGCATAATAAATACTTTAATAAAATGTTCATGGCTTTTCTTATATTTAATTTGCTTCAAAGTGAAATGCTAGAAACTGTGACAACTACAGGTTGCAAAACATTTGCAAGACAGCAATATGAAGAGATACAACGACTATAATTTAGCTTTAGTGTTTGACATCCATGCAAAATGCACCAGTGTTATACAGAATAGAGAAGGTTTTTTGGGACTGGAGAGGGAAAAAAGGGGCAATTGGAACAGTTTGTAATTGTTTTTGCTTAGATCCTTTAGTTTTGTATTATCAAAAATGTAAAAACACAACAATTATGCTACATTTAAGACAAAACTAAAAACAATGTTAATTACAACTTTGCTTTAACAATACATTATAGAATGTCTATTTGTTATAATTCTGCTCCCCTTATAAAGACATCCTTAATGTAATAATATGCCCCTGCAGCATAAATGTGCAGCAGTTAGTGGTTAATACCACAATTGGGTTAGTGGTATTATGTGGGAATCTCTCTTGGGAACCTTGAAGAAACAGAATGTTCCTTTGAATGAGAATTATAGAGTCCTCCTACCACTCAGTTTAGGTGTTTTACTGTACTCTTCCCAGTGTGTGTTTGGTTTGCTGTGCAATATGTTGGAAATGTATGAACTAAAGCTAAAGTAGCTACAAGTGTACTTCACTGCCACAATTAGTATAACCATGGGGGGGGGGTAGTTGCCAAAGTGACATGTCAAAATTTAAACGGTTATATTTTCAATAAACTGTACATCAAAAACTAGTTTGAAACAGAGTCCAACTACTTTAAACTGCGCACGCGTATTGAGTATTTGGGGTCTACTAAAAACATACAGATCCACCCTGAAAAACAAACAAACTCCCCATTTTGAACTTTTCAGACTAAGATCTGGGAGCCTTGTAAACACCACCTATCACTACCTTCCTCTCCCCTGTCCATTACACCTCTCCCCCTTTCTAGGGGAGTGGATAGACTCAGGAGTTCTAACCTTAAAGCAATTTTGAGTATTTTTCACTAAGGCACTTTATACAATCTCTTCTGTCGGGCTGTTGAGAAGACTTTGGAGTCTGTTAGCCCTTGAGGAGAGGCATGATTTCAACACTTTATAATGTTCTCCTTGATAGCTTGCGGTTATCTGGAACAGACAAGAGATGGACTGGGAGAGGAACCTAGATCTATCTCCAGAAGAAAATTACTGGAAAACGATCAGGACTCAAGTGGCCTCTAGCTCGATTGCCACCTTGATTAAGGAGAATATGCACAAAGTCTATTTTAGATGGTATCTCACTCCCAACAAACTAGATAAAATCTACCCTGCTACCTCTTCTGTCTGCTGATGAGGCTGTAGTAAAACAGGAATGTTTATACATATCTGGTGGCCCTGCCATATTCTTATATATTCCTTCTGGGTAAAAGGTCAAGACCCTCCTCTCCTTGTTCCTCCCATGCCCAGTTTGGAAAGACCCATCGTCCTCTGTCATCCTCTACAAAATGAGAATCACTCGGCAAAGCTTACTTCTCATATTCTTGCTGCTGCCCGGAGCCCAACTACCAAATCCTGCAAAACAGGAGGCTCCTCCCGGCAATTTTTCCCTAAACTCCTACATTTGGTTAATAGCCTTGTGACTGGATGGGCTTACTTCGCCAGTCTGTAGGAGGAAAGAAGGGATGTTCTTCCTGCACAGTTTATATTGGTTTTCTTCTCACAGTCAGTAACCAACTGACCGCTACTACAGGTGACACCTTGCCACCAGACACTCGGCAACTAATAACGCCATCTGTGCAATAGTTGTAGGAGCATTCGGCTGCCACCACCGGGGTCCTTTGCGGCACCCGCAACAGCGTACTTCTGGGGTAGCTGGTATGGCTGCTGTTATGCCTCTTTGCTGTGGGCTGGCTGGTATCTCCTGACCGCTTACTATGGATCAGGACTGCTGGGTAGCGGGCAGAGTGTTGACACAGACGCTGGGTTCAACACAGGACAGCCAGGGAACGGATTAGAGTGTAAGCTCTTATTTGTTGGTCACAAGATATAGCAGGTAATAGTTGCAGGCAGAATTTTCAAGCAGTCCTGAGTCCAAGGACTTTTACACACCAGTTTGTGATACTGGTGATCACCCAGAAGTTCAGATGGAAAATGATACATTATGTATCATTATGTACACATGTTGTCAGGGGGAAGCCCAGCACCCTGATCCGACCAGGCACCAAAATGTCTGATATGACATCAGATAATTTAACCTCAGGATGTGATATTTCTCTAGACCTGGAGTTAACACACACAATAACCATATTTTTGAATGTTGAATGTGGCTTTATAGTACATAAAGGTGCACAAGTGATGCATAGTTGTTACCATTTTAAAATAGTTTCCATGAAGCTGGAGCGTCAAAGCACATTGCTTGGTACTGTCTAAGAGGAGCTTGATGCAAAACAATTCTGATCATGTAAAGTTTATTATCTTGGTTATTTACAATAAAAAAAAAGGACATTAGAACCAACATCAAATATTACATTAAAAAGCCTATGAATAAGAAAACATAATATAATGGGCAGCATGGTGGCTTTGTGTTTAGCACAGACGGAGAGAGACTAAGGGCAATTTAATAGCAGCCAATTAACCTACCGGTAAGTTTATGGAGTGTGGGAGAAAACCCATGCAAACACGGGGAGAACATACAAACTCTACACAGATAAGGCCATGGTCTGGAATCAAACTCATGACCGCAGTGCTGTGAGGCAGAAGTGCTAACCACTAAGCCACCGTGCCCAAATGCTTTTGAGTAACATAAGAAAATAGGGATATTTTCAGGAATAAATGTTTAAAACATGGGACTCTCACTTGAAATTAGGGGCAGTTGGCAGGCACCTGTTCAAATATGCCATTGTATGTACACTAGACTTGCTTGCTCTGCTGAGGTACATCACAAATCACCAAAAGAACAGTGCCATCTAGTGAATGTCTGACACCGGGTTTTCAATAAAGCACTTTTCAGCTACGGCATATTTTTATTCAACAAAACAAGCTGGTAATATTTTTAGAGTAGCGTAAATAATAACTGTAATGTCCCTTAATGTCTGGAACATCTGTCACAGTCCAGGGAACTTGTAATTGTTGCGACAGAAAGGGTATTAGAGCTGGCACTCTTGAGTGTGGACTCTGAAGCAAACATTTGATATTTGTGGGATGGTCCAATGTGATGCAGGGTGAAATTAGTGGAAAACAAACCTAATGAACAATCGGCACTTTGAAATTAGTTTACTTTGTACAGAGGAGCATGTGATAGCAAACATCACATGCTCTTCAGAAATGGATAGAACAACTTGTGGTCAATCAGACCATCAGAATGCTCATAGCAATACTGAGCATTCAGGATGTGTGTGCTGATCTATAGGGAGGCCCGTAGGTGATTATTTTAGTGAGAACAACGCTGTATGTGTTAAAGTAAGTGTCATGATGTGAGATGGGAAATGTATTCAGGCAAGGAATCCACAGACTGAGACCTTGATAGTGGATGGAGCATGGTCCTCCAACAACTCAGAGTAGTAATATGAGGCTCCAGTAAAACTGATGCAGGAAGATTGTGGTGGCAAAACCACTTCTATATGAAACAAAAATCTCCCAACTTGTTTTCTTACTCTAAATAGAGGAAGCAGTGGCAAACGAGGCTAACACTTAAAAGTGTGCATTGCTGTCAGTTAAAAGGAGGGCACAAAGGTGGATTCTGTAGTTTCCTGCATGCACATACACTGCAGACCTACACCTACTAGGCACTCGGTAACGACTACTGGACAACTGTAAGAGCTACACTACAATAACAACTTAGCTGCAATAAATCGCTACTGAGAAGCAACATGCTCTCCGAGTTACACAGTATCGGATCAGCTACACTAATTAATAAAACGCTTTACTTCGTAGCAGTCAGTGTGCGCAGCTTGCTGCATCATTGTTAGGTCACACTTGATTTTTGAGACTTATTGCAACTGCTGACTTTAAAAGGATATGGCATGGCACCATTATGCAGGTGGATTGTTCTGGCACAATTCCTGCCAGTACAATAGAGTGTTACAGAAATCAAGAAGATACATCTGTGGTTTTCACTGAATGATGAAGTCTATACCGATCCCCTACTCGATATCGATGACAATTCATTGTGCTCCAGTTCTTAGTGAATGGATAGCCTGAATATTAAAATGGGTGCTTCTATAACATAAAATAGAGAAAGATTTGGCTTTTGCACTTACTATAAAGTTTTTGTTTTTTTTGTCATTCTAAATTGGCCACTGCAAATTTGTGTGAGTGTGAGGATTAATAGGAAGCGTCATGCTTGTGACTACTCATTAGTCCAAACGGTCACATCCTTATGAAGAATGAGAAGCAGTTCAGTGAAAATGTAAGGATCAATCAGGTATGCAGCTTAAAGTTTGGGATTCCAGAAAACCCAAATATTCATATGACATGAAAACTTTTACTCCTTGCTTCCATTGGATGCCAAGTAAAATAAACAGATATTGTCGTTTATAAATAGCATTCCTGCTAATCAGTGTGAATTTGAATTATAGAAGGAAGTATGTAAATATCCAGAGGCAAAACTGCCTGAGAAAATGGAGATACATGAAAAGCAGTGTTTCCCCAGCATCTATTTCCCAGGTGCTCCACGTGGCTATTTTTACTAGCCATCCAGTTCTTGGAGCCTGCCCAATCCCTATAATACAATAAACCATTGTTTCTCCTGTTTTAACAGGCACTATGTGATCACTACAGCCAGCAGTGTGTGTTAGACCAGTCCTGGCAGGTGTGGGCAATAACCTCCACCATTTTTCAATATTACTGCAAAGTATTACACTGCCCCCACCTGGCTACTCCTTATTGCCATCCAGCTGGAAATTTTTTTGGGGGAGAGCACTGAAAAAGAATGGTCAGTTCGCATAGTCAGGCTATGTCAGAGCAAAGAGAGGGTAACCACAGATGTGTTGTTTTTCTCTACAAAGACATTTGTACCCATGTGACCTTCATGCCGACATTCAGTATGGATGGACCATATGTCAATTTATATAGCCTAGCAAATCCTATGACGGCTCATGCTGATTAATACATGCAAATATTTAGTTATGGTTTATGCAGAATAACATATCCATATGTTTTATTGAAGGTAGCCTTTTCATGGGCTGAACGTGTCTCAGGTCACTGCAATAGCACTACTTCCTAGTGCAGTGTTGGCTAACCTGTGACACTCCAGGTGTTGGGAAACTACAAGTCCCAGCATGCTTTGCCAATATATAGCGATTTATTGCTGGAAGGGTATGCTGGGACTTGTAGTTTCACAACACCTGGAGTGTCACAGGTTAGCCAACACTGTCCTAGTGAATGGAGAGCCCAATTTCTCATGAATAATGGTTGAGTCCGCAAAACGACTCCTCCATAGTGTCTGGACAATGAGTACAATAAAATGAAGTAAATCCATTTTTAGGGCAATGGACCACCAAACATTCGCCTCCCAAGAGTAAAGGGATGGTCTAGTTTAATACCATACTTGATGCTTGCCAATGACCCTCACTACACCAATACCCTGTAATTACTGCTGGCATCTTTCTCCCATGACTACAATAATTAATTTTTTCCAGGCTTCAAAACTATGGGTGCCGATTATAATGTAATAATGAGGGCTTCATGGGTGGGACCCCAGATCTGTTAAACAGGAGAGATAAATACCTAGAAAGTAGGGTCTATTATAAATTGGGTATCATCATCACCATTTATTTATATAGCGCCACTTATTCTGCAGCGCTGCACAGAGAACTCACTCACATCAGTCCCTGCCCCAATGGAGCTTACAGTCTAAATTCCCTAATATAGACACACACTTACACAGACACAGACAGACAAATAGGGAGATAGACAGACAGGGAGACTAGGGTCAATTTTTTAAAAAAAAATAATTTAATAGCAGCCAATTAACCTACTAGTATGTTTTTGGAGTGTGGGAGGAAACCCACGCAAACACAGGGAGAACATACAAACTCCACACAGATAAGGCCACGGTCGGGAATCAAACTCATGACCCCAGTGCTGTGAGGCAGAAGTGCTAATCACTAGGCCACTGTGCTGCCCGTATCCCCTTTAGTATCCTCTATACAAAAACCAACAAGATTGTTGCATTGTGAAGACATTTTGCACTTGGTAAAAAAAATGGCTCTTCAATTTGAGTGCCTGAACATACAGCATGAGTTAGACTCAAAGCTTATAATGAACAATCTGTAGCCAATTGTAGCTTACAAATCAAGTAAAGTCACTTTTCTCTAAAAAGCTGTGTAATATGTTAGCACTATATAATGAATGGTTAATAATATTTAACATTAATATACAGAGCAAAAGCTGTGTATTACTGATCTAAATAATGTACATGAAATAAATGAAGGCTTTATACTTAAGGCTGCATTACACACTTAGGAATTTACAAGTAGTCCAGGGTCCACCCCCCCCCCCCCCCCCCTCCTAGCCAGAGCCACGAGGACTGCTACATGCAACCCTTTTTCCCAGGCAAAACAATCGGCAAATTAAATTTTCTAGCAAACTAAAAATGGCAGTAAAAAAGTGGTGCGAGTGGGATGGGTGAACACAATTGTGGCCTGTGATTGGTACTCCCACTCACCTTTTTTTTTTTTTTTTTTGACTGAGGCTGTAAATGTAGTCATGGAAAAAAATTGATGCATACTACAAGCTATGGGCTCCTGTTAGGGGCCTGCTCTACCACATTTTAATAGGTGGTAGTGCAGCTTTAACTAAATATGTGAACCATACTGACTCCACTGCCCCAAGTGGCCATGTTAAGAGAGATGACAAGACAGAGTGTGAGTGGCAGCTTGGTAGACTTTCTGTGCTGAATGCACTATGTGGATTCATGCACTTGGGCAAGCCTAGCAATGATGCAGTAACTCAAATGACAACATTCACAGCTATTTCACCTGTATTATATTCCATCATAACATTGTCCTAAATATGTGGGAGGGGCTTCAGCGGTCTGGACTGGAGTGAGGAGGAATTTTGTTTACTTTTTTTTTTTTTTTTTATAATTAGAGCGGCAGTGGAATGTCTACCTTTATGGTTCATATCATAGCTGATATTTTCAATGTTGGTGTTTAGTTGTTCTTTAAGTTGTACCCTGATGAGTTCATTTTAAATAAAGGCAAAACATTAGACTTCTTATAGACAGTTTTCATAGTTGAAATGCATATATGAGGAGTCCTGCAATGCTTCAATATCCTGCAACTACCAGATAATTATGATAGAGCAACCTGGAGTTACCAGCAATTGAATTTAAATCAGGATGTAAACCCACTGTTAACTGTATTGCCAACTGAATGAAAATGTATAAACCTTATAACGAATGTTAATTCAATTTCAAATAAAATAACATCAGTTTCTCTGTGTGTGGTAGCACTGTAGAATAGAGTAAATGAATAACAATCATATTGGTGTTTGAAAGTTACACACAATTAACACGTGCATGTAAGTAGAGCAACACAATACCTTAAAATGTATATGGTAAATGTATATACAAATATTATTCAGCCTTTACAATACTCTGTTAGAGATGTCACATATAGGGCCGAGTTGTAGAAATAATTTGGAATGACAACACAATGCTTACAACAGCAAACTATATGTGTGAGGACTGTATTTACAGAGTGGAAGGTGGGATGCACAAAAGTAAATACAGAAGTCAATTAGTATTGCTACAGTCTTTACACTATTGGTATCTGGTGAAAATTGACCTGACAGTTGTCCCATGCTGGTATTGTCATTGTTCCTCTAGGATGCTTTTATTGATCAAGTAAGTTGACTGCATGTAGTCAATAGCACTTCTGTCACTGTCCTGGGTAAATGTGACAGTCTGACACATGAGAATTCACACCATCAGCATAGGAAGACACACATATAAGTTGTAGTAACACAATTATGAATAAATGTGTGATACAAAAGGCACTCCTTACAGGAAATCACCTACTAGTTTATGAAATGTTTAAAATAATATTTAGGAAACAAAAGTGCACAGCTGACACCCTGCATGACCACAATGCACCCCTCCATCTAGAAATAAAATAATGCATATAGGATACAGACCCAGAGAGTAGGGTAGAGGCAACTATTATGTTTTATCTGATCCCTAAAAGAGAGGCTCTGTGTTTTGTACACCCCCCAAAATGACAAGGCAGAGGGGTGCGATGGTTTAGTAAATAAAAGTGCAGTAGGTAAACAACCCAAAAAAAACAGCAAGGGAGAAGATTTCCAGGTGAATATTGGGACAACAGTGTTTTACATACCACCCCCATCAATCCCCCCAACACGGCCCAGGGATCCAGGGGAGAGAAGTGCTAACACAAATGGAGGGCTTAGAGGGCTCTTAGTGCTACGTGAGCCCACCCAGAGGAAGCACTGAATACGCAGACATATAAGAAAAGAGTGATCATACCCCCATGACAGACAGACAGACCTGAATGTTGGGGTGCTGGGGAAAAACGAGGTGTTGCTATAGCAAATGATCACATCTGGCTGATACTTCAGTATTTACCTGAAACGAAGCGGAACTCTAGTCATTCATATTGAGGTGCTAGAGGGGGTCAGTAGAGCCCCCCCAAAATAATCCCCCCCCCCCGGTCAGCTACAACCCCCCCACAAGGGGAACATCATTCGTAGGTCCGCCCCCAGGCGCCTTACCTGATGATGCTGGGTCTGCTTCCCTCTGTGGTCCGCCTGTCTCTAAGATTATTTCTCCAAATGGCTCTTCCCCTCCCCCTCCGTCTCTGTGCCCCCCTCTCCCACCAGCCCAGTCTACCACTGCTCTCCTCCCCTATCCCTGTCTCCCCCTCCCTTTGTCTCTGTCTCTGTCTCCCTCTTCCCTTCTTCTCTTTTCTCTCTTTTTTGGCTTTTCTCTCTCTCTCAAAATGGCTTTTTTTTTTTTTTTTTGCAGACAAGGACAGGCCACGCCCCCGATCATGTGACCTCCTCCCTGGGGATTGAGCAAGGGGGAGGAAGAGGGATGGAAAACAGGAGATGGGATGTGTAGAGAGGACAAAGAGTGAGACACTGCCAGACTGTGTGTGTCTCTCTAGATTTATACCTCACTGTTCTTTGCATTTACAACACCAGACGTAGAAAAACAGGACTAAGCACTCACGAACCTGTCCACATTTCCAGAACCATCCGTCCCTGACCTGAATTAAATTGTGAATTAGAATTACAGTGCTATACTAAGCATACCTACTGCACTTCTCTTGCCACCTCTGCAAGTTATCCATCCATGTACACAATAGAGAGCTATTTCACATCTATCTGTGGTATTTCTGTATTGCAGTGCATGAAAAAATAACATGCTTTTGAAAACATTTTTTTTTAAACTTTATGTCAATGCATTAATCTAATGTCCTTGGTGTACACTGCCATTGTTCATCATAGTCTTTGTTGTAAATTTTTTAAGATGCTCAAATTGAGTTTAACTCAAGGGTAGCACATGACAAATGCATCAAATTTAGTTTTATTTCCTGACACTCATTTGGGGAAGGAGGGGGGGGGGGGGGGGTAGTGAAAAAAAAAACACAAGAAAAATTGAATAGTATATCAGGATTATATATAACACAATAGAGTACCATCATTGGAATCCAGTCATAATATGTTTGATGTGCCTTTCATGCTTTAACTAACATGAAGAAGGGCATTAAAACCAGATGGTGCAAATAAGTCCAGACACTTGTGTATGTTTCCTGCTTTTTATTTCTCACAACATTTTCGTTTCTGTGTTAGTCTTTAAGAGCTGGAGAAATATAAAATATATTCACAGCCTCATTTACTAACATCGAATTGAGGTGCATCATTTACACTCATCCACAGCCAGAGGTCAGCAATTAGGTTAGACATTGAAAGCCAGTGGCTGATTGGTTTCTGTGGTTTGGTACACATGGTGCAATGAAATACAGATTTCTACCAACGTCTTTTCCAATGCAGGCATGAACAGCAAGAATTTAATCTAAAAATGTATTAGCCACATAGGTAATTGTTTTGTTGTGTCTAAGCTGTGCATGTATTACCTCCACTTCAAAACATATGATGATCTTTCCAACAGTGCGCATAAGTGTTCAGAGTAAATGCCAAAAGGACAAGAAAATAGTGCAAGTGCATGATCCATTTTGCTTCCAAGAAAACATTTGTGCACCTTTTCCAAGGTGCATTAAAAGCTGTGCTTACCGTGCATTAAAGTACATTATAGGACCTAAAGAACTACACAAGCTGCAGAGAAATTAGCTCAGACGCAAGCAGGGGCTCAGCAATGGGGAGGGGGGTGCATTAATCTGCTGTAACTATGTGCCTATGGAAGGGGCTCCAAGTAGTTGCTGTGCTGGGTCCTGAAATTCCTCTTGATGGCCTTAGATGCAAGCCTGCATATTAATAGCTAGACGCAGGCAGAATGCACCATAACCATACATAATAACTTTGAAGTCTTGCCCTCCGGACGCTTTCGGAGGGGGGTGTAAAGTTGGAGGGCGGAGCATGGGGATTCGCATAATTCTCCTGTTCTCAAAAAGACGCGATTCACTGCAAACCGCATCATTAACGCTTCCATTCTGGCCACTTCACTAGGACGTGGCCAGGAAGCGGGAGAATTGCCTGCTCTCCCGGGAGATATACCCAGAATTCGGGAGTCTCCCGGACATTCTGGGATAGTGGGTAAGTATAATCTTAACTAACTGCAACTCAGCATGTGATGCTAAATAGCTGTCCTAGTATCCCTACAGTCATGACAACTGATGTTTTCGGTATGTTTTATAGTGTGAATAATCTTGCTAGGACAAATGTATTCATATTATTATGACAGGCGTAGGTAGCAATTATGTTCATAAATTCTAATGCACAAAGCATTGATCCATCTAAACTGCCTTTCTTTTTGAGTGTCCTTCTTTGACGCAAAGTTCCTCTAAACCTTCTGTATTATTCCTCTTGTGAATTTTATGTTGTTCTTTTGAGCATCTTATTGACTCCCTGAAGTGTCTATTTCCTTATTACAAATGACAATTTAATCTTATACACAAACAAAGTATGTTGCCTTGTGTCAATGCTTAAAACTGCAGCTATTGTATATGTTAAACCGGTCTGTATGCAAAACAAATAGTTTCATTTATCAACAATTAAGAGATGCTGAGTCCCCCTTCCAGAAACATTGTTGGATTGAGCTTTATGTTTTGCAAACAGACTGGCGTGTAATGTCTTTGTGTTTCCTAAATAATTAGATCAGCCTTGTGTATTATTGTGAATTTATGTGAGAGGTTTGGCCTGACGTAAATAGTATTCATTGGCAGACAAGATTTTCTGATTCCAATCCAACTGGATTTTGATTGTTTAGGACAATCGTTTTGATGTCCACTCATGTGCCATTTGTATGCCTTTTTGTCAGGAAACAACTAAATTAATAGCCAAAATCAGCATATGGACAGGTAGTTTAATCCCACTTATAATCTAATAGAATGGTAAGGATATAGTAGAAAGTGTGATGCAACATTTACAAATTTTCCAGGAATCTGGGTCCCCCAACTTTTCCAACTAAAGCACATACAGCATCTTTGGCCATTCTAGTCTAAGCCACATTATCATTTATTCCAAACATCTAGGCCTCATTTACAAAAACGCCATTGTGCTACGTTAGTCCACTGCGTTAGTTCCTGCAACACAAAGATGCAATGCTCTGTCATTGTATGCATTAAAGCACCTTTTGAGGCATTTTGCCAATGACTACACCAACTTTGACATTCCCATTTGATATCTATATCATCTAGCTTTTACTGTCAAACCTAGCCATTGTAGGCAAGGTTGAGATGTACTAAAGCACTTTACTTAGGGATGCTTTTAATCTAATCCTGGTTTAGGGTTAATGTGGTATAAACTGTAATTATACAAATTTAAAAGATAGATTATCTTTAATTGATATCTTCCATAGCACTGTAATAGTTTACACAGAATACCTGCATATGTAGTTGCTTGCAAATTTACCTTTACTACGGTAATAGCCGTGCATTATTACTGTTACTACTGTACCACAAGCAAAAATTAGCATTGAAATTATCGTTGCAACGGTAATAATACCCAGCTATTACCGCAGTAACGGTAATAGTGCGCTGCCTGTGTTGGAATTTAATCTGTCCCTATATCTGTTACTATGTTATGGTGCTTTATTATATTCTTGTTTACAGCTTACAATTTATATTAATAGACTAAAGCAGTGATAGGCAACCTGACGACTTCAGGGGCCGCATGGGCGGCCCTCTAATCTTCAAAAAGGCTACACAGTTTGCTTAACCTCAGTAGTAAGTTAAAACAATATATTTAATGAAAGAACGAGACACCTATCTGTAATAACATATCAGCAGGCATTTCAAACAAGTGCTACAAACTATAACAAACAAATCTAACAATAGAGCAGAAAATAACCCGGGAGCCTCAGGAGAAGCCTCAGAGGGCCGTCTGTTGCCCATCACTGGATACAAGTGTAGCTCTAGCTGCAGTAATAGGAACATGGTGTTGTTGGAAAACCAAGTCCAGTTCCACTGCGTATGTATGAACCACCAAAGCCAGGTCACACATGCGCAGAGGCATTCAGGACTTGTTGGTGAAGTGGTTGGTGTCCTCTTACTACTGCCACCCAGTATCGCCGGGGAGCTGAATATCACTCAGTTTTCCCAGCAAAATTTTAATGGTAAACTGTGGCGATATTAGATTTTCTATTGCTGTGATAAGCTGATAGAAATGGCCACTCCATAATATATAGACCCCATGAGCAGTGCTGATAAACAATAAAATTAAGTAGGGAATGCCTGGCAGTGTGGGTAATTAAAAAAAATATATATACCATAATTTAGTTTAGTATTCTGTTACAGTATATTTTAGGCACGCTGCTACAAATTACAAAAAAAACCAAAACATCTGTAAAACCCTATTCCAGAGAACAAAATTCAATTAAATTTTATACACTATAAAACACATATGTGGATCATAGTTCTCCTTAAGGGCTTGGGCTCATTTACACAGACTTTTTTTTTTTTTGCATATTTGCAACAGTTGTCTTTAATTTTCATTTACATCTATGAAGATAAAAACACATAATAAATATGTTTTTACCCAGAAAACACAGCATCCAGTCATGGAAAATGGGGAAAGCATCCTTTTCCACCGTCAAAGCAATAGATAAAAACACTACTAAGTATTCTTACAAATAGAATAAAAAGCTATGTGAACACAATAACTCTTGTCATACATGCTGTACACCTTTACAGGTAGTTTTACTGGATAGTCCAATTAGTAAGCATTCAATAAATAACATAAACAACAAAATAAATCTTAAGCATGTATGGCTTTATCCAGCACACAGTCTCTCTGTACTAAAGGACGAGATAGTGTCTAAACCACACAAAAAAACAAGTTTTATCTAACTTATAAGAAGAAAAGAAAAGCTCTCCAAGGATTTGCATGTCTGCTGTCACACCTGTTTATTATTTAATCTACTCATGAGAAGATATGGACCTCTGTGAGATGTGCTTGAATATTTTCTACATGTGGTACGAGACAAATTTGCACACTTAAAGAATTTATATTTGTATTTACAAGATCACACTATGTTTGGCGCTTTTTTCTTCTTTTCTATGCATTTAGGTCATACATCTGCAATTGGATGTTAACTCCGAATTAAGCAGCCTACTGTATGTGATTATAATTTTTTGGGGCACATTTATCTATTTATTTTCTGTCACACTGAGCGCCGTTGTCTATTTATGGTTTTGTCATATATATATATATATATATATATATATATATATATATTCAATTTTTCCCAGTGCTTCTTTTACATTGGATATGTGTTTTCAATATTCAGTACTTATGGAGAACATTCTCTATGGATTTATGTACTGTATGTACTAATGCAAATTTTGACAAACTTTAATCCTGGAACAAATAGCTTATTTATAGCCCTCCAGGAACAATCAGGTGTGTTTTGGTCAGCTCTGCTACTTCAAATGAAAATCTGATTGGTTGCTGTGTACTAGAATGACAAATATTACAAAGGGCTACATTATCTGAACTCTTTTTATTTTCCAGGTCTACACTTGCAGTAAAAATAGCTTACAGTATATCTGCTTATTGCACCCATTGAGTTCTACCACTAGGAGCTATTTTAACACATTCATTTTCTGTATGTCTCATATATTCCAGTATGTTATTCTAACATACCGTACTTTCATTCTGTGGTTAGTTTTCTTGTAAAACTTTAATGTAAGTTATTCTCTAATGTCTTGCCTGGAAATTTGGTAGAATACACAAATAAAGTGTTTATTAAGCTCTTGGTACTGCAACCCGTGCTTGAGCATGGAAAATTATGTTTGCATGACTTCAGCAGCACAAAGTGCATATAAATGTGCAGCAAAGTCACACAGCATTTTTTTTTTACCAACAATGGGTTTCGATAGGAAAGTTGCACCCATTACAAAATGAATGTTAAAAATAAAAATAATAACAGAATATATTCCTAAAATACATTGATTTTTATTTCCCATTAGACAGGGATGGGATGAGGGCAGGGCCGGTGCTAGGGTCCACGGCGCCCTAGGCATTTTTAAAATGTCTCACCACCGCCGCCTCTCTGCTCCGTCTCCTCCCCTCCACTCACTGACACTAGTAAGTGGAGGGGAGGAGACGGAGCAGAGAGGCGGCAGTGGTGACAAAATAGCCTCTTCCCCCCCCTCCCCGTCCATCTGAATGCTGTGCGGCGGCCGTGACAGGTATGGTCAGCGGTCGCCGCACAGTTTTAAAGTATTTTAGAATACTGTGGCGCCCTCCAGAGCCCGGCGCCCTAGGCAAGTGCCTAACCTTGCCTAATGGGAGCGCCGGGCCTGGATGAGGGGTTGGATTCATATTTTTATGAAAATAAAAAGTCACTTGATTCCTATTAATAGGTTACTGAAGAAATAATTAAAGTATTAGCTAGCCAGCGTAATACACTCATTTTAGAGATATACTGTATGTCAGACATTCAGTTTTATTTTGTGCCCCTGCTTCAAAATTTACAAAACATTTGGAAAAAAATCTGGTTTGTATGAAGTAAAACAAACTAGTCACATCTGCATGCTACCACACCTATCAGACAATAAGCCTTTACTTACAGTGGGAGCTCTCCTGTTACAAGTTATTTTTGAAAGTATTTTCAATAAAAAGGAGCATATATGATGAATGCAGGTCATGGATCATGTATACAGAACATAGAAACATACTGACCCCCTCATGAGCCACCTCAATATACATAAAGTAGGAACACTCTTACTGCCCCCTTTGTGAGCCACCTCAGGAAGATGAAACCCAGTACCTCAGTGCTTCATACAGGATAGTGCTTCATACATGCAACAAGCCAATTAAAATCATTAAGGCAAATCGAGGTTTTCAACTTACAAGGGTAGAAAAGCTTAAAGCTTTCCTACCATAGTAAATTGAATTGTTGGAATCAGGGGCAGGCTGGGCTGGGGGGCAGGGGGCATCTGCCCCTCAGGCTGGTCTCATAGTGGGCTACCTTGGGCTAAATCACTGGGCCACTTGCATTTTTTTTCCCTTTTAAATGTTCCTAATAGACTGCTGAGTCGAGTCTTAAAATTTGCCAGCCTGACTCTGCCTGCAATCACCTTCAATGGCGCAAGTAGATTTTCAGGAAAACCTACTGTATCAGTTCATAAGATGGTACCATCAAGAGTCTCATCTTTCCTCATTTACAAACGATGGCCTTTCCTTTCTATTTGCCTGTTGTATCCACATCTTGTGATATACATAAAAATTAAATAATTTAAATTATAGATATTTTTGTAGTACAGCCAAATTGGTGTTATGCTAACCTTAAGATGCGGTCAGCTGAAACTGAAATTATGATGTACCTACTTACCAGTTTAAATAGTATTAACTACAAGACAATACAGAAAAGTGATTAGGGTAAAGTGGTCAGTGCTTGTTACATCTCCATAGAGGACATTTAGTGGTATTGTATTAGTCCTTTTCAATATCAGCTGTACCTAGCTCAGTGTCAGCATACCACAGACAGAGAGTAATGTTGTCTGTACTTTATTTTTGTATGTTCATTATCATTATTCTTTAATTAATCAAAGAATAAAGCATTTTTTTTTAATGATATTAATCTGTTACCGCCATCCTGAAATAGCGATAACAGAACAGGTATTCTGGTGGTTCAAGTGCAAGCATTTGGAATCCCACCTCAAGAAGTCCTAAATTTGCACCTGCATAGGTATAGTTGAACTTTAGTTTAGGTGCATCATAGCTACTAAAGTATAAGTTTCCTGTGCATACAGCATCTTCAGAATACACTCTTTGTGGGGTATTCAATTGTTAGCGAGTTCCACTAAATACTCGCGCTCTAAAAAATATTACCGGTAATACGGTAATATGCGCGTAAATACCGTTAATACGGTAATTTACTCGCTGGATTTCAGCTCGCAGCTCAGGGAGCTGCAAGCTGAAATCCAGCGAGATATTACCGTATTAACGGTAATATTTTTAGAGCACGAGTATTTAGCGGAACTCGCTAACAATTGAATACCCCCCTTTGTGTGACTGGGGAGGAGAATTTCCCTTTAACATCAATGGGGTGAATTCAATTGGCCGCAGGTTTTTTTTTACATCGTGTTGTCAGTTTAACGCTGTTTTCAATCATTTTAGCGAGGGTTAACTTACCCGATTACCCGATATTCAATTAAATTTTTAACGCACCTTTTTTTTTGCACAAACGGTCCTATCGTGGACAGCTAAAAATGGTTGCGTCAGTGGGTCAAAACCCGCACGGGTATTTTTTTGCGTTCAATTGAATTCCCCCCAATGTGTCACTATGGGAGTGATTAAGAACTTTTTGAACTCCAGCTGGAAATGCACATGGTTAAATCCCTTCAGTGTGTTGGCTGTCTGTAGCTTACAAAGTGTGAAAATGAAATAGCTAAAGGTGGTTACAAAAGTCTGCAGCAGAATACACAGTTGCTTCCAGGTTCATTTGTTTACTGATTAAAATCAGTATGTGACATGGGAAAAATTTCACAGGAATATATGACGGCATTCACCAAGCAACTTCTGAATAATTAATGAGAGCTGTTCAATCACTAAAGGAAAGACAACATAATAAGCCCCTATACAAAACATTTTTCCATGGGTTATATGCATTTGTCTTTGTTAGATGTCACAATGACTTGTTAGATGCTCTATACACTATAATCTCAAACATAAATATTTGTAACTGTCACAATATGACTTTGAGGATGCCGCTGACTGGGAGGTGCAGAGTCTTAGGTACCCCCGGTATTCACCAGGGACCCCTGCAAGAAGGTTTGGGCTTGGCTGCCTGAGGTGCGCAGGTTGTGGTTCTCCCAAATAGTTGACAGTGCAGCGGGAGAGAGCAGGAATGGTCGTACAGTCAGGGTCATTAGCCAATCGATAGCGCAGCACACAGGGGTGATCCAGAGGGAAGGTCAGGAGCGAGCCGAGATCGGTATCCAGGTAACAATAGAGCCAAAATCGCTGGACAGAGAGATTAGTCAGGAACAGGCCAGGAGTCAGAAACTAAATGGACAACAATAGGAGCAAGGAGCAAGTGAAGGCACGCTGGAGAGGTGAAACCAATACTCTGGCACAGGTGTGTGGGAGGGAAAACCCTAACCCGGCCCCTGATTGGAGGGGCAGAACGAGGTGGTCAGAGACACCTGGCTGCCGATAAACTCTGAGGGGAGAAGCGTTCTGTTGCCTAGCAATGGGATGCGAGCCCTTCTGTGCATGCGTGCCCAGCGGACCAGGAAGCACGTCCCGTTGCCTAGCAACGGGACGGGAGCTGTACAGAGAGACAGGCGTCCGTCCCCAGCACCTATGTACCATGCGGGGACGGCGCCTAACTAAATATGATAAACACACTTCACAGATTAAATATAGGTGACAAGAAAGAAGCCTGCAGACAACTTATTATAAATACTAACAACTAAATTAATATACTTTATTAGCACACTTTATCTGAGCAAATAATACCCCATTCATACTGCACCAAAAACTCGGGTTTTTGCAGAGGCACGCTGAAAAAAACGGGTCTTGGTGCAGTATGAATAGTCCAACCACAAAATCCCGGGTCTAAAATCCCGGGACTTAGACCCGGGATTTTGCGAGGGGTAATTCCCGGGTTGGACCCCGCTCGCCTGCAGTATGAATGGTGCAACCCGTGTAATTCCCGGGTCTCACCATTCATACTGTAAAAAAAAAAAAAATGGGGAAGTAAAAAAAAAAGATTTTAATTAATAAAAAATACATAACAAATGTTTACTTAACTTATTTTCAGCCAGCGGTGTCTCCGGTGCGTTGCCGGCTGTCAGGGGGACCTCTGGGTACTAAAATGACTTCATTTCTAATGGACTAGAAATGACGTCATTTTAGTACCCAGAGGTCCCCCTGACAGCCGGCAACGCACCGGAGACACCGCTGGCTGAAAATAAGTTAAGTAAACATTTGTTATGTATTTTTTTTAATTAAAATCTTTTTTTACACTTTATTTTTTTCTAAAACCCGGGTCGGGCAGGTGCAGTATGAACCCGCCCAACCCGGGAATCTTCTTATCTATACTGCCCTGTGCCCCAGCACTATCCCGGGTTAACAACCCGGGATATTGCCGGAGCGGCAGTATGAAAGTGGTATTACTTAACATGGGCACACACTACAGGTTTTTCAAGCAATTATCATAATTATAAATATAAATGACTTTTTGGTAAGATATTGTATTAGTGTGGACGCTCTCACACTCATGTTTTATCGTACCTAATCATATTGTATCATTTGATTTCATTTTATAAAATTAACCTAAAAATCACGATCAACGATGGAATGGTGTCGGGCAAATGTGGAAGTGTGTACACTCTCACAACCAGCAGTGTAGGCAGATCTCTATAGAGTGTGCAGATTCGCAATCTTTTCAGCAGATGGTTATGAGAGATGAAGACCACAGATCTGAAGGTAAATCGTGTAGGTGCGTACGTATGTATCGGCATGCTCATCGGGACTGCAGTCATTTCAGGACAAGAGAGTGGACCACATTCACTCAGAGTTGTGGTATGCAGTATGTAACTTTTAGCAGGTGGAGAATTTAGAGTGGGCTGCATGCTCCTTTACACTCTAGATTTTCTAGCTGCAGACATAATTATGCCTATCACCTGCAGTCACCCTATTTATAGAAGACCAATAGAGCACTTGGTGTGGATGTGTTTATGGGCTGAGTCTAGGTCCGATACAGAGAATTCGGAGCTGTGAGAACAGGCTCCGGTCTGTTTAGACATTATGAGCCTGATTCATTAAGGAAAGTAAAGCAAAAAAAAGGAGTAAATTTGTACCTTGGCAAAAACATGTTGCATTGGAGGAGAAAGTAAATTTAAAATGTGGGGGCAGATTTATAGTTGGGGTAGGGCATGTCCTAGAGCAACTTTAAATTTCAGTGTAAAAATAAAGCTATCAAGTATTTGTGTGCTACATGAAAAAATAGCCAGTATTCAACTTATGTGCAAAATAATGAACTATTTTGCACCCCCTGCATTGTAACATGGTTTATCCAGAAGAAAGTGTACTGCTTTTTTTTTGCCTTACTTTCCTTAATGAATTAGGCCCCATGTATTACACCATTAGGACCCTGATGTAGTCAAGTATCAGGAATAAGAAAGTAGTACCTTGAATGAGATTATTTTGATTTGTACATATTACCTGAATAAAATGGACTGCCTGGCCCTTAAAATCTCAACTTGGTCTCACTGTCTCCTGGATTATCCTTACAAATGGTGCCAATGGTATTTGGTTTCAAGCACATATGGTGGAGAATGCAGGTGTTGCAGCGCAGGTTGTCCAGGTAAAGCTGGGAGCTGAATACCAGGCAAGTGGGACGATCTGCAGGGAGCCAAAATGATTTACAACTGAACAGGCAGAGGGAATTGAAGATGTGGCACCATTGAAGGGGCACAGGTACCTTATGTAGTTTGGGAGGCAAAATTAATCAGCCAATGGCTGAAAGGCATAAATAATAACAGACGGGTCTGCGCAAATCCAAGATGGCAGATCCAATAGACGGACCACTGTGCTCAGTGCCAAGCAGGAGATGAGCGGACCTGTATAGTTGGGCGTACCTGACCCTGACCAAGTGGTCTGCGGATCCGTTGAGCGATAATGGTAAGCCAGACTATACAAATCAGACACTAGAACAATACCTTAGTTGATATATTTGCCATGTGATGACTGGATTAACATTCATCTGAGGTCAGTTTTCCCAACATTCATCCCCTAGTCCTTTATATGCCAATCTGGGTTACTATTCAAGCCTTCTCCCTAATCCTTCCATTCTTGCTGTTGCCACCAGACTGGAGTGGCTATAAAATTACCTTGATGTAATACAAGATACATTACACCATCTATGAAAAGTATAAAAGAACTGTTGCTAAAAACTGTAACACTGCTCCAGTTTTAAAGATTGGTTATGATTGGCTCTAAAGTGAGTGTTTCTACCCCTAAACAAGACCAAATATTCATAGAACCCTTTAAAATATTGGCACAGGCAGTCCAATTGCCTTTCCACTTGAACTTGAAATGAAGGTTTACTCAGTTTTTCATATCTCTCGATTGAAACCAGTGATCCAGAATCCATTCACTGGTTATAGTTTGCCTTCTCCAGATTATATTGAAATTGACAAACATGTAGTTTTTATTAGAGAAATTCTGGATTCATGCATTCTCCAATACTAACTTCAATATTTAATATCATGACAGGGGTATGGTCCAGTAGACAATTCACGGGAACCAGAAGTTGTTCTTAAAGTTGCCCTTTTCCAAGATGGTCAGTACAACATCTGAAGAATCCGCCTTGTGTCATATTTCCTGTTCAGCCATATGATATCCCTTGATTGAAGCCTACTTCTTTTGTATTTTGTTTGCTTTGCTTCTGTTACCAGAACCCGTTTCTCTTAGAGGGTCTGATTCAAGAACAGACGTACGCCCCTTTGCTTGCCGTATTCCGCTCTACGCATGCCCAGAAACCAAAGTTATGCAACTGCACAGAATTCATATCTGACACTTGCGACCCCGTACAACTTGAGAAGCAGAACAGGGTAGTGAAGGGGCGGGCTAAAGTAGGCCCTGTACATCAAGGCCTACTCTATATACAATCAATAATTATGTTGTTATGCTTGTTTTTATGTTGACTGGCTCTGTCAGCTGCTTAGGTTGGGATGTGGTGGCACTTATCTATGTGATCCAAACACAGCTGGCTAACTACTGTTTGTTGAAACCAATCACCACTGCTCTGAATGCTCACTAGTTAAGTGCCTTAGGCCTCAACCCCACAGAAAACATGCAGGTTGTAGGTAATAACCCATTTTAGGGAATCAGACAAACTTCAATCCAATCCACTTTTAGGCAACCATAAGAGCCATTAGGAAAGTTTATTCCATATTATCATTTGAATTGCAAAATAGCTGTACATTAAAATCCAGATAAGACTTCTTAGATAGAGGCTGTAAATTCAAAGGGATGCTGTTTCCGTTCAAACATTGAACAAAATTAAAAGTATTGAGCTGAAAATTGTGAATAAAAACCTGCTCGTTAGTTGGATCAGCCTCTTTGGGGCGGTTTCATCATAAGACAATAAATTTATTTTTTGATATGACAATTATGTACATGCCTGCCTAGTATACAGTGTGGAAAGTAATATTTTTTATATATGTGATTATTTTTTTATATATTTGTTATACTATATAGAGTCTTAATAAATTGTATATATGTGTTTTTGTTATATAACAGGATACAGTACCTATTAATGATTGAGCAGATGTTTAGTCAAGGACCCTGTTTTATTTATTGGCATCTAAATTGTTTTGTGTGGTTTTCTAGTTAACTGTGGAGTTTCATTACTTTTTTGTACAATATTTATGAATATAGCAAGTCACGATAATAGATTTGTACTGACTAGAAATAGTTATGCAACTTCAAAGTAACAAAAAATCATTCTATTTTTTTCAGTGTCCTTGTGCACACAAGAAAATACTCTCACACTGCATTTATACTTCACCAGTTTCAAATTAAAGCCTAAAAAGGGCTGGAACACAATAGCTCATACCTCCACCTTATGAGAATTGACATTCTCTTATTGCAGGTAATAGCACTTGGACTGTCTATCATCTTAATTTTGCAGTGGGGAGACTTTATTCAAACTAGCTGGCTCACAGCATACTAAGCATATGGCATCCGGGGAAACATTAACTGATTCAGGCATCAAATGAAGAGAGAAGTGATATACTGTATTTGCAGCAGGCAGTTAGGTAATTGCAGGCTCAAGTATTCTAAAGAATACCTTTTATGTTTTTTAAGGAATGACTAGAAATATTATCTGAAAGTGGAGGTAGCCTTTTTATTTTTATAAGCAAAACATTTTTCAACAAGGTCAGTTAGACGTCTCAAACTGTCTCAGAATGTACCTGGACAAGACTGTTGATCAACATCATATGTTGATAGTATCTGACAATTATTTTTAAATAAAAAAAACATACATTTATTACAACTACTTTAATACAGGACCTATTTAAATGCTTACTTTAATTAGCATACCAGGAGAGTACTTACTTTATCTGGATATTTTTTGGAGGCCACAAAATATTAGGTAGTATAGGATTTGTGCTGTGCTGCTCTGTGTTAAAAGAACAAAGTCTCCTATCTGATTAGTTCTCTAAACATACATGAAGATTTGCTATAGTAAATGCCCACCCAACATGCAGCATTTAAACTACAAACCACCTAGCATTTTCTTAATCAGCATTGCTTTGCATTGTACTGTACGAAGACTAAATATTAAGCATCTGACCCACAAGGACGTGTTCCAGAATATGCAGCTGACCTAGATAAACCAGTTTGCCTCCTCCTTACTCATCATCACACTGTGCTGATTAATAAACCAAAAAGTTAAACATTACAGACACCTAGGTGCAGATATGGTCAGGTGACAGGGTATCATTTTGTGGATCAGGATATAAATATAATTGAAAAGAGAATTGATATCAACAGAAATAATTAAAAATACAGAATTAAGTAAACTGAAACAACTGTAACAACATAAAAAAGTACCAGATGATGTGCCACCAAGATCCATAAATATTGTGCTGTTAAATAATATCTGCAATTAAGTAAACTAAATATACAGAAATAAATATATATATATATATATATATATATATATATATATATATATGTATATACACACACACACTCTACATACAGTATATAGCAAATATTATATATACACCCCGCCCTGGAAAAGCCTACAAATAACAATGACCTGTGAAAAGGAACAAGTGTATATGCAGTGCAAGTTTCTCCCAAGAGCTTCATGTAGAAACACATTTGCATCCAGGGGAGGAGTCTTTATATAAATATTTTTCTTGATGCCAGGGCATGCTGGTACTTGTGATTTCACAATCGCCAGTATGCTCTGACAGCTATGGGTATGCTGGCACTTGTAGTTCTACAAGCATTAGCATACCCAGGCTGGGTATGACTTGCGGGGACGAGTAGTGCCACATATAAAAATTGCTATTTTTGAATATAAAAACATTATTAACCAAACATCCACCAACTAGGGGTGTTGGGAGGAGCCCCAATGCTCACTCAGCATGAGGCTGTTTTTCCAGGGATGGGGGGCACATTTTATTGCAGGCCTTAATCCCTATGGCAGGCCTGCTCAACCTGTGGCTCACCAGGTGTTGTGAAACTATAAGTCCCAGCATGCTTTGCCAGCTATCGGCTGGCTATCTGCTGGCAAAGCATGCTGGGGCTTGTAGTTTCAAAACACCTGGAGAGTCACAGGTTGGCCAGGCCCGCCCTAGGGAATTCAGCCCTGTGCTTAACAATCTGGGCTATAGCTCACTATGAGAGGGGGACCCCACACTGTGGGTTCCCTGTTATAGTGTGCCCAGCCTGTCATAGCCTGGTGCCTGTTGCAGCTTTTGTGAGGGGACAAATGAGTTTAATGGTATTTCTATTTTTTGGGTGGAAGCTTCAAAACATATAAAAAAAAATAGTACACTATATTAGTGTTATTGTTTGTCTGTTTCCTTTCCATGTGGGGAGCATGATGCTGTGTTTTACAAAACATAATTAAAAAACATCAAGGGCCAGGGAAGGTGGACCCGTGATTTCCAGATCAGGGAAGGGCAGGATATGATTGCCACTCAGAAAAAGCCAGGGACTTTTAACTGTGACCTTCTTTTAATGTAAAGCCCTGCTTTTTGGCCTAAATATGTGAGTCATTCTTACATTCTAAGGGGCATATTCAATTCCAATCCGCGGGATCATGCCGGAATGGCCGCGAACCTAATCCGCGGTACCGCAATAACGTGGACTTTCGTTCGCAGCCCATAATTCTAATTAGAGAATGTAAGGTAGAATTTTTTCTAAAATTGTGTTGATTTAATGTGGACTGACCCTATTATCAGAAAATTTCCATTGCTCTCAAGCAGGGGTTAAAGCAGACATTTGTAGGACCAAACCAACATTTTGTAAGGGTCCCCATGAACCGCAGAATGTTGAAAAAGTCACATATACTCATAGGAATTTGACAGGGAAGATGGCCGCCTTAACCCCCACATGTGGGCTCCAGCTACAATTCCTGCACCTATGGTAGCCATGTCCTTGGTTCCTATGGCAGTTACACCCTTGTTCTCAACATATACAACACTGCCCAGACCACTTAGAGATCATTCATAATGGCCTCATTCATCAAAAGTTTGCTGAAATGTAAATCAGTCTAAAAATACACACTTCTCACTTTCACTTCTATATGTTTCACACATGCAATTTTAAGTGTTTTCAGCTATCTGTTTAGATCTACTTTAAAAACATTTCCCGCTCCGGCTTGAAGAAGAGGAAGGGATGCTTCATGTTTCAGAGTCATTGCAGGCATGCTTATTTTAGAAACCATATACACACTTTTGATCAACAGTCGAGCCTTTTGTTATAATTTTGCTTATTTATAAATACCACGTGCAGCAATATATGCGTGCAACAATAGTGTTTTCCAACACAGTAAACCAGAGAGGGTGACTACACTTTGCTGGCTGCAGATGGCTGGTGACTAATACTTGGCAATTGGTAAGGTCGATCCAAAGTCACCTCTGGTTATATTTATTTTCCTAAGAAATTGTGAACTTCTACACTGCTGTCTCAAATATAAAAAATGCATTCTACAACATCCACTATTTTATGAGCTAAAGCATTGTTTCAAAAAATTATAACATCTTTGCTATGATTTTGATTTTGCTATAATTATCTTTGCTATGCCCATTAACTATAATTGTAAATTGTTGCTAAAAACTATGAAGTGTTAGGCTGGGTACACACTACAGAAAATTTCTGCCATTACGATATGGTTAACAATTTTACCAACGACTTAAAGTTCCAATCAGCATGGCGATTCATGTGTACACACTATACACGTTTTACAAGATTTACCTTCAGATCTGTGCTCTTCATCTGTCATAACCATTGACTGAAAAGGCCATGACTCTGTAAACTCATATGGAGATCTGCCTACACTGCTGGTCGTGAGTGCAAACACACTGCAGAATTGGAACTTTGTTCCATCATTTACTGAGAGTTTTAGTCCATTTCTAAAATCAAATCAAATGATATTATGTTCTTTGGAACGATAATAGTTCATTGCTGGAGCGCACACACTAATACAATATCAGGCTAAACAGTCGTTTATCGTTTGATTGGCCCAA
The DNA here is from genome assembly GCF_038048845.1 of Mixophyes fleayi. Classification (NCBI taxonomy): domain Eukaryota; kingdom Metazoa; phylum Chordata; class Amphibia; order Anura; family Limnodynastidae; genus Mixophyes; species Mixophyes fleayi. The sequence goes on from NC_134407.1 coordinate 164,150,674, forward strand.
TAATCGGATGAAAAACCTGTAGCCTTAGCTGCAAAATCCCAACCAATTTTGCAGTTCCAAATTATATTTACAGTAAAGTTTTCAAGTTATTTTCATATAGCCTACTATAATGGAATTACATCTATAGTGTTATACATATGAAATAAGGATATGTTATATATATTAAATGTGTACTTTCTTAACTGTAAATGTTGTCTGCTATAATATTTATTTTGTATTTTATTGGTTGAGGTAATACTTTTGCTGCTGATAGGAGTATTATCAGTTTTTCTTTTTTTTTTATTTATATCTAAGAATCCAGTATGTGTTATTATTTGATTTTGGAAATATTGGTATCTGTGCATTTTTCAGAGAAAACGTGCATTTTACCTTTTAAATGATTTTATTCATAAAACTTGTACCACTGTGGTACATTTTACAGTTTTGTGTTTTTCTTTGAATACAAAGTAGCATCCTTCTTACCACTGGCAGCTTTTTTTTTAAAAAAAATAAATATATGTATTAAATGTTTCTAAGCACCAGTTTCTTGTATCTAATATTTCATTATATAAAAAAAATAGCATTTTAACTTTTTGAATAGGTTGATGCGTCACACATTCAGTAGTAAAATATGTGTTTTCTGATAATGCTGCATCCTTACAATAGCCACGTGTACTTTCAACTCTAGCAACTACAATTCTTAATCATCTTCCTTATGAATCAAGTGTTATCCACACAACTTAAATTCTGTAGCTCATTTGAGCAGGGCCATATTTACCTTCTGTTTCACTGTATTTTATGTAGTTTGTGTCATAATCCCCTCAATATACAGCGCTGCGTAACGTCAGAGAATAAATAATAATAATGTAGCTAGTGTATTCTATGCCCTTCCAGTGATCTGGAGGGGGGGGGGGGGGAAGGAAGATTTATGGCACCACAAAATGAACTGCTATAATAGGTGCTTTGCATAAGAGCTCATCACATGGAGACAATTGCAAACTATCATTAAGTTTACAGTAAAAATAAATAAAAATTTTCATCTCAGAGGTTAATAAAAAAAAAAAACTTGCACTCCCAGAGAAGACTATAATGCACATGTCTTATTTACAACACATTATCCCACTGATTAGACTTTGCAAACTTGTGTTTTGATAGTGGTTGTGGAACTACATGTGTACTTGCAGTGTGATAATACTCTTTCTGATTTTCACACTAATTTTACAAATGCAATATCGTGGGATTAATTGATAATTAAAGAATTCTGTCAATGCGAGACAATTAAATCATACTTGCCTACTCTCCCGGAATTTCTGGTAGGCTCCCGAATTTCGGAAGTCCTCCCGGATCCTAAAAAATGCTGAAATTCACAACATTGAATATAAGGGGCTTATTTGCGTCATTAAGCCGCCGCTCCCCTCTATTCAATGCTGTGAATTTCTGCATTTTATAGTGGGGACGGAGCTATGGTTGGCGACGCAGAGACGTCACCATTCCCCCTCCTACCCCTGTCACATGACCTGTCCTCCAGGATCTCGCAGTCACAAAGTCGGCAAGTATGAATTAAAGTAGCCCAGATAACTGCAATTGGAAAAAAGTGTGGAAAAACAGAGGTAGAGTATTATCTCACTGTCAGATTGGCAGATGCGCTTCAAGTCCCAGCTACCAAGACTTGGGGGTCTATTTATGGCCCATCATATTTTATTCACATTATCATTTCTTATCACAATTATATCATTTAATGAGCCTATTAAAATTGTTCAGCCAGGAGAACAGCTCCGGTAATAGGTGATCTATAGTAAAGTGATTGCATTCGTGATCACTATACCTACAGGTTCTTATGACCTTTGTACACTTTGTGACAGGAAAGAAGCCTGTCAAGGGGAGATCTGATCTTGCGAAGCTCTCCTCATAGGATAGAATGGCTGACGGTAACTTCATATCAGGGGCGGACCAAGATTGTTTTTTGTGGGGAGAGGTTGATTATGTGTCCTGTCACCTTTTTCGATCCTAGCAGGCACGGGTTGTGTTTGAAACACAAACAGAGCGGCCAGACAGCATCCTCTGCCTGCTTCTCGGCCGACAGACACGTGTACATAGCGTGCAGCCGCAGGCAAGCCACCCCAGCTCAGTGGCACACGCAGGGGGGGTTTCTGGTTCTCCAGAAACCCCTCCCCTCCGCTAACAAAGTGCTCCCACATACGGCACTGTACTATACAGCAGCCGCTGCGCTGTCAAAGAAGCGTCCGTGCTGTATTGTATACAGCACCACCACGGACGCTTCTTTGACAGCGCCGCGGCTGCTATATAGTACAGTGCTGCAGAAACGGAGCGCAGCAGCTCTATTGCTGGGTTATTTTTTTTCCTGTGTGCGCCCCTGCCAGCTAGGAGTGAAAAAGGGGGCAATTTTCCCTCTCTGAATCCGCTACTGCTTCATATAGCGTGACCTGTCAGAGTCAAGCTCCAAAATAGGACATTTTTGCAGTCCCCATAGACATCTATAGGGACTGCCTCTGTGACTGAAGATGCTGAGAACGCAGGAGATAAACTCTCTAATAATAAATAGGCACAGTACTTTAAAATGTGGTAATCCTCCGAAAACTGCAGTTTTCAGGGGCTTTACTGGGTTAAAAACCTATTTAGAGGTTCCTAAAAAGGCCCATTGGAATTGCACAGCTAGAGCGACACAATTTGTCAAAGCCAGATCCAAATGACGCTATATTCTAGACTAATGTAATAATATGCCAGTGCAAAAACTGTTTCTAATATAAAATCCTGAGCACATCAACACTGGTCTGACGAAACGAAATATTATACATCATTGCCAAGTTACAGAAATACAGCTACATTATAAATTACACGTTGTCTCGGAAAATGTACTCCTAATTCCCAGTTTTGCGCAAATTTTCTACGCAAACTCAGCACTACTTTCTGTTGCCATAGCACTGGGTCCTCCAGCATCCCATCATGCTTTTGTTTCCGACGCTCTTTCCCGTTGTCCCATAATGCACTCGTCCCTTCTCAGGTCCTCCATAGACCCACTATGCACCGCTGCACTCTATGACAATGCTTATTTCATTTATCTCCGCCTATGTAGACAGATCGACCAATCATCGGTGACTGACAGGACTGTAAACGAATCGGCGCACGGTTTGACTGGCGGAGGCACCTATCAGCGTGTAGTGGTTGTACGCCGCTCTCATCAGTGCAGGAACCGGCTGGTGCTTTCGGTTTTGGATAGAGAGGAGGAAACACAACCGAGTCAAAATGGTGAGAGAGGGGGAACCTGGGGTGCAGGGTGGGCAGCTGATGGCTCTGTGACATTAGGGCACTGTATAGAGAAGCAGAGACTGTCTTACTCTTAGTGGGAGGATATTACATGCGCCGTGTCATATGTATATCAGCAAAGCGTAGGGTCCATTATACTTTATCAAAGTGTATACATGAGATATACGCCACTACACTATGGGTATATGAGGTAATTATATATTATGTTTTATTTATAATGCACCAGCATATTATTCAGCGCTGTACATAGAGGGATCGTGACAAACAAATAACAATGACATGGAATGAGCCCACAATCTAATAGTATTGTATATAGATGGTGTAGCTGTAAGTATAGTCATTATATGTGGGCACAGTGTTACAGTATAAAGGGTGGTTATACAGAAGTCTAATAGAAATTATGGGGTATTTTATATTATATCCAACCCTGAAAAAGCTGGGTACACACTACAGTTTTCATCCAATAATCAGCTAAATCAGCCGACATACAACCGCTCGTTCAAAAGTCGGGTCAGTGTGTGTAGTGACACGATGTCGAAAGTCTGCCCAAATGGACGATTGTCACCTCATTTGGTTGGTCGTACCATTTAATATTTTAGTTCCAATCTCGTTTCCGCTGTGTAGTGTGTATAAACTTCCGACCGATCCACAACAGTGAGTACGAAATTACAGTCCTTGCTCACGACAACATGGCTGTAAAAAGTCGCTAAAGGGACGTCTGCTCTTCACTTTATCGTCCTAAACAAGGCTAGTGTGTATGCAGTCCATGGACCGAGCGATCGGAACATTGATCGCATGTAAAATCGCTCTTCATAAAAAGTTGGTTGAAATTTCTGTAGTGTGTACCCAGCTTAACCTACATGGTTATCTTATGTTCTGCCAGAATTATGTGGTGTTATATTGTGTCCCATGTGATACCTATAGTTATTTAGTGCTTTTATGCAGGTCACAGAACTCAGAGGTAACTTCTTATATCTTGTAAATATTATTAGAGGAAGTACATTATACATTTTAATACACAGATTTCAATTTCAAACAATGCAAGCTGCTGGTATGAGGTGATCATAATATACAGACGTGTTTTACATTCACTAGTGTGCATTCTATCACTGACCATTTTCAAAATATCATGTGACACCTCTGCTCAGCAAATCTAAGTGTGCATTTTTCAAGTGTGATGTTGCTTCTCTCCAATTTTAAACTAATATATACTTAATCATCAAATGTAAGGATATATTTACAGATGTGTGACTTATTTACATCTCACCTTTACTATATTGTATCCATATAGTACAAGTTTATAGAAGTATAGCAATCACTATTCTCAGATGCTAGATCAACAGTGGTATGCGATAATATATCACTGTTCATTTGTGATTCTATAAATTAGCACTTTAATAGAATAATTGCCTTGTTCATCTGTGCTTGTCATGTGCCTGTGTACACACTTCCTTGGTTCATTAGCATATCTGTACAACACAGGTGGTTACAATGAGTGCACTTAAAGAATATGCAATTGGAGATGGTCCTTGGGTGCAAAACAATGATACTTGTAGGTACATTGAACAGTAGAAAGATATTTTAGAGAATCTGTGGTGTTGAAGAACTCCAGCAATATATTCGGGACAGAAAGTCGGTGAATGGAGCATATTGTGTTTAGGCATCCTTTTTAATGTATAAGAGATTTCGCATTCCATGTTTAACTTTGTTCAAATTGTATTTCTCTTGTGCAGTCTATTATGTCATATAATGGTGGGGCCGTCATGGCCATGAGAGGGAAGAACTGCGTGGCCATAGCTGCGGACAGACGCTTTGGAGTCCAAGCTCAGATGGTGACTACTGACTTCCAGAAAATCTTTCCCATGGGAGAGCGCTTGTTCATCGGATTGGCCGGCCTTGCAACGGATGTGTTGACAGTGTAAGGGTTTTGCTGGTTTCTAAATGAGAATATTGCTATTAGACCAGTGCCTAATGCCTATCTGCTCACAATAGTGAAGACCTTCAGGAACACATTTGGACCAGTCTATATTTATTTCATAACGTGTATGAGGTTAATCCATTAGTTCTATTGTAAGAAGAAACATGTTTAGCAACACTGTAGAGGAACCGTTTACATACATTTTATTAAGTAGAGGGGTTGTGAATGTTTGCACCGGAAAATATAAACTATACTAGGCCTCCCTGACTTATCCCAGTGAAATCATGTATTAATAATATCTTATTATATTCTTATGTGGATAAATGTCTGGTGCTCCCCGAGTAAGACAATATTTGATGTCCTCAGTACCAGTGGTCGAAGTGGGCTGGTATACGGTGGCATGCAATACCTCTACTTCCTTCATTGTAAAATTATCACTTTCCACTAGCTTATATTTTCCATATGTCCACTTCTAAATTTACTGATCAGTACTATATGCCAAAGAAAGAGAGTTTCCGTTATGGGTGCACTCTGTGTGTCCACGCTAATTAATTAAATTTTAGATTTTTTTTTATTTGAAAATATCTAAAATAATCCAAACTAAATATATTTTCTCATCTCTGTATAGAAATATATATATTCATCGAAGGAGTGATAAACATTGTAAAGAGCTTATAGGTGACATCACTAATCAATAATGAATTTAAGACATTTTGCCAATCCTTTTAACTCTTTCTTACATACTTTTTCCTCACAATCTTATTCTATTATTGTAATATAATTTAGTAACAAATATAATTTGTTTGGCTTACTTTAGATATTTTCAAATAAAGAATGTATTTTTAATTAATTAGTGTGTACATATTAGTGACTCCCTTCCCTTGGTATATGTACATTTTATCTAATTGTTTCTAGACCAGAATGTCCACAGATCCAGCTGTTTGGTTATCCAATGTGGGCAGCATAAATATGTATGGAAAGAAAGCTAATATAGGTTGGTACTTTATGTAAACTTAAATTAGTACCAGAAGAGCAAAGTTCATCACTGTACTCTAAATCAAAATCCAAAAATACCACAAAACATTTAATCTTTTTTTTTTTTTTCCCCCACATTGTTATTGTTTACATTTAAGTGATAAAACAAAATAACATGTTGAGATTATGTAATTGGCTTTTATCATTCAGCCATAAGGGATATATACTTATAAGGAATAAAATAGAAGAAAATAACTGGGTATGGGGTGTGAGGAATTAGTACGGTAAGTTGAAGGAAGTTTACACCTTTAATATTTACGGACCTTAAAGCTGGTTAAGAGTAATTTTAAAAACAGGTGAATGTAAATAACAATCAGTGGATATGGATTTGTATTTTTTCTTGATGTTCATTGCTTAAAATCATGTTCTAACTGTGGCTGAATTTAAGAGTATACTTAGTGAAAGATCATAATCGAGAAGCTCTCTAAGACATTAGAGGTTATTGAAAGTATATGCTGTATTAAAAAACTCCCAAAAACATACTGGTAGGTTAATTGGCTGCTAGCAAATTGACCAGTGTGTGTGTGTGTGTTAGGGAATTTAGACTGTAAGCCCGAATGGGTCAGGGACTGATGTCAGTGAGTTCTCTGTACAGCGCTGCGGAATTAGTGGTGCTATATAAATAAATGATGATGATATCGATGGACAACTTGTGAGTTCAATAAATACACACGTAATGCTTACCATGCCTTGACCTGAATTTAGGATTTTCCACTTTATGTACAATCAGTGTAAGCATATTTTTCTTATTGGTAGGCATCCAAGACATTCAATTTAGTTCTGAACTGGAAGAAGTATGACCAATGCAAAAATAAGGGCAGGATTTAATTATGCACAATGTACAGCTGAGTGCCTGCGGAGTGGTCAGGATGGCACTCAGTGAAAATGCAACATTGCATTTTCTTTGCACCCCTTAGAAGTGCACAGGAAACTGATGTTAGGGGGAATATATACATGCATACAGTGGTTGAAGTGGGCTGGTAGGCTTTTTTGTGTATCATACCACCACCTCATATTGCTTTAATTGTATCACATTCCATTCACACATCTTCTATACCAACACTTTTAAATTTCCACTTTGACAATTGTATGTACAGATATACCCCTCTACTATATATTGTATAAAGTCTTGCAGGAATAATTTTTCTTGTGTTTTTTTGTTACATTGTCTCTATTAGCTTGTATCTAATTGCTCCTTCTCCAACACTGCCTACTGATGATTTAGATAGGAACCTATTTCAACTGTAGGAAACTGTTGTTTGCACCCACCCCAGCCATAGCTTTTTATGCTGGGTGTTTCAATGGCTAATGATTATGAAAAAAGATTAGGCTTGGGGAGGAAGACCTTGTAAACTCAATTTCCATAGTTCAAAATATGTTCATTGAAATAATTTGTAAAAAGAGAGGGGGAATATATGCTGGGCTTTAATGAAGAACAAAGAATATAGCGCATAAGAGAAAAATCAGAACTAATCATTATGTACCACAGTTTTTCTGTTGCTTTGTGCTGTATTCAATGTTTTCTTTCCCCAGGTCACAACGCCTGAAGTTCAGACTGAATTTGTATGAGCTAAAGGAAGGACGCCAAATTAAACCGAAAACATTCATGAGCATGGTGTCTAATTTGCTGTATGAAAGGAGGTAAGAATCACATCTGGTTTATTAACTTTTTCTGAAACCTACCCGGTAATCAAACCAATAAGCTGAGGTGCATACAATTCTTTACAAAAAGTATAGTGAAGTAGAATAATTGATAACTACCTCTAGGTAACACTAGGGGGTGCTCAGTGGTAACATATACAGTAGAACTAACCCAAACCCTAATATTAGTTTATTAAACACTCCTGGAAGATGGTAATAAGAGTGGCCAGGGACTATGTGCTGGGGTTGAAATGTAAATCATATAAATATAAAATATGGCTTCTTAAAGCAATCCAGTTCATTTGTAATGTTGCCCAAACCTTTGTACCAGATCACATATTTTTTATTTTTTTTTTACTCCGAGAAAAAATCTGTGATGTTACATCCCCTAAAGTGCCTTCACGACTGTTCTGAAGGCACTCTGCAGGGAACTGCGTTCCACCCCTTTGATGTCTGCTGTTATTGCTGGAAATTCTTCAATAAATGCATAATCTGCATATCAGTAGTGAGGAGTGGCCAGAACGCCTGAAACCTTTTTCTCATTGTATGTGGAAATAAACCTAATTTTTCTTCATCGGTAGACATTTATTTGGGGAAATTTTGCAATTATGTCTGAGAACGCTTACCATTTATTAAATCATATTTTTGATACGATATGAGTTATAGTGTACTCCTTTTCAAGGTTTGTGTTAATTAAATGTGTTTCAGGAAAAGATTGACCAAGGTTTTTTTTTTCCCTTCTTTCTAACTGGGTTAACAATAGTAATGGCTACATACCATTCCAGTTGAGTATTGCACTAGTTATGTGAAAGTTACATAGAAAGTGTATGTTTCTCTTCTTTTGTTTGTCCTGACATATAATGTTCCATTTTTCCTGAAAAGTCTCAGTCCATTAGGGTAACATTAACAAGGAAAAATAAATCTGTTAGGGAATTAAATATCTATACAGATCACTGTATATGTTTAATAAAATGTGCAACCAGCAATTTTAAAATTCTTCTAGTAAATGTGTGGGCTCACCTTGATGCCTTATTGCTGATAATCGGGTTAGACATTTAACACGCTGGTAGAAGTTTCAGCATGGGTCTAGAGTACATACTGTAGAAGTTTTGAAGCCCCTCTGTTCATTTTCTTTCATTAGAACATAAAAGCTGTTTTAGAGGTTTAATTCATTTGATATCTTTGTTTCTGTAAGGTTTGGCCCTTACTATGTTGAACCAGTTATTGCTGGACTAGACCCAAAGACTTTTGAGCCATTCATCTGCTCCTTGGACCTCATTGGCTGTCCCATGGTGACTGAAGACTTTGTAGTGAGTGGGACCTGTTCAGAACAAATGTATGGCATGTGTGAATCACTCTGGGAGCCAGACTTGGTGAGTATAAATGTTGCGTACAACCTTACGCCATCCACTTGCATTAACAAGTACTGTAACCTAGAATAGAATTTTACAGCAAAAAAACAAACAATTTGTTCATTTACTATTGTTGCCCCTCTTTACTGGCTATGTGTGCATGCTGTTATTTGTAAAAGTCTATACTTGTTGTTTTATTTTTGTTCTTACAACCTGGCCAATCTGTTAAGGAGAGTAGGCCCACATGTATATTAAGGATGGTCTATTTGGCACACCTGCTGATTGGGCAGACTAGTAAACAATTTGGCAACATACTGGAGTTGAGCTGGGTGCACATACCTGTAGTGTGTGCTTATATTTTCTGCATTTATGATAATTAACAAATCGTTTAACTAAACTTAAATTCTGGTTACTGAGCATTTAGCCACTTAATATTTACACTGAATAACATATGTAATATTTGTCCTTTTTCCCTTCACCTCCATGAAGGAGCCAGATGACTTGTTTGAAACTATTTCCCAGGCTATGCTGAATGCTGTGGATAGAGATGCTGTCTCAGGAATGGGAGTGGTTGTACACATCATGTAAGTACTTATCTGTAGCAGAGATCAAGCACGCTTTGTCTCAGAGTTACTTGTAAGCCATATAAGAGACAGGATCTCTTGGTTGGCTACAGCTGGCTCAGGCTATTTTAAAGATATGGATAAAATAAGATTCATCCCACAAGAACAAAACTAAAATGCAGAGGTAAAAAAACAAAACCTTTGCATCCAATATCTTTCAGTATTAACCTTTTTACTGTAAATCTAACTTGAACAACCTTCTTTAAATGCCATTCAAGGTAATCTGACCTATTGGGCAGCACGATGGCTCAGTGGTTAGCACTTCTGCCTCACAGCACTGGGGTCATGAGTTCAATTCCTGACCATGGCCCTATCTGTGGAGTTTGTATGTTATCCCCGTGTTTGCGTGGGTTTCCTCCCACACTCCAAAAACATACTAGTAGGTTAATTGGCAGCTATCAAAATTGACCCTAGTCTCTCTCTGTGTGTGTGTGTTAAAGAATTTAGACTGTTAGCAGGGAATGATGTAAATGAGTTCTCGGTGCAGCGCTGCGGAATCAGTGGCGTTATATAAATAAATGGTGATTGACTATCATTTATAGAATTTGTATCGAAACCACATGTTTAGTTTTCATGCATCTTAAACTTGTTATTCCTGTCCAATCATGTGCCACCTTTCCTATGACACAGTGCACCAGATCTGAAGGGGAGTAATGACAGCCATACACTTATTTAGCCTGATCTGTAGCCAGTTTGGTCAAGACGATTGAGGGAAAATGACCTGATTAACAAAGTACCGTTCCTGATCTGTTCTATCAAATATGATCATATTTTGATTGTCACAATTTTTTTCTGGCCAATTAAGTTGGTTAAATGTGGGTGAAAATACATTCTAAAGAGGGTATTCTCCCATTTCTTGTACTGTGGGCTTTACACAGTAGCTTACTTAATAATCCATAATCATGGCTGCTCCAATTGGTAAAATAGATTAATTTTAGTGCCAACTGATCTAGCCTCTTTGTTTAGCTGCATATGTACTGATGGGATACACAACTTTAATGAAAGTGTAAAACTTTTGTCTTTACAGAGAAAAAGATAAAATTACCACACGGACACTGAAGGCACGTATGGATTAACATTTCCTCAAACTGGATACTGTGGCTGATCAATGTAACTTTTTTAAATTAAATAAAAATAACATCTGGTATGTCTGATTTATGTACAATACTATTTTTTCTATGGACTAGAACAAAGCACGTGGGCTTTGCTGGGTGAGGTAGGAGAGGTTACTGAAGACCTGTGTAATGTGCAATGTATTTTTAACAAACATTGGTACACAAATAACCAAGACACTCACTTTTATTGACAAGTTTTACATTTGATGAAGGAAAAAAAATTTGGCAAAACCTCTCCTGCCAATGTGACATTACTGCCTGTACAGGAGCAAGAAATATTCCCACTAATCTCCAGTCTCTTTATTTTTAGCAAATGTAAATCCTCTATACAGAATTTCACCCCCCTTCTGAAGGATAACACTTGGGAGGATATTTAACACGAGCATTCAAACCAGATTATCAATGTGGGGGGAAAGAAAGTCAGACAACCATATATACCATGATTAATATTCTTAAATACGTATATTCAAGGAATAAGATACCTAACCAGGTCTGGCAAGTCATGGCTCCCCAGTTGTTAAACTACATCAACCCAGCAACCTCATTTAGCCAACTGCATTGCAGAACAACAATTGGAGAACCACCAATGGCCAGGCCCTATACCTAGGAGGAAAGGTGAACAGAAACAAAATCCCTTTTTTCTCTTTTATAAAAAACAAAAACACCCAATTGCATTGCGTTAATAAAACAATACTGTCAAAACAATTAGCATTTGTAACAGAATGCTACCTTTATATGTAAACAGATTACAGAACACTTCTATTAAACCAGTTCCAAGACCTGGAAGATGGGTACTTGTAGGATAAATTAATGGGAGGTTTATGGCAAGAACATATTTAGCTGCCAGGCCAGTCAGCAACATAATACTGGCAGGCAATTAAGGGATTCGGCAAATGTATAATTATGACATGTGGAATAAGGTATCTAATAGTGGATAGTGTTTTTTGGGCCTAAAGAAAACCAAAACATACTTGAAATAAAATTACAATTTGCCTATTGGTGCACAAAGACAATGTCATCTGCAAACAGGCCACAGCCACAATGCACTAGGGTCCAATATTAAGGAACAACTGCTATCCCCTAGAAAGGTTAAAATGAAGAAATGGATCCAAGTGTAGATATACATTTTAGTCACCCTTTCAATTCAGTGCAAGGTTCCAATGCATACTATAGCGCCACTTACGGTACAGAAATCTTCGCTTATACTTTGCTTCCACCTTTGTGGTACAAGCAAAACAAGTGATGATTTTAACCTGAACTTCCCGCTGAGGAACCTTGGGAGAGGCTCCTACAGGACTGCAGTGGCAATTGCAGGGGAGGGGGGAGGGGGGAGGGGAATGCACAAACTGAAAAGGCATGCTGGGCTTTTAGCCTAACAGTTTGCCATCCTCTGTCTTATGTGTGACTTGCCCTTAATTGATATCTAATAAAAAGGTAAAATCCACACCTCAAATTAATCTACACTAGGATGTGCAAACAAATACAAACAGGGTTATATCTACTGCATACATACCACTCCATTCTTTCTTTTTTTCCCTTCTAATACCCATGGCATAATTACAAAATGACGTTGGAGGCTCTCTATAAATAAAGAAAATACCACTCTGTTCACTAGTTATGTATAATATCAACATGAACAGACAAGACCGTAATGAATCTATACACCCATTCTGTAATACTATTGATCTGCTCAATCTAAATATGTATTTATTGGACCCTAGTGCAATTGTATTAGGTGCCTTTTAAATTGCCAATATTACTGATGCAGAAACTTAAATTATGCTTTGTATTTTGCAAAGAACAGGAATTATAATACTTTACATTTGTATCTTGTTCTTCGGCCAAACCTAGTTCACATGAAGAAATAGGGCTTATTTTTTAAAATAGTACAAGTAGAACTGTGCAGTAACCCATAACAATATCAGATGTTACTAATCTGACTGCTAAGGCAGGTGGTTACTGGACACAACACAGCATTGCTCTTTGCACCTTTTATAAAATAGTCCCCAGTGTGTTCAGCTCTAGTGACAGAATATCTACATGAGACTTGGGGCAAGGGAATTCTTGCTTTTTTAAAAAATAAAAAATATAAACCCTTAAAAACAGGAACACACATTTTGAACTGCTGAGCAATCAAGGATACTCATTTTTTTAATATTTGCTTTAAAAACTAATGTGTGCGTTTTATTTATGTTGGGTATTGCCCTCACTAGTGCGACATATTTTATACACCACACCCCTTTTGTGAAAAGGTAAAACAACCTAGTAAAATTTTCAGCAAATGCTGCGTTTTACAGATGTGCTTATACCTCAAACAACACGAGCATCCCCATTTGCTTAACAAGACAAAATAATACAATTCCATGAAAAATATTGCAGCATGCCATTTTTAAGGATCTAGTGTGGTTACATGACAGATGGATCCACAACTGCAGCTGAAGTACACTAGATGGGAGAAATCAATTAGCCGCGATGTTCAGAACATCGTGGTTATGGGACTTACAGAAATCTCTGCTCGTTTTTCCAAACGAGCTGAGATTTTACCGTAGTAAAAGTAAAACGTGCAGCTACGATGTTTTGAGGAACATTGCAGCTAATTGAATCCCCGCGAGGTGTACTAAATTACAGCAGGAATATTAGTGTAATGTCCAAAAGTAAAATTAAATTCTGATTACATTATATTTACCTCAGATGAGGTTTAAAATTAATGGTGGTTTCTAGGTTCAAACTACTATAATGCACTAGTTTGTACATTGCGCCCCACTTCAACTATTACTAAATTATTTCCATTAAAAAGTACATGAACAACGGTCTGATGTATAAAATCCATTGCTGAGTATTGTACAGGTGGAAGAGTATTAGCAGTATTTAGTAAACAGTGCAGGAGGGCACATACAAGCCTATAAATTATAGTCATGTGAAGATGGAAAAGTGGGATTGTTTTACCTCCATGGTAAATTAGTGCATTTCATCTAAAGCTCCTGAAAACAGCAATGACAGAACATGAAAAGGGTTTTGTAACAGCAAAGATGTGTACCCCTCACAGAACAGGAGCACAGTACAAAATACTAAAGATTTAAAAGGAGTGTAAAATTGGGGAATCTCTACTTGACACTCACATTGTGACCTAAACTTGTGATGTAATCTCATTGTGACCTTTAAATTCAATATTAGAGATTTAAAAATTGAGGGAGGGAAAGTCACTTGATCTCTTTGCAGAACAGGAGGGATACAAACAGGATGGGCATGCAGCACAGACCAGCTCACTCACACTCATGCAGATGCTTGCACACACACCAGGAGCGTGAGGGTAGACGCTCTGAGCACAGGTAAGAGGGGGTGCAGAGAGGGACGGAGGGAAAAGAGCTATGCGATGATATTTGACATAAACTCAATGAAGCGTTTGGAATACTGCTCCGGGTTGACTGTGGAGATCTCTGCTCCAGCCTGCAAGAAACAAGAAATAGATTAGGTGATGGTGCAAGTTACTTTGTGTTTCATCAGTCCGCTGTCTTGCACAAGCTTACCCCATGTTTGACTGTTTTGGCGGCATGTGCAGCTTTCTTCTTGGCATCGTATGGTGTCAGAATGTCTATGATGGCCATGAAATAAACTTCTTTCTTAGGGGCACCTAAAAGGCAGTTTGAGGTGAAAATGTAGCTAAAAGTGGGGAGCAGGTTAGACACTGCACAGTAAAACTAATAGATGCAGGTTATAAAAGACAGACTAATCCAAAGACAAAAAAATAAAAATATATTTTCAAATAATTTTTTCCCCCCCAATAGGACACAGTTTGTATGCAGAAAGATATAGCAGTTGGAAAGTAGTTTTATGTGGGCAACTCTTTTTCCCCCCCATATACTAATTTCCATAAATACTACCCCAATTTTAAAGAACAAATTAAAATTACTTCTTAAATGCAGCACCTAAAAAAAATTTATATTGTCATTTCAATTAAAAGGCAAACTCCACAGAAAATAAGCATTAAATTACATAAAATAAATGATAAATAAAATAAATAAACCCCGCGGTTTCTTTAAATGTGGCAACTGTCAGCATGACAATTTATGATCCAAACAAAAGGAGTATAGGGACTGTTACCTTAAGATATAGAAAATCTGGGTTTTTTTAATTGTAACTCTCAAAATATAATATACTGTTTGACCTGTTCCTGTAGTCTACAATATGTGGGCATGACCAGCAGACCCCTTAAGAGAAGGATTCTGGAGCATGTGGGGGAACATTAAAAAAGAGCTAAGAGGGATGCGAATAATTTCAAACACTTTACGACGGCAAGGCATTTTATGAAATGCCATAATAGTAACCCCGGCGGTCTCCAAGCTTTTGTCATGGGGCAGATCACATTGGATTCTGGGGGAAGGGGGAAAGATACCTTAATCAGGAACTTTTGAAGAGAGTCTAGGAAAATTTTCCCTATGGATAGTGTGGCCTCGCCAGGCCTTAATGACCACAATTACTTCATGGTTTACATATAAAACAGGAACGTTTGCTGATGGCCATTGATACATCAAGTTCCTGTTTCACTTTCTGATCAAGACCTTTATAACAGCATCTCATAAAACTCTTCCTGAATTGTTCTAACATCTTCACTCTAACATTTTCACCCTGGCATAGGATTCACACAACATTTGTTATTATATAGGGTACTATTTTTTCCTACCTTTTGAACAATGGACGTTATTTAACTTCCCAGATTCAAGATATATTCATATGTTTCATCTTCACGTTAGCAATATGGAATTCCTTGTTATTTCAATAGTAGCCATTCTCACTTTACTGTATCACTGATAATTTTATTTTGGACTGCTAAGTGGATCTCTATATGTTGCTCCCTTTCCACTAACAATAATTGGGGATTGGATGTATTTACCCTTTTGAGAATTCACAATTTATTCCCTTGCCACAAGATGTCTTTACACATGGGGTTTTGGTTTTTGTAGATGCTGTACTTAATTATGGGCTCTCGACTCTTTGGATATTATATAACTTTTTAATGGAACACTACTTCCCTCTAGCTCCATTTAACAACTGCCACTTTTGAGATACATAAATAATGGGATCCTCAGACATTTTAAACTGAATTTACTTGCATGGTTTATGAAAAAAACCACATTATGATCTATACCAACTTATCCTGATGTATTATGCATGGCCTCATCGACCTTTATGATCATTGCTAAATAGAGATATTATTCTAATGGGTACGATGTCTCAAGGATTGAAAATAAAGTGCCATCCATATATTTATAAGCGAATACCTTAGACTCAAGGATCCTTTATTTGTATAAAAAAATGTACTGTTCCCGTCTTGGAGAATTGTGTGCTTACTTCGTTATTACTGCATTTTTTTCTGTATATTCACTTACCTGGATTGTACTATGATTCGATGTAACATGGTGCTTAGTTACGTCTTAACACATTAAGACTACGGACTAACTGGTAAAAATGACTAGCTGTCTTCCACGCATAAAGCTGCCCAATAGGAGATGGACCTCCATTAATTTACATTTTTGGATGTTCGTGTCAATCAACGTGCATTTATTCACGTCTCTAACAACGTTGCTAAGCATGACTTAACTAATGGGCGGTCTCTCTACTATAAATGTCCAATAGGAGTGCTCTATCAGATTGTCTTGTTAAAGCTTTGATTAGCGAAATGCGCGTAGGCTCTCATATTTTTCCCCAGAAATTATGAAGATATATCAATATTATATATGGATAGTCTGCTGAGGGACACGGATCTATAGCTTGTGTACTCATAGGTGTGAACTCTACTAATCCGATATAAAGGGACACTAAACTATTAGATCTAGTGTCCATAGGAGACAGATAAGGTGTTTATCCTAAATGATCACTCTTTAGCTATCAGGGCTAGGGCCATAATTACCATTTATATATTCCCACATTGACTTACCCTTATGTTATGTTACAGGAACAGCCCAAAATACTGTGATCCCATAGTGTGATAAAGCGTATCACATCAGGATATCTCATGTAGTACCTGGTATATATGATAAAACTGGGACAGTTTATAATACTGTGTTTTTGGTATGTAAGATAGGGGAAGGTTACTATACCAGAATACCCCACTCTGCCTATAGCACAAAGCTTCCCAGTCTACAACAATGTAGTGATCTGATTAGTAGAATTTAATCTTAGGTTATACCACTCTGAACATTTACTACTGTCTATTTTAGACTGTTAACTTTCACTTCAATATCTCAGAGCCTACGGCGCGCATAGCAATATTTGAATATTTCGCTAATTGTTGTAACAATAACACTACACAGATAAGTTATATCGATATTTTAATGTATACCAATAAAGAATGTAATATATGTTTTAATAAAAATCTTTTGGTCCTTAGAGTGCCCCGGGATACACACTCCCTCTTCTGTAAACTTTCTGATAAAATAAATAATGTATTATATAGAATGCAATTTACCCAGGTATAGGCACCACACCAGTTTGCCCTTGAAGCTGCCAACAATGCACTCCTGTCTCCTACTAGGTCAGGATTCTTTCAGACACAATACAGTGCTGTCATGCAACACGAACTTTCACTGCTCTGTATTTTAGACTGTAGTGAGAGAGAGGAGTGTAGCGCTGGACCGCTGGACCCCTCGTGGGACCTGCCATGTAATGTTGTGTTATAGTATAAATTATTCAGTTCAAACCTAAACTAAGTATTCAGATTTGAGTGCAGTTCTTTAAAGGTGACCAATGTTTTCAGAGGATTATATTAGTATCTTAAAATTACATTCTTGTAACTTCCCTGTTGGGAGTGTAGAAAGCTGAAATGTCTGTTCCTGTATGATAAACAATATGATATAAGATCTGGAAATTGGCTCCTCTGTTTAGTGTATAGACACCCACCATCTTTTTTCATCAGACAAACTTTGTGGCATAAACTCAATATAACACAGCTTTAGGGAAATAATCCCCCAATAAAGGGGAATTAGATTTTTATTATTTGATGTTCTGCAGTAATGTTTTATATGATTGTACTTACTGCCATCCACGGCAAACTACAAAAACTTACATATCACTGCACCATTATTAAAATTACAACCAAGCACTTATGGGTAAATTAGCAATAAGCAGCTATAAGATATTTTCTGTGTGATAAGCTGTAATCGAAAATCTATTATTGGCAAAATTTACCATTAAAATATTGCTGGAGCAGCTGAATGATAAATCAGCTGTCTGGAGATACTTGCTGGCAGCGGAAAGGCTGAACTTACCGCCTTGTCAGGATAGTGTGGAGGCATATGCGCATGCGTAATCCAGCTTGCTAGGGGGTTGATTTACGAAAAAAAAAAACTTCTTAAAAAGGAGGTGTTAGCTAGAATCTGGTTGGTTGCTATGGGCAATCATTTATCTAGTACATTCTAGAAAATGCCAGCTAGAATCTCATTGGGTGTTATGGACAACCCCACTTTTCTTTTTTAGAAGTTTTAATAAATCTATACCCAGGTGTAAGTACAGACTATATTATATTACAAGCACACAGAAAGCAGCCATGTTACCATGTTCACATTAAACTTGTCCAAATTGTCACATGAGCTGTTCAATTAATCGGATTTAATTCTATACATTTACTCAATTTTTGAAGGGTTATCGTTTGTTTCCACTTGGCAGAAATAAGGTATCTATCCAGAGTTACAGTGTGTGTTAATTTCTCTAGGGGCTTGGATAGAGGGGCTGTCAAGCTTACAGAGAATCCAAGTAATTTTGATTGCGATAAAACAATCAGATTGCAGCCTAACATTTCTACAACAACTAAACACTGTTTCTTCCACTTTAAACATGCAAGTTTAGAAAATGTATTCCTCTATTATATAACTTGCAGCCTGTTGGTTGGGAAATATGATTGCCCTAGGAGTATGCCTACAGAATATGGCTTATTTATTAGTATGAATAAAAAGTTCAAGTAGTAAGTACATAAAAATTAGGTAGAACTAGGCTTCACAGAGATCTTCTTTCCAGCAATACTGATTTATTAATTCTATATTTTTTGCCATAGCCAAATGAACCAGAAAGAAGGAAAACTGGATATTGTTGAACTCCTTAATAGTTTAAAATATGAATATATTTAACAGATTATTATTTTAACAGAAACCATAAGCCCCATCCAAAAAAGTGGGAATGTTTTCTATATGTCTAGGTCTTGTTTAATGAAGAAGAAAAAGTGGGGGGAAATTATCTTTTCATAAAGCAATGTAAGAACTAAGGGGTCTATTTAATATTTATAGACAGTGTACTGCAATAGGCAACAATATGTATTGCAGCATAACGTTGTATCAAAGGTATTAATTAACCCTGATCTTGTTTGTGATGCAATGCACGAGTTCCCCACCTCTATAATAGAGGATGGGGTTTAGCATTGCAAGGCATCATGCCGTGTTGCCCAAGAAGCACTCACTAACCTGGTGAAGAGAGCCCAAGGATTCTCTAGAACAGGCTGTCCTGCTCAACTACAAGCCTGATGAATTACTGCTATAATCCATCTAGCAATTGTAATTTGAGAGGCTGACCAGCCCCTCTCATCATAGATAACCAAAAGATCCTCAATCCTACGCACGTCTTGGGAGTCCGATGCACAAAAGTTCACAAAGCTCTGACCATATCATCCAGAGACTTAAGAGAACCCTCGTCCTCTAAAGACTTTGTAATTTCGGCTTTGAACAAAACAATGTCCTAAATAATATGGAATCTGGACACCACCATGGGTAAGAGGGAAGGTTTGGTCTGAAGAACTGCCCTAGCAAAAAGGTGACTTGCAGGATAAGCTCTGAAACTCTTCTAGTCATAGAAATGGCTAAATGGAATTCTTCCTAGTAAAGAAAGTCAACAGAGTCCAAGGGGGGAATTCAATTGGCCGCATTACTCTCAAAAGTAACGCAGCCTGCGCACTATTACTGTTACTATGGTGAGTTCTCTGTACAGCGCTGCAGAATTAGTGGCGCTATATAAATAAATGGTGATGACAATGATAATAGTGCGCATTATTACTGTTAGAACGGTAATTTTTAATCGCTAAATTTTTGCTTCCGGCTCAGAAATCCAGGTTAAAATTACTGTATGAACTATTATAGTGCGCAGGCCACGTTACTTTCGAGAGTAACACAGCCAATTGAATTCCGCCACAAGGGTTCAAAAGGGGAATGATGCATTCAAGTTTATATCACAAAGAACCACTGAAGGAACATATGGAGATTGTACATGAAGTACACCCTGCAAAAACATCTGCACATCAGGCATCAGAGCCAGTCTTCCTTAAAAGAAGAACGAAAAAGAGTTGATACCTGAACCGTAAAAGAGCCAAGGCGCAAAAGGCAGCCCATCCTGTAAGAACATAAGTAACCCGGACAACCAAAAAGAAGAGGTTGGGAACCCCTTCTTTTCACACGAGGCGATGTACGTCCTCCGAACTCTATGATCATTTTTGCCAGAACCTGGCTTTCGTGTCCAAAGCATGGTTTGCAGCAAACGCTTCGACAATCCTTTCAAAGGTCGGATCATGGCTTCAACAGCTATGCTTTTTAAGCCAGATGTTCTAAACCGCAATGAAAAAACGGTCCTCGACTTAGCAGGTTTGGTCTGAGTGGCAAATGCCACAACTGACCCACCGCAATGGAGAGAACATCGGTGTATCAGGCCCTTTGAGGCCAGTCTGGAACCACCAGAATGACCGGGGTGATCTCTTTCTTCAACATTTTCAAGACCCTGGGCAGCATAGCCACTGGAAGGAACAGAGAAACCAGGTGGAACCGCCAGAGAACAGACATGTCGTCTACCAACACCGTCTGAGGATATCTTGCCCTGGAACAGAAAAACTTCACCTTGTGGTTCAACAGAGTGATCATCATGTTGACGCCCTGTTGCCCCAGCTGTCTACAATCTCACAACAAACTTCTGGAGTCAGAGACCATTAGACGGGGTGGAGAGTCTGCCTGCTCAGAAAGTCAGCCTCCCAATTCTTCTCACCTAGGATAATGACTGCCATGAAGGCCCGAGAGTATTTTTCAGCCCACTGAAAGATCCTGTCTCTCACATAGTTAATAGATTCCTGGTGCCACCCTCGTGAATGAGGTATGCCACCGCTATGCCATTGTCCAACTGTATCTTCAGTGACCTGCACTGACCAGAACGCGGAACACCGCTCACAGCTCTAACACGCTGGACCTTGGAGAAATCTAAGGTTCCAATCAAAGACCGTCAAAGCAGGTGTGCAGACCTATAGCATGCGCCACCCTGAAGGCTAGCTGTCACTAAAGAAGCGATTGACACACCCTTGAGGAAAGATCAAACACCTGACAGGAAAGGTTCACATGACAAGATATCTGTTTCACCGCAAGGGAGTTCCAGCTGAAACTCCCTTGCATGAAATTGGGCAAACTGGACTGCCTAGAAAGTCAATATCATCATGCCTAGGACATTCATTCAGAAGTGTACCGAAGTTTGACAACTGTGAGCTAACAGTCCTCACAGTCTTTTGTAAAGCCTGAATCTTTACCAGTGATAAGAACGCTGTCTGTGGGTGTTGAAGGAGACCCAAAAAGATAATTTGGACTTCTTGAAGTTCAAAATCCATCAATGGGATTCCACAGTCTGTGCCATCACCTGAACACAGGACAGAAGCAATACTGGTGAGTCCACCTTGATGAAAACATAGTCTAGATAGGGAAAGACAGTCACTTCCTTGGACCTCAATAGGGCCGCCATGACCGTCACAAACTTGGTGAAGACCTGTTGGGCCGTGACAAGACCAAAAGAAAGAGCCTTGAACTTGTAATATCCGACAAACTGAGAAGAGACTGATGACCCTCCCAGATGGGAACATGTAAATACGTGTCAGACATCCAGAGCCACCAAGATCTCATCCCTTTCCATTCTGTGAATTACCAACTTCAAAGGACCTCATCTTGAATCTGTGCACCTGCAGCTGGGTATTCAAAAGTTTGAGGTTCAGGATCAGTCTGAATGAACAGGTTGGAATAAAGACCCAAACCTCTTTGACAGAACGGAACTGATATAACCACCCTTGAAGAATTCACAGAGTGGATAATCTTTCGCAGAGTAAAACTCTTGTGGGAAATTCTGTGGCAAAGAACCATCTGGGGGGATACCTGAGAAAATCTATTGTATATCCATAAGTCCACTATTCTCCTAAACCACAGCGGATCCTGGGTGGGCAGAATGTCTGTCAAGCTGATGCTTATTGGCAGATTTGGCTGCTGGTTGCTTAGAAGACAAAGCCTACCATCCATGCCGCAAAACATCTCTGGGGCGGATGACTGCTCTCTGGAGTGCTGACTCCTTGATCTACCAGAGAAGCAAAAGGAGCAAATAAATTGTAAATTGGATATGTTTGGTGTCACCATATTAATATATGGGGTCTGTGTTAAGCAAGGATAAAGCTATATTTTTGCTGCGTTGAACCTTTTGTAAATAATGCGAAGGCCATTTTACAGGAAAGAATCAGGTGAGGTCTGTTCCACTTCAAGGGGAGTTCTAACTGAAATGCTCTTGCATGAAACTGATAAAACTGAATGAAATTGAGTATTCATAAAACACATCTGCTATTTTGAGTGTGCCATTAGAGAGTAAGGAGTGAATAGGCAATTTCTTTCAAGTAAGATGGCTAAACATGCTTTTGTAGAAGGACCTGAAGCCAAGTAAGAAGTAGACAAACATTTATTATTTATTTTAGGATTGCCATATTTAAGGGCTAAAATGTGTCTCTTGAAAAATACCATTTCCACATTGAAAAAGACTTAAATTATATTGAAGCTATGTGTTTGGACATGAAATTGAAACCTCTGACAATAACCATATCAACTTAACCATAACATTTGCAATATAAAACACATAAAAATAGAGGCTCCACCTCAGAGTAACATTCAACAAAACTGTGACAAAATCTATCAATGGTACATGTAGAGATATCAAACCATAGGCATTCATGACCTAGCGTGTAATCAAGGTCTGTGGATAGTTACAGCTATTCCAAAAAAGGGGATACATAGCCAAGTGGCTGATCTCCTGGGTTATTCTGCAGGAGACCGGTATGCTTTCAGACACTAAAGGAGAGGCACAGCTTATGGGAGAAACCTTGGCCTGTGACTGTCGTGCCCGTGAGGCTGTGTCTGTCTAAGGTGCAGTTTAAGGTGAAAGGGAGGCATATGTCACACATATCCTGTAGCAAGTAACCTGATCAATTGCATGTAGCAATTCATTGTTCAGGGAAATTGAGTTGTGATCAGGCAGGGGGGTTCACAGATTCCATGAGATTATGGGAAAGAGGTAGGTGAAAATTTTAAGTTTTAAAGCTCCTAATTCTATAAATGTGCTCATTCTAGGGTGTTGCATTATAGATTTCATCTTTAGGCAGTTTTTGTGCACTGAAGGCTCAGTACACCTGGTCCATATGCCAGGCTTCATCATTTAGATCAGGAAGCAAGGATGTGAATAAGCCAAATAGACGAGCATATATTGGGCTGTAAAATATTATACAGTTCCCCTCTGATTTGCAAATTATGCCTGTACTCTTCATTTTCCAAATCTACTTGCTGCAATTTTGAGTGTTTTTATTCAGCCCTCTGGGCTGCATTGTCTTCCAATCATGTTGGTTGCAGTAATGTGTCAATAAGAGTCTCTAAGTGCATACACATTGTCAAGTTGGGCTAAGTCAGAGCTTTAGTAATAGTAGTAAAATAACAGCTTGTTTTGTCACTTTTATAAAGTACATTTGCAGGGTAGATAATGTTACTTCTTACTCAGCCCAAGCGTTATCAGAGACTACTCGACCCCAATGTTCGCATTATGTTGAATTTTACAGACCAGCTCCAGTTCTATTCTGTGCGCTCTCTCATAACCTGTTTTTACCAATGCCATCATCTCCCTTCCGTCAAAATACTACACTTATCTATCCTAAGCAGGTTTTTAAGTTGAATGTGTTTCCTTGTTTCTTTTTTTGTCCATTAAATGGCAGACAGAGTATTAATTTTTTTTTAATGGTCAGCTATTATGGATAAAATAATACAATCAATGGGGATACACAGTGAGCACATAGATTTTTGTGACTTCTTAAACAAACATACAGCTAACAAACTGAAAAACATAAATTTAAAAAATGTCAAGATAAAAAAAACATTTACTAGCACATTCTTTACATAAAAGTTGTCGCTAGGCACCTGTGAAATCGGTCTGTAATGCCATCAATCAAGCTCATCACATTTCTAGAGTTGATACACCCTAAATTTGACCAAAGTTCGAAACCTCATATTTTCCAGAATACACAAAATTTATTTTGTCCAACCATCTAAATTTACTAAAATGATTCAGTCCACAGTCTTCTATTTTAGGGGGGAGAGATAGCCATCCAAGTACAAGCTATGCATACTTTTGCAAACATAAATAAATATATCAAATATTGCCTAGTTATTATCTGTATCTTGATTCAGAGATAAACCAAACAGGCAGAGACCAGGATCTATAAATGGAATAGAAATGCAGGTTCAAGCTTGTATTTCATTTCAGAATTTTTGTATCCCATAGCAAGTGCCATAAGGAGCCTGGCATAGACCCACATTTAGAACAAAGACTACTCTTATTTCCCCCAAAATACAGCATCCTTAAGGGGGTAAGATATGCCCTATGAATTATATAAAATTGGATTTGTTGAAATCTAATCGAGCAGGTAGACTCTTTTTGGCTAAATAACATGCTATCCCAACCCCTCCCTTGCAAAGTTCACTAGTCTACCTCCCATTTCTTTCTGAGGTCCAACAGCGCATCTCTGTTATTTTACCAGCAAGGAAGAGTAAAGAAAAGAAAAATTTTCATTGGACCCAAGGAGTACAAAAGTATCTTGGTATGAGATTTTCCTATAATCAAAAGGTTGTAATTTTAACGGAGCAGTCAAGGGGTGTCGAAGCTGTAAATACCTAAAAAAAAAACAACCCACTGAGTCAAAAATATTAAACTCCAGTTTTAGCATTTCAAATTATTTGAGACTATTATCGGAGTATAATTGCCCCAGTGAGTTGACACCATAGCACAATCACTCAGATCTACCACGTAATCAAACCAATTCTGGTAACATAAGCAGAGGAGTGTCTGGATCAATACCTAGACCACTTAAAATGTCCCAGACTTTTATGGCTTGCTCTATGAGAGGTGCCCTATACCACAATCTCTTCTGTTCTAATAGAGCCCTTCGCTTTCGCCCTTCAAAACACACTGCTTCATATGCACCAGCAGTTGGGTAGCATAATAGTATATTTTAAAGTGAGGGGGCATCCCTGCTGAGTTAATGGCGTTTAGAAGTCCATTTACACAAACCACGAGACTTGAGCAGTTGACCCAAGCTATAAAAGTTGGGCCTACACCAAATCTTTTTAATGCCTCCTAGAGAAATGGTCATTCCACAGAATTGAATGCCTTAGCAGCATCAAGGGACACTACAACAGATTCCTCACTCCAGATATGTGCCATTTATATCATTGTGAATAGCCATTTTAGATAAATTACCTCTTCAATAACTCTTAAAATGGGTTGCCAAGATTTTGGAAAGAACCTTGACATCTGTTGAGAAAATTAAAATCGGGCGATTTGAGTCAGAATTAAGAGGATACTTCTCTGCCTATCAAAGAACCACAATCAAAGCATCGGTCATGGATTTAGATAAAGTGGCTGAAATCATAAAACCATTAAGTATTAAGGAGATGGGAAGTCTTGTGTTTTTCTTTTTATGGAACTCAATTAGGATCCCAGCAAAGTTCTTTACTTCCTTAGAGAATTTCAAAAGGGTAATAGTGTGAAAATACTTACTCAATTCCTCATTAGAGTAATGTGCTTGAGAAGCATATAATTTGTCAGCAATAACTTGAATATTCACTCGCCTTTGTCCTGCTATAACTAACCTTTCTGGAATGTTAGTATGAGAGATTTATGACTTCACTAAATAAGACATAAAGCCACCGTTCCACTTGAATAGGAATAAGTTAGATTTTTCTAGGAGGTAATCTGTCCATTCCATTTTTCAAAGTTCTCGCAGAGCGCAGCACCGGGGCATTAATCTTCTAACATCTAGAATCTATGTTCTAAAGTTATCTCCAGTTTCTTCGGTTGTTGTTTGGTTCGGGTCACTCTACTAATCAAGGTGTCATGTAAATATGCCTTGAACGCATCCCACTGAATTTGCAGTTTGTTCAAGTAGTAGTTATCAGAGAGAAAAAAAAAAAAACTTTCCCAATGAACCTCAAGATCTGAGCCTTGCCCCATTAAGGTCAGCCAAAAGGGATTAAGCATTCAAAACATCTGACCCTTTGGGAGGTTCTGGATTAGCATCAAGGTGAATGATCGGATATACCCCTGGGTCTATATTCCACCTCCAGTACACCAGGGAGCAGTTTGCGAGAAACAGAGGCAGACCAATTCTAGAGAAAGAATATGTATTAGAGAAGCAGGAATACTGCGAGGTATCTGGATGCTTAAATCACCAGCCCTCTATCAATCCCAACTCTGCATCTAAGTGAGCAAAAATATGACCCTACCCCATACGGATAATGGATCCCTTTTTTTTATTTTATTTACTTTTTAACACCCCTATTATATGGGAGTGGAACATACACTGTCAGTATCGTTAACGGGGATAGATTAATAGTGCCCCTAATAAACACACACTGACCCTCACGATCTGTTTAATAAAATAATAAAAGTTAAGTTTACGAATCAAGTTTAAGTTGTTTACGATTCAAAACTGACACTCCCCTAAAATTTGTAGTATCAGAGGCATTAAATGAAGAGTATTAACCAGGCTTTCATCCTGGATTGTTCTGTCTGTTATATAGGCACAAATATTTTTATATAAATTTCAATGCATCTATATTTGCATATGGTAGCTTGTAGCTAGCTCTACAACAGCTGTAGAGATACAGGTTACACAAGCCTGCCCTATACTATACAGTAAATTATATATTACACTGTTGACCCACGGTAGGTATGTATATATATATATACACACACACATATATATATATATATATATATATACATATATATATATATATATATATATATATATATATATATATATATATATATATATATATATATATATATACACATATATATATGCAGCATTCAATGACAGGAGTTGAACAGTTACGGAGAGAAGAGCTGTGTACAGGCACAGCTTGGCATGTCTCAGATTAAAGAAGTGGTTCACATTCAGGAGTGAACAAATTACAGTACAAACGATAAAAATTAATATATGTAGTGTGTGGTTATGAATTATAATACATAAATGTGCAGAGAAAACCAGTAAATATCAGGTGTGGAATGGCAGAGATTAAATACTGTTTGCAGCATACTTGTGTCCATTAAATGCATGCCTGTGCATACAGTAACATTTCATGCCCACCAATGTCCCACGTACACCATATACTAGTGGGCACTGACATGCCTCACCCCTGCCAGTTCCAGGTAGATCAAATAGCATCTGCCCAAAATAACATAATCAAGTACACACATTTTCATGACCACTATATGCAGACTGTGCTCAACTTAACTACATCATGTCCACCAATCTAATGGCTATTATATATGGCCAGTGTCCAGCATAATATGCATTATGCGCACCATAGTCCCATACCAACCATATACAGGCTATGCCAGAGTAACTGCCTCATACCAATCACTATCCTCTGCCTATTGTATCCAACCCCAACAATCATAGCTTTCAAAATGCACAGTATAGCAAATACAGAATGTGGAATCCATAAAACTAATCGTAGCTGACCTATGCCCACCAAATTAAATGTTGTCACGAGCATAATAGCCTCATATCCACCAATACAGCCTGTTCTGCCCACCACAGCAGTCCCATGACTTGATCTCCTCCCCTACTCCCTGCATTTCCCCAGTGTCCAAACATTTCTCATCTCTTTCTTAATACCACAAATGAAGAGGTTATCTACTCTCCCACTCGTCCACTTAATCCTGTTCCCTCACAAATCAGCCACTCTATCTCGTGTTCATCTCTGTTTTAACATCTAATCTCTCCTAACCACTAGTAACTTTCCATCATTAGTCAAACATGTGGTTATTACTCCTACTATGATAAAGATAATTCTGACTCTAATCTGAGTCCCAAGTATTAACTTTCATTTCCCTGCAGGCTTCTTGAGTGGCTTGCCTACACTTTTCCTCACAATCCTACTAAACCCTCCATTTCCAACAGTCCACAGAGACTGCACTAATTAAGACAGTTATTTGACCACTGCTAACTTTTTATTCTCATGAACATCTCTGCTGCATTTGACATTGTTATCCACTAATTTCTCATACAAACACTATATTCCATAGGTCTTCGGGACACTGTCCTATCTTGGTTCTCATTCTTCTTATCAAACAGCTTCTTGAGTATTAGTTTCTCTGGACTTACCTAGTCCCACTTAGTGCCTGATTTTGGGTTCAGGCCATTCTAGGGGAATATGCCCCCTCGCCTTCCATGTCAAGCTAATATATGTTAGGTAAAAACAAACTCATCCTTAATTTTAAATCAGACTGCTTTCACCCTCACCAATGTTTATGTTCCTGTGGTTTCAAAACTCGGCTCCACTTGTCTTTTTAAAAGGGTCATGACACTCATTTAGTTATTATTAAAATCATAACTGTACAGTAGAATGGAGGGATGAACAAGCACTACTGAGTGTGTAGATTAGAAGGTGGAGGGGGCGGTTACGTCTGGGCATGACACCATCCTTGTGTCTCCTACTCAGCTTATCTTCAAGTGTCCGCTCAACAATGACTGATCTTCAGCCTTTACCAGGGGAACACGTAAAAATTAAAACCTTTAATTTTTCTTTCATGTTTTATTTGTAATTTGGAGAACAACTATTCTCTTATATTTAAAAAAAGGATTTCAGTCTATACATCTCCCTGTTAAAATTTTGCAACCCCTCTCCCCCCAAAAAGCCTTGTGCCCTAGGCTGCAGCCTATTGGATAATCAGGTCCTGTTCCCACTTCCTCTATTAGTTGGAGTACCAGAAAGCTTGGTCCTAGGCCCTTTATCGCTTACAGATCTATACCACTTCTCTTGGAAAACTAATCCTCATTCTGAAATCCAAATGAGATTATGACACCGAAAAAGGATCTACAGTGCATCTGGAAAGTATTCACAGCACTTCACTTTTTCCACATTTTGTTATGTTACAGCCTTATTCCACAATGGAATAAATTCATATTTCCCCTCAAAATTCTACACATAATACCCCATAATGACAAAGTGAAAAAGTTTTTCTGAGATTTTTGCAAAGTTATTAAAAAGAAAAAAAACTTATGTTGCAATATACTACACAAAACTATACAGTACACTAACCTATCCACTATGCCAAAGATAGGCATCATGGAGAAGTATAGGTTGAACAAGCCTGCTCTACACTACAATACACATTATACTGCCAAACTTGTTGTTCAGAGTGGAGCTGAAAAGAAACTCCCCATAGTGCTCATCTTTTCATTGTTCAATTTGTGTTGTTAGGTTATTTAGTTACAGGAGGTGAACAATCAATTAGAAAAGATCTGCATGTAGGCACACCTCCTGTCTGTCATCTCGATTCGAGTTTGTTCAGCATCAAGGGGTTAATGTGCCTTATAATGAATAAGCTCTGACCTCAAAACATGATCATGTATGGCATAATGTAAACTGAAGAGTAAATTCTAACAATATTAGGTGTGCTAAATGCCTTCATATAGGTCACAGAACTCCAAACTGACTTATTTTTTTTACCTGTGTACATTATTCTTTATAATACATTTTTTACATACAGATTTTGTTGTTTTTTTTTTACAAATAAAAAACAAAATCCCACAAAAAACACCAACAACTCACTACAAAGAAAAAAAAAAACGCACACTAAAGGGGTCAATTCAATTCCGTAGTAATCTTGCAGCTATGTTACCGTATGATACTGCAGATAATGATCTTTGCTTATATTGGTTAGCACCTCAAAGCCAAAAATGACAATAAATGCATATGGAACCTCACAACTAATTGAATCAGCCCTTAGTTGTCAACATCAATATATGTACATCCAAAGACACAATTTTATACTGTTTGAGACTTAAGAAAAAAAACAAAAAACAAAACAACACACACATACCCAACAAGTGTAAACGAACACACACACCATGCACAGCTCCCCCAATCATTCACTCTTCTGCCGATTGCTGGTAATGACCCCATGCTCAGTGTTACTAGTGTGTACATCTCACCACACGTTGGTTTCGGTTGCAGCAGTACATATATGAAATTGTATTAATGTGACTGATTTTCAGTTTCTAATTTAACCCTGAGTTTTCTTACTCCTGTGTGGTGGACTATCCCATTCACTGTATAATGTCAGAATATGCCAAGTAAAGCATGCTATTTATATAGATATTATTTACAGATGGGTCAATGATAAACTTACATTGACAAGTTAATGTTATTTTGCTATGTAAATGTATAACCATATCAATGACTAATATGTAACAGGTCATTTACTATTATAATACTAAAACATTTTTGTAAAGCATGGTAGCCTGGAGGAGACAAGGCATTTAGTATCTGTGGTCTAGTCAATACTCTATTTACTAGTACATTATTTTATTTATATTTATGAGATAGTGTTTGGCAACCCTGGACAGAATAGTAATTATTATTACTAGAATTCTCTTGTCTTATGTCGCACACTCCGTGCTAACTCTCATCGGGCACCATCGGGTGAGGACTGCTGTCTATCTTTCCATGGGGCATCTAGACTGGCTGTATCCAGATACATTACATGTAAGTTTGGAAAACGTACAAGTTTTTGTATACTAATAGGCTAGATAAGGTAGATGGTTTTGAGGATGTCCTCACATAACATGTTATAATGTATATTAGAGTGCGTTTGTGTAATTGGTCCTTGGCTGTTGTTTTGAACAGAGTTATTGTTGTGGAACATGTGTGTACATTAAATAAAATATTGTTCCTATTCACCGTTCAGGAGTTCTATTTTAGCTGCAAATGATCAAGTGACATGGGCACTCAGTTCTGCACAATAGAGTAGCAGCATAAACTCTAAATACAGCCCTGCTCGTTTATATTTAACCACAATAGGCCTGAGTCATTAAGGAGAGCAAAGCATTGAAAAGGAGTAACTTTTCACCTGGGCAAAACCATATTGCATTGGAAGGTGAGGTAAATTTAAAATGTGGGGACAGCTTTATAGTTGGGATAAGGTATGTCCTAGATCAACTTTAAGTTTCAGTGTAAAAATAAAATAAAGCTATCAAGTATTTGTGTTCTAGATGAAAAAAAAAAACAGACAGTATTTAACTTTTGTGCAAAATAAACTAATTTGCACCCCTTGTATTGTAATATGGTTTGTGGCAGAGAACATTTACTTCTTTTCTGCCTTACTTTTCTTAATGACTCAATGTGTTAGCTGATCTTAGGACAAGTAGTTCAATGTTATTATTATTATTTGATCCTATTAACCTTCTCTACCCGGCCTTGAGCTTACACTTCAAATGTGTCGACTTTCACTATTTAGCCCTATGGTACTCACTGTCATGGCTCTTCATTGCATAAACATCCACGGACGGGTCAAACTCTCCTGGCCCAAAGAATCGAGGGAAGTTAAGTAGATTCCCAGGGCTATCTGGGGGAGTGCCATATGAACAAATGGGATTCCCAGAGCCATCTTCACACTCCTCTTCCTCTGCCCGCTCCTCTACTTCCATCTCCTCCTGCTCTGCTCGATCCACATCATGTAGGCCCACCAGGAGGCTATAATCCATGATCTTCAGCACAGACAGAAACTGGGGTTGGAAAAAGAGCGGTCTGAACATGGCAATTATGGGAATTTACGCAAACAATTTTACCTGCGCAAGATACAACTTTTACTTTAAAGCTATACTATTAGCATATCACAGAATTTGTGCTAATTCCAATAAGGGACATTTATTTGTAGTAAAAGAAAAAAAATGAATATATACATTTAAAAAGGAGACGCCATTTATTTACAAAACCTTAAAATGTTATGTATTTACAGTTTGTTTCCTATGTATGTGCAAATAGTGGTAATAATATTTAAAGCCTAGATACTTTATAGAATTGGAATTAAAAGAAATCTCCTACTGCTTGGAAAAGCCTTTTTCAAAATGACAGCAAGGTTATCAAAATTAACCTCATGTTCTTTTAAATAGAAGGTCCACAGGGAAGGTGCTGTGGTCAGTTTGAAAAATGCCTATCTAAATAGGAGATAATCTCCTGTGCTGGATCGTTCCAGGCATAAGAAATATTGTTGAATCAGGTTCACAGGAGTGAATGTAATAATTTGTATTTCAACTTGCCTAACTTGATTTCACCCAAAATTAAAATAAATAGTTTTCTTAAACCAAAGCATTCCAACTAAGTTAATATTTAATAAAATATATCTATGAATTATCCTGTAAGGTTTCAAAATGCCCTCATTGGATGTTCAATATGTTCCTAGATGCAGTGTGGCTGAAGCAGTCATTGCTGTTAGCAAGTGGAGGTTTTTTTTAGAAGCCATCCACAATTATGCGCATCTAGCTAAATCTAGCTAGTGTGAAGTTATCACTGCAGGAATATTACTATACCAGCCATACCCAGAGGTTATCTACAATCCCTAATCTCTGCCCTCTCTCTCTTCATGACCCAGTTTTTATTTTGTTTACCGACTCCAGCTCTGAGTCTACTGAACAAGAAGGTTTTCCCTAGGGCCTGAGCTTGCAGCTAGTAAACTTGTCTCGGCGTAGGACTCCTGTAATTCTGAAACAAAAAAACTAAATGCAGTATTGAAAAAAAAAAAGAAAAAAAAATAGAAGTTACAGGAATCTAGTTCCAATAAGTCTATATATTCTAGATATGTAGGGAACCTGAATTCTAGACAAAAACATTCTGAGTTATAGTGTCCAGAGACAAAACTAGGGCTCTTCTGTTAATTATACACGATGCTCTAACTCTCCTGTGCTATGGTCACACTAATGGATTCTATAGTTACTCTACCACAGATTCTCTTTATAAGGCAGTGTAACATTGAACTTTTTAATATAGTGAAATGCCTATACTGGTCAAACTAGACCAATTTTTAGAATACCAGAAAAGCTGAAAGTACCATTTTATCCATTTTCTTACAGTTAATGACAAGTGTAAATACCATAGTTCTTTTTACATTCTTGCTGAAAGAGACAAAAAACAGATGGTTCCAGTAGAAGAGGAATTTACATGGCCTTAAATTACTGGCTTGGGAAATCCCTGTTGCAACTTTTACTAGATACATTACTTTCTCTTTGTAGCCTTCTTCCGTGATTTTTCTTATATATCTTTTGGTATAGTATTTTACGTTGTGGCTTTAAGATACAACACAAGGCAACGTTATAACAGCCAGCAGAGATATGTTACATTGCAGGGCAAGAAATAGAAACAATTCTGGCAACTAACTAACTTGCCGACCATATGCTCTAGTAAAAAGGCTGGAAATAGCGTCTGAACTCTCCTGGGCATCCCTAGCTATTGCAGGCAATCACAGTCAGGATATCCAAACAAGATGGTTGGTGTTTGGAATTGGTTCCCTGCACCTTATACACAGCAGGTTTGTACATTAAAGGTTGAAAGAGGCAATATTAACATAATTAATGAAGAAGAAAAAAAATAAATAAAAAACAATTCTGGATATAAATAATATTTTAACAAACTATTCAAAAAACATTGGTTAATATGACTGTAATATGACCATGTTCACTTTGAGGTTTAAATTAAAGTCAAATTAGTTTGTGAATTTTGTAAAATTAAAATAAATGTTAAAATATACACATTTGTGAATTCAAAGCAATAAAGGACCATTTACGAACTGCAAATGTGGAAAATTGCAGCACAAATGCTCTTTTGTGACATTCTACACGCCTAGCTTGGCAAAACTGTACCTGCTTCTATTGGTCAGCATACAGATTTGCTGGCCAAAATGGAATGGACAAGTCTGTGAGACAGCAAAACTCTATTTGTCAGATTAGGGATGTGTTCTTCTTGCGGTGGAAGGCAACCAATCTTTCTTCCCAGTAAAGTACTTGAATTTTCCATCATCTCGGACAGTGGATGATGTGGAGGTGTATACGGTGGGGTGCCATACTGCCACTTTTCCTAATGCTTCCATTGTAAAACTATCAAATTCCATTCACTTACATTCCATTACATATTTCTATACAGCCACTTCAACCACTGCTCTCTGGAGGTGCTGGAGACCAGGCTTGTCCCTATACATATAATGGGACGCCTTTTGCACCTTCCAAATTGGACTTTTGTTTGGAATCTCATAAGAATATCTAATTTCTATCATACGTGCCCAACTGTAAGACCTCAGAGTGACTGCAGTTGAA
The DNA here is from genome assembly GCF_038048845.1 of Mixophyes fleayi. Taxonomy (NCBI): domain Eukaryota; kingdom Metazoa; phylum Chordata; class Amphibia; order Anura; family Limnodynastidae; genus Mixophyes; species Mixophyes fleayi. The sequence continues at coordinate 164,185,083 of NC_134407.1, forward strand.
CAGCCCTGACAATCTACAATTCATCTAAAATGTTTTGTTTTTTAAACTGCATGGAACTTGTAAAGGAAATTTTTAGTGGAACCATCCCAAACCCACATGTACAGCAAATACGGGGTATTTTATTTAAAGGATAACCAGCATCTGATCGGTTGCTATAGGTAATAACTCCACTTTTTCAAACCCGCAGCTTGATAATTTTACCCTCTGAGCTCTCATGCTGGGATGATTGATATCTCTCCACTTTTCTACAATAAAACTTTATGGAAGCTGTTCCATAGAGATATATTGAAAGCTATGACCATCTTAGCGGGTAAAGCTAGCTAGAGTTTGAGTCATCTTGGCTTTAGATAAAGATGGGAAAAATGAAGGGGGTGGGAGGGCACGTTTAAACTGAAGGTAGAGTTGTGCTTTAATGTACAGTATGGATTGCCCTCTGCCACTTTAGTATAGATTGCATACAATATGTATTTACAAAGTGAGTCAGACTGTAGAATTCCCCATGAGTCTATTGTCAGCTTGGAAAATGCAAAATTTCATAGCTCTTAACTAAAATTTGTGGAGCAAGAACAACATTAAACTCCTGCCTTGCTGAATATGCATGTCATGCACCCATAGTGGATGAGAATAAAAATTATCCTTTTTTAAAATGCACTCCGGAGTTTCTCCATACAGAATACCTTTTTTCTTTTCTTTAATATGTGAATCCTATTCTGGAGTGCACTATCTATGATATAATAAAAAGAGATAGGTGGACTATGAGATAATACCTAGATATAAAATAAAGAGTCCAGTGCAGATGCATAATTTTCTTTTTCTAGTGTCTATACTATAAGTGGACCTAGATTGGAGAGGGTTATAATTACTTACTAAACAACACTGAAGCAGTACTTTTGCTTTAAGTGTGCTGGTGACCAAAGAGATACTTTAAAAAATCTAATTTGTACTAGGCTACATCAAATATCTGATTTTTGCACCATGTTAATAAAAGGAAGTTACCAGATTTAAACAAAAACAAAAAAAAAAACCAAAGAGGAATTTTGTTACTCACTGTAAAATCCATTTCTCTTAGTCCATTGGGGGACACTGCGAGACATTGGATTATAGTAGGTGGTTGTAAACTTAAAGTGTTGGGAGGATAGCTCCACCCCTACTATGCTCCTCTCATGGGAAACCATCCACAGTTTTTAAATAACAAAGCCCAGAAGAGAGGGCCTAAACAGGGAAAACACCAAAACAGGCAACGATGAAACCAATCAGAGCAAAGGGTGGGAGCGCAATGTCCTCCAATGAAGAAAAATGGATTTTATGGCGAGAAACAAAAATCCTCTTTTATTCAGTGAGAGACAATGGGGACATCCCAAAACTGCCCCTAAGAGAGGTAATACTCTGAAAAAGCGAGCATTTTGAGATGCAAAGCCCTGCAACTTGTGGAATTGTGAAAAGGTGTGGACAGATGTCCACATAGCAGTCCAGCACAACTGCTCGGCCGAAGCACCGCAACGCGCCACCCACAAAACACCAACAGCTCTGGTTGAATGAGCTTTTATGCCCACCAGCACCAGCCGAGCAGACTGAATGTGCGGCAACCGAATAGTGGAAGTGGTCCAAATATCAAGAGACAGCGTGTGCGCATCATACAGCACAAACAAATCAGAAGTCTTGCGAACAGAAGCGGTATGGTCCATATTCAAAAACAGCATGGACGGACCTAAAGATTGCGAGAGAAGAATAAGTCGGAACAACAATCTCTGATTTAAAGTGAAAACGTGAACCCACTTAATGAACAAAAGATGGGGCACTGGAAGGGGTAGGCAGGATACCTCGCCTTTTAACACTGAGATATAAGACTTCCACACCTTGCAAAATTAATTAGCCAAACTGGTTTTCTTGCCTTAAGCATGGGCTCAACCACCTTGTCAGACAAACCCATATCTATCTATCTATCTATCTATGACATTAAAAACCAGTCACTCTAAAACTGGATGAGAAAATAGAGGCCCTAACTTACATGGTCTTATCACAGAGGCAGAAAGCATAATGGACCAGCTGCTCTGTTGAGAATGTCTACTTACCACAATCCTCTTGACCAGTCCAGAAGAACCAGGATGACTCAATTAGCCTCTCTTTATACCATCTAGAGAACACACAGAAGTCTGGCTAATGAGAAAACAGGTAAATCAGGTGAAAATTCAAGTAATCAACATGTCTACCAAGAACGTTAGAATGCCTTTGGAAACTTAGTTCCGGCGCAGAAGCGCTCCACCTTGTGAAAAAACTTTCCACCTGAAGGACTTACCTGCTGATAAAATCGGTCTCCTAAATTTCCACTACAGTGATGAGAAAACCACCACAATGGCCTGAACATTCCGATCCACCCATTGCAATATTTTGTAGATTTCTTACAGGGGGCTCTTGGTGCCTCCCTGATGGTTGAGGTAAGCCACTGCTGTGGCATTGTCTGTAAGAAAATTTACAGCTCTGTGTCGCAAGAGATTGTGGCCTCAGACTACAGTATTAAGGACAGATCCCTATTCCAATCCATGTTTTGGGAGCTTTGACTACACCCGAGAGTAAACACCCTGAGAATGAACCCCCCTCTCCCGGCCCACAAGGTTAACATCCATTTTCACCATAGTCCACTCCCAATGGTAAAAGGGTGACCCCTGATGTGGCGACTCAGCCACCGGAGGAGCAAATGAAAAAACCTATGGAGATAGTCAGGAAAAACTAGATGGAGAGATGACTAAGACTAGTTCCATTTTGACAGGAGTTTGATTAAAACTAATTTCAGAGTAACTGTGTAAATGAAGCTGCCTTGCAGGTCATGACCATTAACCCTAAGACGTTCCTGCAAAATGAACAGAGGTCTATCTTCATGACTATAAACAATATTGTATTCTTGCAGGAACAGCCTATAATGTCAGGTGTCGACCAGCAGCCCCAGGACACATCATTCACTGAGAAGGTAGATCCAACCAAAAGATTCCAAGGTCTATACGGTTTCTTGCACCTAAGTCTGAGGCAAGGTCCTCTCATGTAACCATAATTGACATGATCTTTGTGAACATCCTTGGTAAAAAGAGCCATATCGAAAAGCCATGCAAAAAAATAAAATTGAAAACCTAGATCTGAATGGCAAATCTGAGAAGACACCGATGTCCTTCTCAGAACGGCAAAGGCGCATATTGACGATTCTGACAACCCTGAATTCATTGAGTTACTCAATCTTGAACATGTCCACCCAGGCTGGGTGTTAATGGTTGCCAACTTCAAAAGGGGACGGAAATAATCCCTCTGGCTTCTGGACTGAGGCCTTATGGTCTTCATAGGCAGTAAATATGCCTTCCACCATTGAAGGTGGAATAGAACCAGCAGTCCCAGAAAAGAACCAGACAGGCTGCCACCACACAAACCTCAGTTGGCAGATTTGCCCATTCTGCCGACCATTTGTCTGAAGGTCTAGCAGATGAATGCTTGGCTGATCAAACCTGCTTTTTCCCCTCTGTTTTCCATATGGAACAAAAGTAGTGTTCTCTAGAAATTCATATCTTGCCTTCTTCACACAATGAAAACTGGAGCAACAAGGGGCAGAAAAGGCCTTTCTTTTCCTTTATGGCATGGGTAATAATCTTAGCCAAACCTGGACCCTTTAAGAATGACAGGGACTCCAAGTCTTCCTAGACTCCACATCTGCTCCACAGGTATTAAGCCAAAGTGCCCTGCATGCTCAAAAGACAGAGGCTGAAATGCTCACCCCTATGAGACCATCCCTTCCCTACTTAGATGTCTCATCGGTGTGCTCCATCAAGACCAACAAGTCAGACCTGGGCCTGTCAGACAGCAAGTCTTCAGCAAGCTGTTCCAACCCCCTTTCTACCATCTTATTATCCCAAGCGGAGGCTAACTGGTCTAAAAGAGGCCCAACCACCATGGAAATGTAAGCACATATGTCCTCAACCTTCTGGTCCATGCCATCCTTAAGGGCTGCAGCGCTGGAAATAAGAATAGTGGGTCCCCTGGATAGCCATGCAATGGGGAAGCTACTTTGAGAGAAGACTCTCATGTAACTGTATCCTCACTGAGCAGAGGGGTCAGTACCCTACGTTTCAGCCTAATCCTCTCTTCATAAACTCTGAGCAAAATTACTGATTCTCTTCTTTACCAAACGAAAACATAAATGCCATGCTTTCTAAAAAGAATCTAGCCCAGCACAGGAGGAATGCTCAAAGTTTGAATTCCCCTAGGCCAAACAGTCCAATTCAAACCAGTACTGAAGCGATACAGGACTTTTGCTTGCGTGATGTAGTTGGCGCAGCAGACTCCAATATCCACTCCTAGAGGAGACAGACATGAGCCCCTGCACTGACATCACCAGACTTCTAGCCCAAGCTGGTTTGTCATGTGGAGCTGCTACAAGGCCCATAGACTCTCAGTGCTTGGGTGAACAGGTTTTTCCCTGAGGTTTCTGTAGCAGCAGCAGCCAAGGGGGGAAATTTTCTCACCTGTTGGGGACGTGTGGCTAGCAGAGTTAACTCAGCAATGGACTGGGCCAAGAGACCTAGCCCAGGCTGGCACTTCCAAGTTGGTATCTAGACTCATCAGCATGTGCAGCAGCTGACCCACACACTGGTATGCATAAGGTGTCCCCGTCTGACTCTCCCAAGACAACTTGAAGCAACAGCTAGGTCAGGTAAAAAAAATCTAACTGACAAGCCAGGATAGCGATGATACATAAAGGGAAGGATCCTCATTAATGTGCCAGTTATAGACCTATATCACTGCTTAACACACATATCAAACTTTATGCAAAGATCCTAGCTAATTGTTTAAATGAAACGCAGACGATATTCTCCTATCCCTCACCCAGCCCAATAATTCTTTACCGGCCATATACCAGATAATCTAATAATATAATATGGCATCCTGTCGGGCTATAAAATCAACTTCTAAGGGGCGTATTCAATTGTTAGCGTTAACGCTAACAAACGAGCGCTCAAAAAATCTTACCGTTAATACGGTAATTATTCGCGGAATTTCAGCTCGCAGCCCCCTGAGCGGCGAGCTGAAATGCCGCAAGTAAACTACCGTATGAACGCTTTTCGCGCACAATATTACCGTATAAATATTATATTATATTTTTTGAGCGCTCGTTTTTCACCACATATGAAAGATTGTGTCCAGTCAAATTTTACACTCGAATAGCAACAACACAAATTAAAATATTTAGGGTTGTTCATTACTTCTTCGGACAGCAATTTGTATCATCAAAACGTTCCCCAGCTTATCTCCAGAGTTCTTAACACCTGGAGGAGATGTATTATGCTAGGAGGGATCACTGCAATTAAAATCAGATTCCTAAATTGCTCTCCCAGTGAGAGTTCCAAAAATAGGTTTTGAAGACGTACAATACGGCCTTCCTAAGATTCATCTGGAATGATAAATCTCCCAGTATGTCTATGACCATCCTTAAGAAGCAGATTCTTAGATGTTAAATTATACTACCTATAATGCCATCCAAGTCAAACAGCAGCTACATTCGCTTCCTACAATAAATACCATACCGTGGTTAGACTTAAACTAACCATTACAAAGTACACAGCCTCCATATGGGGCCATAAACTGACATACCAGCCTCACTCAAATCCTCTTCCTCTCTCTCAAATTTTGCCTGTCTATATGGTATTATTGTCAATCCCAACTCAAATTATCTTCCCCTCTATCCCCTTCGTCCCATTATGGAACAACCCTGCCCCCACTGCGTAGCTTTTCCTCTCCTCAGTTCAAATTGGGCCCATGATTAGAAACAATTGGGCCACTCTAAACAATATTTATCAAAAACTTTCCATTCTGTTCTTTGAATTCTTCTAGGCGAGACGTTTCCTAATATCTCTTCCTCCTGCAGACTTCCTGAGAGACCGAACTCAAGGTAGGATATATTCAATCTATAAACTTGTTAATTGACATTATCCTTGGCTCTCGGGGACCCCATGAGAGGAGAAGGGATGGGAAAGGGTCCTAGATGAGTCTTGGGGGGGAGTGAGAGAAGGGTTTTTCACATTTTTCACAAGCTCTATTTCAACACACATTAAGGAAGCAGCACATAAGCTTTACTATAGATGGTATTATATCTCAGATAAACGCTCCAAGACATTCCCTAACTCCATTTCAAACTGCTGGCGGAACTGTGGACAAATAGGCACACTTTCACATTTGGTGGACTTGCTCCCACATCATCCCCTTCTAGAAAAAAGACTTATCCATTCTCAACTCTCTTTCTGACCAACAGATTTCTAAAGACCCATGGACCTTCCTTTTCTCCTGCCCCCCTAATCAGATGAAAGCGCACACACAAACAAATTGGTCTCTCACATCCTTGCTACCGCTAAATCCGTAACTGTCAAAAATTACAAACACCCTGCTCCCCCTACTATCAGAGCTCTCAAAAACATTGTTTGGCACATCGCAAGCATGGAAAGTATCACATTATCTACATGGTAAAGAACACAAATTCAATGCCATATGGGCCCCCTGGTACATGATGGAAAGCAGCAACCGTCCACTTTCATTCCCCACCTTAACTGTCCGCTCATCTTGTACAGCATACTTGGGGCCATTTACGGGTCCCCCGTGCCATATGAATCTCTGAGGTTTGGTACACCATTGCCAATCTTAGATCTTTTTGTATCTTTGGTTCAAATATCTACCTGTATTACCTTGTTTTTCTTTGTATAGTGTGCATTTATTGATCATTCCGGTCATGTACCCCACCCCCATTTACCCTCCCTTTTCCCCCTACCAGTTTTATTGTAAAAAAATAAAAAAAATGATTACATTACCTGTTCAATAGTTTAATATGACTGTGTACACGTGTCTTTTATAAATGAAAAAGAAAAACAGACCACAGCTTCTCAGTGGAATACACCAACAAAGATATCAAACTATTACAACTCTGCCAAAGGTGCACAGAAAGGTATAGCTGGCAATCAGCAAATGACTGTCACTGCTGGCATGCTTCTCACAAGATAAGCGAGCTCTAAAGGTCAGGTGATGTTGGCTGTGAGGGGTTAATCACCTCCCCCCAGGGCCCAGCACAGATCTAGTTGTGGCCCCTAAGGATGACCCCTCAGAGCTCAGACTGTGCCTTGTGGAGAAAAATTACTGGACAGTGTCTCCAACATAACCCAGCTACTACACTCCTGGTCTGCAGGCCACAGAAAGTAGACAACCGTAGCTTCAGAAACCTGTTGGCAAATTAAAAGAACTGGCATCCTTGCGGAAGAGGGGTACAGACGGGTAGGAGTTTCAAGTCTTGGTGTAGAAATTTAAAGTGCCCCCACTCCTCCCTGAACCTATATACCCCAAGGTCTGCAGTGCCCCCCCTCCACACACACAATTGGAAGAGAACATTAGATGCATCTAATGACACAGGTGCATTGTGGGAGATTGGCAAATTCTGAATTGCAAGATATCAGTTCTTAGTAATGAGTATCAGCTCTCACCTCCACATCCCTTTTCAGCTTCTCCAGAAATATCTTCTTGTTCTCCTCGCCGACATGTAACTTCTGTCCTTCATTCAAGAAATCGTTATCTTTAAAGGTGGGCAAATCCTTGGCCTGCGGATTAAGGGAGACAGTGGCAATTTAAGCCTAATTATGCAAGGATTTTTCGAAGATGAAAAAATACAAGCTACTGAGAGAGGTATATAATTTTCAAGGTTGGCTGTAATAATAAATAATAAGCAATACTAAGTGTTTGTTTAATAATAAGTGGATGTTCATTTATATACGTAGGAATTAGCTCGCACTGGGGCTCTCTATATAACCCATATGAGTACCATTACCCACCTTTTCTTTGTCGCTGGCTTCTCTGGACACAGTGGAACCCTGAAAGGAAAACAAGACATGAGAACATGACACCTGTGCTAGAATCATTTCCATAAAAATAAAAACTATGTACATGGCGTTATCTTACCTTTAAGTCATATTTGCGGTGGACTCCAAGTCGATGACTGAACACATTCCTGGTGACCACCATGTAGGTCTCTACTCCATCCACTGTAAGTCGGTACATACCAAGGAACTGAGGAAGTAGAGTGTTACCATGACACTCCACTATAAACTGCCAAGAAAGAGAATTGAATAGTGAATGGTCTTTGCAGCTATAGAAAAAATGATGCAATGAGACAGAGAAATTAAAGTGCAATTGATAAAAGGACAGGTTTTGTAGGAGTGTACATGAGACGCAGAATCATGTAAAATTTTGGTACACCCTACAGATACAAATATAGAAGTAAAGAGTGACTAAGATAAAGGGTAGTTTAATACAACTGCAGCTACCTGGTGATATTTTTTCAGAATATTATGCATCTCAGCCACATCCTCACTAGATATCGTCTTGATGACAAACCGCCGATCAAACGTAGTGAGAAATCGTGAGCCGAACCTCCCCTGGTTTTCGCTATTCACAGGTGCACTGCGGGTCAAAGAGTTCTGTGGATAGAACACCAAAATCAAAGCATGGCTACTTCATCTGTCCCTAATCTACAAAGTCAGCTGTGTTCATCACACATACCTGGTAATCCTGGTCATCAATCCCAAACCTCTCTCTCAGATTACGGAATACCATGGGACAATACTCCTTAAATTTGAAGCGGCTCGGCAGGTTCTCCCTAGAAACATTACAGGTTTTCAGAAAAAAAGTTAATTTTTTATTGCTCCAAAAATAGAGAGCTTTTTACAGTTTTACATATAATATTTAGATCAGGGCTGTTCGAAGACAGTTGATATTTAATGTCTCAAGTGTGTGACTGCACAGACTTAAAGAGTTGTTGTTTTCAAGAGAGTGTAGATTAGTACAAGTATCATTACATGGATATTTCTCCATCAATCACAATCTACAACAATTGGAGGAAAGCCATTCATTTTTTTTCATTGTGTTGCAATCCTTGATTTGAATTACACTGTCTCCTGTAGAAACAGGTACAGTTTTTGCTCATCCTATCTCAAGAACACCCAAAGAGCATGAAAAACAAAGATGTCCACTAAGTGTTCATTTTCTGCAAGAATTACTCTCATTCCAGAAACAGAAATACTTACCATGCACACCCCATTTGTTGGAATGTAAACAACCACTGGAATGCAGTTGTCACAATTCCTTTTTATTGGCTGTTCTACCAACATGTTCTAAACCTTTCATTCATACAACAAACATACCTAGAAATATAAAAAGCTGTTGATCCAAGGGACATATTGTAAATAATCACAACGTGATATGCTCAGCAAATATAGATAACCAATTTTGTATCACCTTTTTCCGATACTTTTCCGTGTTATGGAAACTAAATGGTAAACAATTGGTGTGCACAGTGAAAAATAATCAGGTTTTGATTGTGTTCATATAATGAAACAAAAGGTATTGCCAAAATATAAGTTGCAATACATGTATTATTTATTTCCACACCTACTTGTTGAAAAGGTGGTTATCCACTTTGATCTTGCTGTACGCTTTAAAGTCATCTGGCATCAGCATGACTGGAACAGGGACATTACTCAGTTCATTGATCTAAAAGCCAGAAAATAAACTATTTAGAAGAAGCTGAATGATAGATAGGATAGAGAATATATGATTTTAAAAGATATCAATAAATGCTCATGACACATCCAATTTTAATGAGAAAATGGAATACTTGAGTACATTTTGTCCTGGTCAGTCTTATTTAGAGTAAACATTAACATAAACAGAACTATTTTCAAGTCATTGTTTTCTTAATTTTAAGAGTTCTTCAGCGAAGTAGATATCATCTATTTAAAGAAAAGGCTAGACCCTAGGTTCCCAAAGTGTGCGCCGCGGCTCCCAGGGGTGCCGCGGCGCTGTCAGAGTTGCCGTGGCCAGGAGGAGGAAAAAAAAAAAAAAAAAAATTACCAGTCTGGCAGAGCCCGGGACCCAGCATCCTCCTCCCTTCTCACTGAATGTCGGGCGTGACGTCATCACGCCCGACATTCAGTGACAAGGTGGTAAGAATTGCTGGGTCCCGGGCAGCGCTGAATTGGTAAAACAGAAGAAAAGACAGAAGAAATAGAAGAAAGAAGGTCAAGTATGGTAAGTAAAGAAACGGAGGGGAATGGTGATAGGAAACAGCAATGGAGGGGCAAAAGAATGCAGTGGGGGCAGAGTGCGTGGAGACGAAGGAGGGCCCAGAGTGCGTGGAGACGAAGGAGGGCCCAGAGTGCGTGGAGACGAAGGAGGGCCCAGAGTGCGTGGAGACGAAGGAGGGCCCAGAGTGCGTGGAGACGAAGGAGGGCACAGAGTGAGTGGAGACGAAGGAGGGCACAGAGTGCGTGGACACCAAGGAGGGCGCAGAGTGCGTGGAGACGAAGGAGGGCGCAGAGTGTGTGGATATGAAGGGGGGCACAGAGTGAGTTAGCTGTAAATTATTCTTTGACAGAAATATAATTGAAAAAAAAAAAAAATATTCTTTTCCCTTGAATTTGTGTGTATTATTTTTGCATACAACTAAATATTTCTGTCCTGACATAAATACTTATTACGTTTTTTTGACCCAACTAATCATAAAACTGGACTGCTTGTTAATTATTTTGGAGGGGTGCTTTCAAAAAATTATGGAGACTCTAAGGGTGCCGCGAACTGCAAAAGTTCCACTGGGCTAGACTAAGCTTAAAGTTGCTTTCAGGGGTTTTTCTTCAGACAGGTAAATGGCAGGATGAGAATGTTCCTCATTGTGTTAAAAGCTATGAAGAGTACTGTATGTCTAAGTTAATACGCAAGTTATGTTATTAATTTTGTTAAAACTCCTGTAAATATTCTCTACAAAGTTCTGATGTCGTTGCTTATAATTAGTGAGATTGGATGTCATCACTTCAGAGTTCATTAGAACGAGTGTATTATAAGGAATAATGTCTCTCCATAGTAAATTATTACAGATATTCGAAGTCATCTCAGAATTTCATGTACGGCGCTGCGGATACCTTGTGGCGCCTAACAAATAAACGATAATAATAATAATAATAATTCGGTGACCTGTATAAAAGAACGCCGCAGAGCACTGCAGTGGCTTCTAATACCCATATAATTTACGTTAGTGAGTGCTTTATCACATATATAAAAGTAATGTATGGTTACATACACACAGATGTTTGATGAAGACAGAGGTCACTTCACACTGACTGTTGCCTGATATTGGAGGTCGGTAAGCAAGACCGCAAGCATGACAGATCGTAATAATAAGTAAAATACTAAAGAGTCCATTTATGAAACTGTGATGAGCCAAAAACTCGGAATAAAGAAAGATTACGCAAACAAGTTATTTCATTTGGTAAACAAGGCACCAGGGAAGTGAACAAATTAATATGCATTATATAAAATATACTCAAGGTCAATAAAACGATTTGTCTAATAAGAGGTTTACTGCCTGGAATTAAGCAAGTGATGAGGGGACATTTTCTGCAACTAGGAAGGCGGGGGGGGGGGGGGGGGGAGTCAGTCATAAGTCAGTCATAATTAGTAGTTACGTTATTGCCAAGGAGGGCAAAAGATAAATGATAAGTATTTACCGTGGATGCACCATTCACCAATTTATATTTTACATTAAAATGAAAAGCCCCTGGTCTTCAACATGGCCCAGAGCGACTATCTGCACTTTGCCCGACTGCTATTAGTCACTAGTTTACATTTGATCGGCTTACATGTCACTGACATTGAAGGTAGTGTTTTTTTTTTTTATGCAAGCACAAGCGGTTTATATTAAAATGAAAAACAAAAGCACAGACACACGCAATTAGGACACACACATTATACATACTTTCATAAGGGTAGAACAAATGTGGCCCTGAATGCAGTTATTGACATTTAGTCCATCTTTAACCCAATGACTGATCCAGGAAATTAATTATATTGAGCCTGATTCATTAAGGAAAGTTAAGCAAAAGAAAGTAAGGCAAAACCATGTTGCATTGGAGGGAAGGTAAATTTAAAATATTATGGCAGATTTATTTTTGGGGTAGGGTATGTCCTAGATCAACTTTAAATTTCAGTGTATAAATAAGGTGTGCTACATTAAAAAACAGCCAGTAATTTTCCTTATGTGCAAAATAATAAACTAATTTGCACCCCTTGCATTGAAACATGGTTTTGTCCAGAAAACTTGAGTGAGAAAACTTACTCAATTTTTTGCTTAACTTTCCTTAATGAATCAGGCCCACTGTCATTTATAGAATAAAGAATGATATATTTTCACTCAGTACGGTTAAACTGTCCCCTGCTTTATTTTTAATGTTAACTTCCTCTAGATCAATGTTTCTCAAACCCAGTCCTAGGGACCCCTACAAGTGCATGTTTTCCAGGTGACAAAGGAAATGATGATACTACCTGTGGATCTGTTACAATGTATCAGTCACTAATGATTACACCTGTGCTAAAGCAAGGAGATATGGAAAACATGTATTGTTAGGGGGTCCTAAGAACCAGGTTTAAGAAACACTACTCTAGATTCACTGAGAATTTTGAATATGGGTGGAACTAGATTTGACTGTTGACTTTTTCCACCCCACTGAAGATAAGACATGTGGCAGTCAGTTTTGGGGATCTGGACACCCATCGATGTGTACCAAATGTAGCTGGGCAGGCTAAATTACAGGGTGAGATCATCGTCAGAAAGGATTTCCCACCATGACAGAGGAACTTCGAAACAACTGAATTGTCATTATATAATCGAATCGATTTGGGTTTCATATACAGTACATCTAAATTGTCTGGCAGTTTTGAAGAAAACGATAATTGTTGATAGCTTTGCTATGTAAGAGCTCATGTGACTTTTTAACCACAGTAGTATTACTGCTGTTGAATTGCAAGGGGCCACTGTGCTATGCAGCGCAGGACAGTGGAGACAACAGGGCATACATAAAACGGTATACAAAATATATGCAGACATGAAAACAAAGGGTACGGAGGGCCCTGTTAATGAGAGCTTACAATCTAGTTGGGGTTGTAAGTAAAAACAGAACATGTTAACAGCATAGTGTGAGTAGAGATTCAACAGACTAGGGGGCAGATTTATTTCTCTGCGTTGTTCTTTAGAACAACATGGGGCGCGCGTTATTACTTACGGCTCACAGACCTGCGAGCAAAAATCAGCGTTGAAATTACAGTAGTAACGGTAATAATGCGCAGCTATTACCATAGTAACGGTAACAGTCCCCGGCCCGCGTTGTTCTAAAAGTATTTTTAACAAATTAAAAAAGGTTACCAAATTCAAATAAAGACTGCTTTTTTTTACCTAGTTATAAAAGCTGTTGGAATATTTTTAGGCAATGATTGTGCTTTAACTTTGTTTCTCCATTTTTATGTATTCCTTCTTATTACATTTACATTTTTAAACTCACTGCTGCATTATACAAATATAATCAATGTAATATCATTTTGCCCCACTTGTATTGCATTGATACATTCGATCCTAACAGACAAGTTGAAAAATGTGAAATGCTGTATTATAAACTTGCACTGTTAGATAATGCTTTTATCTTATATAACTTTGTGAACTTTTTTTTGTAAAATCAACAGCAACATTTTAGAAGTCATGGTTTCCAATCTCAATGTTATAATCAGGATATATATATTTCCTGTGTCGAGTTTCTATGTTCTCCCCGTGTTTGTGTGGGTTTCCACCAATGCTACGGTTTCCTCCCACACTCACTGATGGGTTAAGCGATATATATAAATAACTGTTAATATATAAAGATAACAAATGTTCCTGTGCCTGACTGCCAACTAGGTATATATGTATAAATTACAGATGGGAGACTGCAGGACAACCCCCACTAACTAGAGGTTTGGCAGCCCTTATTAAGCCAGGTGTAAATTCACAGTTTGAAAGATACCTTCCACCGCACTAACAGTAGAGGAGATTGCAATATCATAAAATACGTTTTTCAAAAGATTATGTGCCACAATGTCCAGGCAAGGCAGAAAATAGTCACGCTTAATGAGTTAATGGAAGTATTTCATAAACCAAAAATACCAATCAAATATTCAAGCCATCACACTCTCTGACAAGGGCATGTATGTATACAAATTGATATACAATATGGTGCTTCTCTTAATATAGGGCCATCTTACCCCATAGCAACACAGAGCAGAGCTGAGTGTACACTATTTGGTTACGTCCAGCGACAGGCCAGTCATTGATATGAATATGCATAGAAAGAGAAGGAAATATATAGGTGTGTCTCAGTTGCTGCATGGTTGACACCTACAACAGCACTCAGGAAGAACATAAGTATCATTATGTTTAGATACATATTCTGAGAAAAAAATACTACATCAAATAGTACTACTCTATTTTGGATACCCCTACATCAACATAGAGATAGTTCTATACCTTCGATTTCATTATACTGTTAAAGAGGCATGTTCACTATATCTCCCTTATTGTACACACCCTCCAGAATATACCGACACGCTATAAAGAGTAAAAAGACAACTTGTATAGGAAATATGCCAGTTACTATTTTGCTTACCTCCTACTTCAGCACTCCTAGCAAAAGTGGCAGGTAATACACAGGTATGACACAGAAAATCTCCAGACTAGCTACAGTACTGAATAAATACAGGGATGGATATGTACCACTTACCATATGGTTCACCCGCCTCTGATTAACATTCTCAGCTCATGAGGGAGAAATATATATATATATATATATATATATATATATATATATATATATACACACATACATACATACAAACGTCAAAATCATTGTCTATTTTAACATGTATTTAATGATGGGTACCACCCTTTTGTTCAGCACCGGGTTGAGATCTTGGTAACAGAGTGCCCTGTTTAATAATTCTTGACATATATATGGGGTGGCGGGGTGTAACTGTATATCAGGGGCAGATGTGCAGATGATATGTAGATACAACATGTGAGGGCTGATTTTATATTACATAGTTGCCACTTTAGGCAAATAGTTTCCAGGAACACTTTGCAGCTGAGCTCTGGTTCATCTAAACATGTCAAACACAAAACTGTTCCACATACCTTGGAGCACTACAATCCTCATCAGACCATGCTTCATAGAGTTTATTATAACATACATGTTTGCATTATACAAGTCCATCTTCAATACATATAAAGAATAAAAATTAGGTGGTAAGAATTGCATCTTATATGTGGAGAATGTGCAATTTTATTGTGCAGTTTTTCAATATTGAAAGGGGGACATTTGCACGTACAAATCTTTAAAACCTGGGACTATGCCTGCAAATGAGGAACAGTTGTCACCTATGGTACAGATGATATATTGGGGTGTAAGTGCACACATATATGAATGGATAGGTCTGCATATAGAAGGACCCAGGCACACAGATATAGGGATGGATATACTCAGAGGGTACCCTGCTTACCGTGTGGTTGACCCCCCACATCAGTACACTCAGGAGGGGTTCGCTGGCTCGGAAGAGCTTGACTTTTTGACACACAAAATGCTTTTTCTTGGTTTTGGTTTTACTAGCGGTGCCCACGGTGTTGCTGCTGCAATTGGAGGCCATGATCCCAGTGATCTCCCGAGAGCAGTCCAGAGGCTCGGCGGGGGCACCAGGGGTGCGGGCTCTATTGGCACAGATCTAGTTACCGGGATCCCCCCTCCCGGGGCATTGGCCCCCAACTACCAAGATCTCATGTCCCCAGTCTTCCGACCTCAATCCGGTCCAGCCGGATCAATCGGTCCGGTCCTGCCTCGGTAATGTGACCGTTAGGCAGCTCTCGGTCTAATTCTCTGATGCTCTCAGTCCCGCTCCCCGACTGTCAGTGCGCCAGTGCCGCCTCTGTGCCAGTTGTCACAGTAAGCCATGCAAATTCTCCCAAACACCGAGCTTAGAGGCGACCGCACGCCGCGTTCCCAGTCCCGGTATGGCCTTCCTGTAGGTCTAGGTCCGGTGCTCCTGGTAGAGCCGGTCCGGTCCCCGCTCCGGACAAGATGGCTGCTGCTGTGGGCGGTGCGGACCGCGGCATGTTGGGCGGCTGGCAGGGGGAGATGTGGGATACAAGACTGCGGATACAGGGGGAACAAAGCTGTTTACATGGCTACCGATTCTCTTCAGATCGACGTATTTCTTGACAGTCCGCAGTAATGATATAGAAGTGGTGTAACTGTGTTCTGATAACCTGCGGACCGAGAGGAGGACAGCACACCCCCTAGGCGAGCGTGTTCAATGGGCCAGTCCGAAAGAGGCTGACAGATTGCACCGTGTACATAGGATGTGTGTTAGATGTGCTGATAAACGTGATAAAATAGACTAATAGTATGAATGATATATGTTGCTTATGTATATTATATACTGGGTACATTAGTTCAGGATAGGTAGGTTGTCATTCTTGTGGCAATATTTTCTAGACCGTGTGTATATGGAGCACTGGTTCTCAGGGAACATGTTCCTCTGGCCACATGGGATATTTGTAGGCAGTTTATATATTTAAAGATTAAATAAATGCATTAATGCCAACATTTTTAAATAGTTAACAGGGTCACTCCTGCAGAGTAGGTACATTTAGGCATATCTGCAGTGTACTTACTGGGCGGTCCTTATTGCCCTACTATCATCACCTTAACATGACCACACTGGGCCATGCTTTATTATTAATATTACTATTTTTTTAACCATTTTTAATGTTCCTCTCCAATCAATATTAAAGCAGCATTCCCACTTAATCGGTCAGTTTTCTTTCATAAAATGCTTTCCCTTTGTGGAGGACCTGGAGCTGCATCAATTTTTCATGGGGCTTCTCTGTTTCATTGGTGAAACACCCTCAAACCATTAAATAACTGCAGAATGGGTGTGAGCAAGACAACCAAAAAGAAACTGAAGTCTTTGTGACTGGCTGCTTGCTGGTCTACATTGTCAAACTATACTTGCCTACTCTCCAGGAATGTTTGGGAGACTCACAAATTTCTGGGACTCCTCCTGGACTCCCGGGAAAGAGCAGACCACCCTCCCGGATCCCAAATCTCCTCTTGTAAAGAGGGCGGGGCCTTGATGATGTAATTCTTGTCCTCGGCCTCACCAGGCAAGTCCTGACAACGAGATTTGTGTCATCATGGCCCCCCACTGCGCGACGGTGTGATTGCATTATTGAGCACCAGGGGAGACTGTGATGATGCAAATAATATGGGTCAAACACCACTTCGCAGCCTCAGTGTGTGACGAAATATGGACCCCCAAGGAAAAACAGCTCCATGGAGCAGTCAAAAATTTCGAACACAAGTATTTAAAACCATTTAGTTAGTAAGCAGACCCCCAGCCGTCATCCTACCCCTCTCCCATCAACTGTCCTTGGTTATCTGGAAGATTTTGGGGTCAAAGAATGTTCTGTGCACCCTTCCCCACCAGCACCAAAAAGAACCATTACCCAGACCCTTTAGCAGTTTTTAAGTGTGGTCAACTAATTTTTGCTGTTTGCAGTAAATACTACATGTGGTCAGTGTGGCCATACCTAGGAAACTCTGATGAACAATTTATATAAAATAGAACAAATTATAAGGGGTTTCCAATCTTTTTTTTTTAAGTAACATTTTTTATTACTCCAAAGGAAGATACTAATAATGGAAAAAAGGACTTAAGAAAGAGCCTGTGTGACCATTAGGCGAACGTAGGCAGTTGCCTAGGGCGCCGAAGGTTAGGGAGTGCCATAAATGAATCACATAGTCACTCATAGATTGATTTTAACGTTCTGCCCATTGATATGAAGGAGAAGCAGCCATCAGCTTATTACATGAGAAGCTGCTGCTCCTTCATGTTAGTGTTACATGGGAATGTGGCGCTTGGCTATGGTGTCACAGCCAAGCACCTTACTCCCAGTCTTAGGAGCCAAGACGCGCCCCACAACTTCAGTCTGCCTAGGTTAGAAGCAAGTCCCCTTCACTATTTGGAAGCAACCCCATCAAACCAATCTGAACCTATATTTGCAGGTTTGCAGATACTCTGGAAAATGGGCATAGTGGAAACAGTAAAAATATTGAATCAAAATCCAACTTACCATCACTTTAGGACCACCACCTTCATTAATTTAAACTTTTCTGCTTTTGTTGTAAAATATTGCTTGGTTCAGTCTCAATTATTGCTTAATCATGAAAGTGAAGGAACATCAGGTATGTGACACTTTTAGGTATTTGAAGGTTGTGGTGACAAAGTGTGCCTTGAAATGTGCTTTCCCATAAAAGGGACAAAATGTTCATGTGTAAGGTTTGCACCTACTCAGGGTCATGGCTAACTCACGGATGATAGTGATGACCAAACAAAGCATTCACAACATCGCCATCTAATAGAAGAATGTACTCATCTGCATCCCTGCAAACCTGCACAAACTAATCTTATTATACAACACTATATAAGATCCATAAAGGGAGATTACCAAACAGGTAGGTGCATTATTTTATATTTTACAAGCATACTTGTGCGAATGCTTGAAATTGTCTCTAATTTTCATACATTTTTAACAGTAATGTCACACACTACGAATACGTGTCTGTTTAAAATGTTATATAGTTCCTATCTGCTTGCATGCATTTGCATTGTGCGTGTTGGTCTTATAAAAGCTTTTTATAATCTTGCCTATGTTGTCTACTATGTATGCTTATGTAGTACGATACATTTGCAGGGTCGGACTGGCCCGCCGGGGGACCGGTCTATCCCCCGGTAGGCCGCGACCCTGATCGCTCCCCTCTTTGTTGGTGGGGGAGCGAGTAACTGAAGACAAAAAAAACAAAATAAACCTTGCGTGTCTGCAGCGCCGGCTCCGTGCGCACTGAATGCCGGGCGTGACGTCATCACGCCCGACATTCAGTGAGGAGCGCCGCAGACAGAAGACAGAAGACAGAAGAGAAGATAGAATCAGATAGAAAAGGTAAGTGAGGGAATGGAAGAAAGAAGAGAGCATGAAGGCAGAGCGTGAAGGGGGAGCATGATGGCAGAGCATGAAGGGGGAGCATGAAGGGGGAGCCTGAAGGCAGAGTGCAGGGGGAGCATGATGGCAGAGTGAAGGCTGAGCATGATGGCAGAGTATGAAGGCAGAATGAAGGGGGAGCATGAAGACAGAGTGGAGGGGGAGCATGATGGCAGAGCATGAAGGCAGAGTATGATGGCAGAATGGAGGGGGAGCATGAAGGCAGAGCATGAAGGCAGAGTGGAGGGGGAGCATGATGGCAGAGCATGAAGGGGGAGCATGATGGCAGAGCATGAAGGCAGAGTGAAGGGGGAGCATGATGGCAGAGTGGTGGGGGAGCAAGATGGCAGAGTGGAGGGGGAGCATGAAGGCAGAGTGGAGGGGGAGCATGATGGTAGAGTGAAGGGGGAGCATGACGGCAGAGTGAAGGGGGAGCATGACGGCAGAGTGAAGGGGGAGCATGACGGCAGAGTGAAGGGGGAGCATGACGGCAGAGTGAAGGGGGAGCATGACGGCAGAGTGAAGGGGGAGCATGACGGCAGAGTGAAGGGGGAGCATGACGGCAGAGTGGAGGGGGAGCATGACGGCAGAGTGGAGGGGGAGCATGAAGGCAGAGTGAAGGGGGAGCATGAAGGCAGAGTGAAGGGGGAGCATGATGGCAGAGTGAAGGGGGAGCATGATGGCAGAGTGAAGGGGGAGCATGATGGCAGAGTGAAGGGGGAGCATGATGGCAGAGTGGAGGGGGAGCATGAAGGCAGAGTGAAGGGGGAGCATGAAGGCAGAGTGGAGGGGGAGCATGAAGGGGGAGCATGAAGGCAGAGTAAAGGAGGAGCATGATGGCAGAGTGGAGGGGGAGCATGAAGGCAGAGTGAAGGGGGAGCATGATGGCAGAGTGAAGGGGGAGCATGATGGCAGAGTGGAGGGGGAGTATGAAGGCAGAGTGGAGGGGGAGCATGAAGGCAGAGTGAAGGGGGAGCATGAAGGCAGAGTGAAGGGGGAGCATGATGGCAGAGTGAAGGGGGAGCATGAAGGCAGAGTGAAGGGGGAGCATGACGGCAGAGTGAAGGGGGAGCATGACGGCAGAGTGAAGGGGGAGCATGACGGCAGAGTGAAGGGGGAGCATGACGGCAGAGTGAAGGGGGAGCATGACGGCAGAGTGAAGGGGGAGCATGACGGCAGAGTGAAGGGGGAGCATGACGGCAGAGTGAAGGGGGAGCATGACGGCAGAGTGGAGGGGGAGCATGACGGCAGAGTGGAGGGGGAGCATGACGGCAGAGTGGAGGGGGAGCATGAAGGCAGAGTGAAGGGGGAGCATGATGGCAGAGTGAAGGGGGAGCATGAAGGCAGAGTGGAGGGGGAGCATGAAGGCAGAGTGAAGGGGGAGCATGAAGGCAGAGTGGAGGGGGAGCATGAAGGGGGAGCATGAAGGCAGAGTGGAGGAGGAGCATGATGGCAGAGTGGAGGGGGAGCATGAAGGCAGAGTGGAGGGGGAGCATGAAGGCAGAGTGGAGGGGGAGCATGAAGGCAGAGTGAAGGGGGAGCATGATGGCAGAGTGAAGGGGGAGCATGATGGCAGAGTGGAGGGGGAGTATGAAGGCAGAGTGGAGGGGGAGCATGAAGGCAGAGTGAAGGGGGAGCATGAAGGCAGAGTGGAGGGGGAGCATGAAGGGGGAGCATGAAGGCAGAGTAAAGGAGGAGCATGATGGCAGAGTGGAGGGGGAGCATGAAGGCAGAGTGGAGGGGGAGCATGAAGGCAGAGTGGAGGGGGAGCATGAAGGCAGAGTGAAGGGGGAGCATGATGGCAGAGTGAAGGGGGAGCATGATGGCAGAGTGGAGGGGGAGTATGAAGGCAGAGTGAAGGGGGAGCATGAAGGCAGAGTGAAGGGGGAGCATGATGGCAGAGTTAAGGGGGGCCAGGAGAAGGGGGGAACAAAAGCAGCATGACACAGGGTGATGAAGGGGGGGCAAAAACAGCATGGAGGGCGCAGTGTGATCATAAGGAGGCCCAGCATGGTGATTAAGGGGCACAGTAATGTGTGTGTGATGGCACAGCGGGCTTGTGGCAATGTAATGTGTGTGTGGTAGGTGGTAGCTAAATAATGGGTGCTATTTTCTTTGTAGGGTGAAGGTGGGACAATTTAATTTAAGATGGGGTGGTTTGGGGGCTTTTAATTAAATGTGAATATGAATTATTTAATGGCAGTGACGGTTGCGGGAAATAGGTATATTTATTATACGTATACATAAATGCGATTTATTGCAGGGGCTGTCTGGAGGGAGGGAAATAGGTTTATTAAATGGGAATACTATAACTTTAATGTTGGGGCTGGAGGAAGGCCTAAGTATTAATTGTTGGTCCTATTGATTTAATGCCAGGGCTGGTTGGAATCTTCTAAATGTACCCATTATTTTTTCCAAATAGGGCCCTCAACATTCCAAGATCCAGACAAGCAGCAACTAAAGAAACCAGCAGCTACAGGTGGTAAAAGTGACAAGAACAGGTAGGACAGTCTGTCAAATATTCTGAGTCTAGTGCAGGCTTGGCTAACCTGTGGTACTCCAGATGTTGTGAAACTACAAGTCTCAGCACACCCTTCCAGCAATAAGCTGCTATATATTGGCAAAGCATGCTGGGGCTTGTAGTTTCACAACACCTGGAGTGCCACAGGTTAGCCAAGCCTGGTCTAGTGGGACAATCCCGATTTATGGTGACTGTTCTGCCCAATCTAAGGGGCAGGTCAGACTGTGTACTCTTTATACACACACTGCATTCTTTATATACTACACTATGGTGCTAGCTGTACTTCGTGGGCTGACCCCTCCCCCTCTAGCGTCTAGTCTCGCCTCTATAATGACTGGCCACACCCCCTCTGGTGGGCCCCTAGCGTTGCAGTTCCCCGGTGGGCCCTCCATGCCCCAGTCCGACACTGTACATTTGTATAGGTTTTTTTAATCATTTTATGAAATTGTCATGTTTCTTATATTTCATGTCATGCTTACTTTTATATATTTTTTTATTATTTTACAGACATTTGAGGATAAGCCTTAATAGATCCAAACTCTTGTTGATCTAGCATTTCTGTGGATCGAGATCTTTCCAGACCTCAGTTGGTGTCGCAGCAAAAATGTACTAAGCCACCTTCAGTGGTGTGCTGAAGGTTGTGCTGCAGGCATTACTTTTGTAAATC
This sequence comes from Mixophyes fleayi, assembly GCF_038048845.1. Lineage (NCBI taxonomy): Eukaryota > Metazoa > Chordata > Amphibia > Anura > Limnodynastidae > Mixophyes > Mixophyes fleayi. The sequence continues at coordinate 164,207,226 of NC_134407.1, forward strand.
CAGCACTTCTTACATCTGCCACTCAATGAAGAGTCCCTTGTGCACATAAAGTGTCAATTTGCCACCATAGCTTACTTTCTGCACAACATAGGGCAGTCGAGGGTACACGTGTCCTGGTCCAGTCGGTTTGAAATGCTTCTATTTATTTGAATAGAAAGCATTTCTACTAGATCAATGTCCAGGCTATATGTGATGCATCTGTCGAAGCTGTATAATTGGATGAACGAAAGTATATTGGTTAATATTGTTTTGTCGTGCGATCGCACGGTAAAATACGCACGCACACACTCGCACTACAACATTTAGTTATTTATATATTTCATATTTATATTGGTTCCGTTATACAGTGATTTATGAGCAGATAGTATTTAGTTTATTATTAGTTTATATATTATGATTATATATACACTTTAGCGTTATTTAAGGTTCAGGTTATAGGAAAGGTGTCATGTCTGGTATCATATTAACCCCTATTCATCAGCAGTTGTCCGGTTCATTCGCCGAAGAGATCGCACATTGCATACTCTAGTTAGTGATGTTAGGGAATAAATACTTAAAGTAATGCTGACTATAAAATGCTAATAGACTAGTTGAAAATGGAGCCTTGGCGGGAAAAGTCATAGCACAACCTCTGGAGAGATATTTTGGTTTGAACTGGCCTATGACCTGCAGCACTCTGGACCTTCCCGATACCTGGACCAATAGAAGCAAGCCACGTCATCTGCATTGTTCTCTCTGTAACACTGAGTGTATATAATATAGCTGTGCTCCCACTGGCTTCAGTCATTCTCTGACCACAGTATTCTGGAGGGAAATACTGCTCACTGGTACCCGTGGGAGCGCAGCTAGCGCAAGCGATCGCAGCGGTATGTATATCTTTTGGTATTGGCTGTACTGTATTATAATCATGTATTGAATTGTTAAACTTTGCATCTGCTAAAATAAATTACTTTGTGCTTCGGAAACACAATACAATCGCCTATGCAATGCTTATTTGAAAACGATAGAATTACTTTAATACATCTCTCAAGATTCGATGCCTGGTTGCTGAATGGCTGGGGAGCACTCATGACTTCTTTGTTTTAAGGCAATCAGGCATGTGGCTCAGATTGCAACCAAGGAGGTGCAAGGCCACATGTTGAAGAGGGGCTATTAGGTACTATTTTCAATCACATCATTATTCAATAACCTTCTTTTGTACATCTGTATATATTATTGTCATAAATGGAAGTTCTACCACCTTTGCAAAATATTAACACTCTTTGCATTATGGTGTATTTGTAAAATCAATTTTCAAATATTTTAGTATTACAATAGCACCATACGATGTTAAAATATCTCCCTAATTGTTTGTATGTTTAGTTACTCATTACTAATATTTGTTATTTTCTTTCTTGTTATTCTTTATAGGAGACAACGTGTAACCTTTCTGCCCTCAGCTCCTCACTCCCATTTTAAATCCACACACTAAGTAAGAAGTTGCATACAATTTGGAGCATACGTCCACCAGATTGGTTATAAAGTGTACTTTTAGCCTTCTGCTTTTACTCGTCTGGTGGATCTCTTATGTATACGCCCAATATAGTAAGCAACATAATTGCTCTGTGTGTGATAATCCATAACATTACTATCAGGAGTAGGGTTCCATGAGTGGAAGAGGCAGAGTTTGCTGGCCAGGAAGTGGATGACGTCTATCCTAGTTCTCCAGATTCCCAAGACTATTCCATCTATAAAGAATGTGATTTCATTATACTTTACATGAAAGTAAATTGACAAAAAGTAAAGGAGACCTTTTTTTGGAACAAAATTGTGTATTAGTGCAAACAAATTGCAGATTCATCTATCTTTATTTCCAGACCCACTTGCCTGCCGGGCTGACATCGGGGGGTAAATGTATTATGCTCCGATTTGTTCAACTGCTTTAAATTTTAGCTGCAAAGTCACCGATTTCCGGCGAGTTGAACAAATCGGAGCATAATACATTTACCCCCAGGAGTGTTGTTGTTTCTCTTGACCTGACTTCTGGTTACCTGTAAAGGGGATTGCAACAGTGGGGAAGAAGCAGTGAGCAGTGAGGCAACAGAGGGTGGAGGGACAACAGAGGGCAGTGGGGCTGGAGATGACAGTGAGGCTATCGGTTAAACTTGGAGAGGATATTGATGGTAAATCTGAGGAGGCTAAGAAGGGTAAAGTTGGGTAGGATAAGGAGAGTAAAGTTGGGACATAGGAGCCTGGGGAGAGAAATTTGGCAGAGGGGCAGCAGTTAGGAACTGTGCCATAGAGGAAGAAAAGGAAACGTGTCATAGGGAAAGGAGTAGTAGCATGTGCCATTGGAGCAGGAGGATTGGTGGTGATGTATTGTGCAACAAGGACAGTAAGACAGGTCAGGTTAGTGTCAATAGGTTGGAAAGTGTGATGGATATGGGTTAGGGTAGTCCTGATGTCATGGGTGGTGGTTTCTAGGAGTAGACTGGAACATTTTATTGTAGAAATTTTATTTGTGGGCAGGCTGCCCCCTGCTTCCTCTTCCACCTGAGTCTCTTCCACATTATGGATCTCCTCTGTCAGGTCTTCTTCTTCCAATGTATCTGAATCTTTAACGAACAGAAACATGAACATCTATGGTTTACTCAATCATCATATTAGTAGATGTCATCTTCTTTTTTTTTTTAAAGAAAATCTCTCTGTATATGTGGGCTCATCTTTTGTAAAACAAAAATATTCTAAATTATTGTACCATATTACCATGTACCACTTTAGCAACCTAGCAACCAGCTTATCTGTGTTTTGAGTGGATTTTTTACCTAGGCATCCTTTTGAAATCGATAAGTGATAGTATCCATAATAAAAACCTGGTATTCTTCCACTGATACTCCTTCCCCCACTATTCTCTCTTTCACCCACTCCATCAGACCCGATGACCACTACTAGGTGGTGGGTGGGAATTCTTCTGTTCACAGATTGTAGCTTTCGTGTCATCTCCCCTTAGCCCTCCCTTTCATTCTCATTCTTTGAAGTCCACTCTATCCATCTCCTCTACCCCATCCATCTCCATGTTTCAGTTATCTACCACCCCCCTGGCAGCCTGGGAGAAATCTTGGATTCGGGAGTGGGATGTGGTGATCAGAGTGGAGAGGAGGTGACAGTCAGTGGCCAATCACAGGGAACAGCAAGGAGTGTGAATGGAGAGGAGTTTGGAGATGTATGGGGTTGTGGAGTTAGAGAGGGCCTTGTAGGTGAGGGTGAGGAGTTTGGAAAGGATTCTGTAGGGGAAGGGGAGCCCATGTAAGGCAAGGCAGAGAGGGGAGGCAGAGGAAGACCGGCGTAAAAGGAAGATAAGTCGAGTAGCCACTTTAAGTATAAAATGAAGGGGGGGGGGGGGGGAGCGGGGGAGACCGGTGAGAAATCTCTCATCTCTTCACAGTCCTCCAATCCCCGCCGCCTTTTTGCCACTTTCAACACACTCCTTTGCCCCCCTCCTCTCCTTCCATCCTTTGCCTCCTTTTTCACTTTTAAAATTGAGGCTATCGGACATAAAATCTCCTCCTTCCATCACTCTTATGCCACCGCTATCACTCCATCCTCCTCTCACTCCAGCCACCACCTCTTGTGCTCCTTCCACCCCACTACAGGTGATGAAGTCCATTGCTTTATATTATCCTCTCCACCCTCAACCTGCTCCCTGGATCCCATCCCCTCTTATCTCCTTCACTCTCTCTGCCCCACTGCCTGCCCCCACCTTGCTCACCTCTTCAACCTGACCATCCACACTGGATTCTTCTCCTCATCCTTTAAACATGCTCTTGACCCCATCTTACTCTTTAACCATCACCTCATTTCTATTCTCCATTTTGCCTCAAATACTTGAGCGGCATCTATACAATGACCTCAGCAGCTACCTCTCGGACAGCTCCATCCTTGATCCTCTCCAATCTGGTTTCTGTCCCCTGTACTCCACAGAAACTGTCTTGACCAAAATCACCAATGATCTTCTCTCAGCTAAATACAGGGGCCATTTCCCACTGCTTATCTTCCTGGACCTCACTGCAGCCTTTAACATCGTGGATCACCCTCTCCTACTCCACACCCTTCGCCTTTCTAACATTCTCCTCTTGTGCTTCACCTCCTACCAACTGCTCCCTCTAGGTTTCAACCTCTGATTCCTCCTCCCCATCCATCCCATAGGGGTCCCACAACAGGGTTCTGTCTTTTGCCCTCTGTTTTTTCTCTGTACACCTCCTCCCTGGGTGAACTCATCAGTTCCTTCAGCCTCCAGTACCATCTCTATGTAGATGACACTCAACTCTACCTCTCATCTCCTGATCTCTACCCTTCCCTCCTCTCTCGGGTGTCCAATTACCTCTTCGTCATTTCCTCCAGGATGTCCTTACGCTTTTTCAAACTTAACGTGGTCAAAAACAAACTCATTATCTTCCATCCATCATGAGTATCTTCCCCATCTGACCTCTCTATCGCTGTTGACACCACCACTATCCTCTGTTTCCCAACTTCGCTGCCTGGGTGTCATCTTGACTCCTCCCTCTCGCATTCAATCTCTTGCCCAATCCATCGCCTGTATGAGATTCTTCCTCTCCCAGAATCGACCAAAAACTCTTATCAACTCACTGATTATCTTGACTACTGCAACCTTTTCCTTACTGACCTCTCTTGGTCCATCTTTCTCCTCTTCAATCTACAGTTAATGCTGCAGCTAGACTTAGCTTCCTCTCTCACCACTTCATATCTGCCTCCGCTTCCTCTCTCACCACTTCATATCTGCCTCCCCTTCCCCTGCAGAGTCCTCTTCAAACTCCTCACCCTCACATACAAAGCCCTCTCCCATTCCACTCTTCCTTACATCTCCAACCTCATCTCCATACATACCCCTCTGTCCTCTCCGGTCAACCAATGACCATCGCCTTTCCTCCCCTCTGGAAACCAAAACTAACTGTCCCCCACAACTGGAACGATCTCCCTTTTTCTATCAGAATATCTCCTTGCCTGTATAGCTTCAAACAGTCATTGAAAACCCACCTGTTAAGAAAAGCCTACCAGTTCTCCACTTAACCATTTCACTGTGTAGTATGCCTCACTCTCTTTCATCCTCCATCTCTCCCACTTTTGCTACTTGCCCTCAGATCCCCTTACATTGATTCACCCCCATGTGTGAACCGTTTTTTCTGCCTCCGTCCCTTTAAATTGCAAGCTCTAGTGAGTAGGACCCTCTTCCCTCCTCTTCTTATTACCTATAACTTTTGGTAACCAGCTATACTGCCCACTCCTCCATTGCCTTTGCACCTCTTTCAGTGGCTCTAATCCTGTTAGAGGCGCCCACTCTAATGTGAGCACAGGTTTCAGCCTGGGCTGAATATACCGTATTTTTCGCTCCATAAGACGCAACTGACCATAAGACGCACCTAGTTTTTAGAGGAGGAAAACAGGGAAAAAAATATTCTGAACCAAATCTCAAATCTTCTGAACCAAATGGCACTGCTAATATGGCTATGAGGTGTCAGTCCATGTGTTTGAATGAATAGCAATAATAAAGTCTTGTACAGATCCTTAATCGAGAATACCTGGTTGCCGTGGGGACACTCAAGCAAACTTTGTAAAAACTAAAATCTTTGCCCATGACTGTATGACAGCAAAATATTTAAAAGCAAACAGGGGTGTTTCTAGTGCAAAATTATTGCAAATGTGATTTACAATAGCAGTACTAAACTACTATGTCCTGTCAATTATATTTCTATCCTTCATTTTGATAATTAATAGTAATAAAACTCAAAATATTAGTCACTTATAAAATAGGTCTGAATGACAGTTATAGAGAGAAGATGCATAATAAAAAGTATTGCGCTCAATTACCACTTGCAAACAATCAAAATGCAATTGGGATGTGATATGACATAAAAGCAACCAATAAAAACAAAGATTTAATAAAATAAATAGTCACACAAGCAGATAAATGAATAAACAGTGCATTTGACACCATATAATTGGTGCATGTCAATCAATCGGCAAATGTCCAAGTAAATGCCACTAATTGAATCCTATACCAGCGGGAATAGATCGATTATATGGTAGGGACCTAGATAACTACAGTCCATATGTTGCAGAATGTCCATCCATAATAGAAGGAGATGCTTTAAAAGAAAAACCACTATACCTGGTGGTTCACGATAGTCCAGACCACGGTATGGTAACACTTGAGGTACCTGATCGAGATGTAGGATCCGGAAACTTGAATGGTAAGCAATTAGTCGGCTAGCGGTGGCGCTCATAAGACATGTGGAACTGGATGTGCAAGCAGAGAACCTAGCGTGCGTTCCACTGAGGAACGCAGAAACCGGAAATCCTGTGACGTCATGAGCGTCCCCACGGCAACCAGGTATTCTGTACAAGGCTTTTTTTTTAGTATTCGCTCCATAAGACGCACACACTTTTTTCCCCACTTTTTTGGGATGAAAAAGTGCGTCTTATGGAGCGAAAAATACGGTACTCCTTGCACCTCAATAGTTGTTCGGTGTTGTGTTGACAGTTGAAGTGTTATTTGTTTATTATATTGTACTGTTATGCTATGTACTGTCTTGATGTCTTCCCACTGTGTGGTGCTGCGGACCTCATATGGCACTATATATATATATATATATATATATATATATATATATATATATATATATATATATATATATATATATATATATATAATTAAGAATAGTGTGTGGTATTGGATTTTTCACATTTCAGCCTAACATAATCTGGAAGTCTCTATGTATGTGTGAGACAGAGCTACGCTTTGTAAATAAAATAATGTGTCATATTTCTTTCAATAGAATGCCTATGCCACCGCTGGGAACATCTACAGGTGAGTGGGGGTGGCCCAAGAGGATGAAAGGGAGGATTTGTCCCTTTTCCCAAATCCTGGGAGGAGTCCCAGGAGACAGCGAAGGAGAGCCAGGAGGAAGAGGTCATGAAGGAGGTCCTTATGGAGGAGGACCAAGTTGAGAAGGCAGGAAGCCACTACAAGTGTAGTCCTCAGAAAGCCTTTCTTTGCAAAATTTGACTTTTATTAGACCAAGGCAAAGTTTGCGAGGTACAGTTTGTCTGGGTGATAATCGTTTTCTTTCCTCATACAGTATATGGCAACACAACTATTATAATCACATAGTCTACAGCAGCACAGCCATTCTCACACTATAATCTTATATGCTTTTTTTCATATCAGGCAATATCATACAGACAACATACATGCAGCATCATAGAAAGGGTTAATAAGCTGGGTTAGTATGAAATTATAACAACTGATAATAAAACATGAGTGTAAGGAAGTAATTGCATATCGTACTCAAATATATGTCTGCCGGTGAATTAGCTAGAGGGCCAAAGAAAATCTCACTGCTATGTGTGCCGGTTTTTACATCATGTAAGTGACTTAGTACCGTTTTTATCAAGGAATGTTTCTTTAGATCTGCTCCCTGTTGAATTTGGACTTGCGTATACCCAATTTACGGGTGTTAGGTTTTTTTTAGAAAAAACAAAGCAAAAAAAACACTCATTACATTTGGTTTGCATTCCTTTCCTTTCCCTTTATGTAATATTGAATCATTCATTATGACCAATATATTAATAAATATTTTAGGCATTCTTATTTACTATGCCACTTGATATGTCTTCAGTTTCTGGAGGTACAGATGATTAAGTTGTTTTTTTTCCCTGGTGCAAGTTTCCAGTAGATTGCCAATCTCCTGATCCACCGTGAACCTCAGGAGATCAAAGTACCATAACTTGCTGTCACAGATCTTTTAATGCTTCCATTTTATTTAATTCTTTCTAGAAGACAGTGCGCATATTTTGGATCTTCCCTCTGACCCAATTAGATGTTGCCTACTCTTAGGCCTTGATCATCTTCTGCCTGTTAGAATAGTCTTTTTAGACTTGCTTTGCCACAAGATGGGATCTGTAGGTGTCATGATCTGCCTCTGGGCTGCACAGCAGCATCTTCGATTGAGAAACTGCTTGCCCTCCTACAGCTCCTGTCTCTTAAGAACTATGTTTGAACTTTGCCTTTGTGTGCATCTTGCCTGCAGTACCCCTCTACCACCAGAGGTGAGTGCTGCTGTCTCACCATTACCCCCACACCTCACTAGCTAGATTCCTCATTCCCCAATCAGCACCCAGACCTGTCTGCCGCTCCGAGTAATCTGTGCCATTTCATTGTTGACTTAACTGCTGTTGCCGACTATGTCTGATGTCCTGGTATTGACCTCAGCTTGTTCCTTGGCTTCGCTGCTTATCTCCTGACCCAGACTCTGTCTCCATTCTTGACTAATCTCCAGCATTCCCTGGTACCTTCATGGCTCTGCTGGTTTTGACCCCTTGCCTTGTTTCACCCTCCTCTATCCTGGCAAGAATTTGTGCCCTGCTTATGATGATTTATCAAGTACCTCATGCCTCATACCTTCTACCTCCTGGCAAAAACTTGAGCCCTGCTTATCGTGGTTTATTCTGTACCTAGTGCCTACTGACTAAGCCAGGCCTCTCTGTTTCTCCAGGCTCTGAGTAGGTCTGCTATCCAGCTTATCTGTACTGCCTGTACAAGCTGTGTTCCCATTTGTGACTCTCAGAGTTATTCAGCCATATTACCAGTATATCTCACTCTGCTATCCTAGTAGCTACCTGGACCCTGGTGTATACCCGTCACAGAACATCACACCTTCCGATCCAGTCTCCTGCAGCAGCTACCTGGACCCTAGTGTGTACCTGTCGCAGAACATCGCACCTTCTGATCCAGTTACCTACTGTCGCTACCTGGACTCTGCTGTCTACCTGCTGCAGCTTATCTACCCGCCTGATCAAGTCTCCAGCTTGCTGCTACCTGGACCTCAGTGTATACCTCCCTGTCATGAACACGCTCCCAGCTGCCATGACTTTGGGTGGTTGCTGTATGAGGTCACACACGATTTCAGCCGTCAATATCTCTACCTATCACACAGCTTATAGATCTACTAAATCACCCCAAACAGCATTCACACCTCATACACTTCAGGTTTGCCACCACCTATTGAGTACGGGCACTAGAACCCCCAATATAGTGGCACACAAGGCTTCTAGCTGCTCACAGACTAGCAAGACCCACACCTGCAAACAAAGGGTTAACTCTTCACACCTCCAGACTGTTACACAAATGTAAATGCAAGCACACATTAAGCTTGTTAATCAAATGTAGCAACAAATTACACACTGGCATTCAAAGGGTTAATTTGGTCAAGCTATTTCTTCTTAACAGGCTAATGGATTTGTTAGAGTATCAAGGATGCAACATATTATATTATATATTTTATATTAAAAAAAAAGGGCATTTAGATATAAAAATTAATAAACAATTAGTAGATTGACATAACATACACAAGCAAAACAGTTTAAAATAAAAAGGATTAGATTCAGAGTATAAAACTTACATCGAAGTTATATATTCTGGCCAAGGGAAATTGGCTTGGAAGATGGACAGCTTATCAATGTGAATTGATTTTCCAAAAAGTCTGACAATTTTCTGTACCTGGTCTCAGCCTTTTAAAGACACTGACACACCTCTTCCAACCCCCAGGGGGTTGTGGCCTGTGACACTTTTTTCAATCACCATTTGCATGTTTCCTGATTTACTAACCAATTCTACTAGGTGACCTAACTTTTCTGCGGAGCGTCACACAGATCCAATTTTAGTATTAATAAATCCCCTATGAATTGGTCCATCGTTTTATATCAATCACGCCCAGATACAGTGTAATCCTAGAGCTTATACTCATTTCCTTAACCTCTCTGTGGGGCAGAATTCTGAATTTGACATATGAGTTGGCCATCATCATGCTATGGAGGAATATGTGGTTGATCACTACTTTTATTGATTTTAAGTGGCATATTTTAAAACTGAATTCTATTTATCTATATAAAGTATAGCCAAGTTAGCAGATGGGTACTGTGATCCAGACACCATGCTGAGCAGTTCCTAAAAGTCTATTCAGTCTAAGTCAAATTCCAAACCAGGCCAGGCTATATCTCACAGCAGGGGCTATTTGAAGCTACCACAGGTGACACTCCTATCTTCTCACACTGGAGTGTGCAAAGCCATCAAATCAGACTTTCTGTCTTCACATTTTACACTCTAATAGCTCAATTTATTAATGGATTCATTTGATATAACATATTTACACAGCAGATATGGTTTATCCCTTATTCCCCACAATTATGTGATGGGTTAACCCTTCTAAATAACTAAGTTCTCTATGTTCACAACACTCGCACAGACCTTCCTTTCTGCACTCAACACTGGGCCTTGCTGAGTACCTACCTTGAGGGCCGCAACCTGCGAGGCAGAAACCTAACTCCCTTGTGGAGGTCACTGGGATAACCTTATGTCCCGTTAGATTCTACGCCTCCCTGTAGGTGGCGCTGAACCTAGCAGGCTCTAGAATCTCGCAGACACCCATGGACCAGGACAGTAGGCATCAATGAAATCCTTCATGTGGTCTACATTCTTAATGGCTGCTATGATAAAGTGTCTGAAAAAAATAAAACATGTTTGATTATATATGACTTTTGTGGGAATGGAAATATTACAAAAAAGTCATATGTAATAAAGCACTTACCTTTGCACAAGATCAATTAAATAAAGGAAATAAATTGAGCTATCCTTTGTGAAAGTTCCAAAATTGGAATCATGATTCACAATGCTCTGCAATACTAACCATCGCAGATAAATACTAACGGCGAATGAATGTTCATTCTCTTTGCTGGTAGAACTGCCGTTATTGGTCCACATCAATTGTACATGTCTACGTTTGCATGAAAATATTCTAGATGAATACAAAAGGAGCCAGACTGTCTCCAGCATTACGTCACAAGATGGAAGGAGATAAAAATATTAATGAAGGAAGAATGAGAAGAAGAAATGCCATTGTATGATTGGAAAAGAGTGAAACCAATAAATCAAAGGGAGATGGAGATGATGGTCAAAATTCTGGACCAACATGACTACGATTGCTTATATATTTTTTTTTTATAAAAACATAAATTACAGAAAAGAAACAATAATGCAAAAAAAAAATAAATGATAAATTTGTTGAGGCAAACTGGAAAAAAGAGGAAACAAGTTCCCGATACAGAAGCAATGGTTTGATCTTAAAATAACAAGGGAAATTAAAGAAAATACTAACAAACATTAAAAAAAGCATTGTGACTGTCTGCATATCTACCATCGTCAATCATAATGTCGGTATTTTATCAATGTCAGGATTTTTACACATGTCAGCATTTAGCCTTTCTGCGTTTTCGGTTTGGTCATATTCCCGTCGGTGGTTCTGTTGGGCTTGTTTTATTTCATTCTAACTTGTATTTTAAGGGACATGCAGAAGAAGGAAAGTACCATCCACAAAGTTCTACACCTCTATCCCAATCCATGCCTGGACTTTCTTATACCTAGTATACTGCCTCAAAAACCTGGGCTTTTGCCAGGGGAAACCCTGACGACACGGGTTGAGGCCGAGTGTGAATGGGTCCAATGCATCAGATGACCCAGGAATTGAACCCAGGACTTTTGCAGGGTTATTCCCGGGTCCGACCTAGGTAGATGCCAGTCTGAACAGTGAGACCCGGGTTTTTCAACCTGGGTCTCACCAAAACCTATTTAAAAGTTGAAAAAAAAATAATATCGAAGCTCCTCTTGTTATGTTGCCAGGGTGGTGACCTGGGCAGACCCAGGTTCAGTGTGAACCCGGTCGACCCGGGAATTTGTCGGGGTGGGAAGCTCGGTCACCCGACTGGGCCTTATGTATACAATGCTGGAAGCCTGGGACACATACCTCTGTATCTAGCCTCCTTCCAGTGACTATGTCACAATAAATTTATATATATATATATCTATAATATAAAAGCCTAGCAGCGTGTGTTAGTCTGTGTGTGAAAAAAAAACCCAACAAGCTGCGCCGCCACCTGCTGGGCGGAGTTATACACTGACCTACTAAATTCTTAGCATTATCTAATATTATAAAAGTAAAAGTCTAGCGGCGTGTGTTAGTGTGTGTGGAAAAAACTTTTTTCTCAGAAAGGGCTCATCCAATTGACCTGAAATTTGGTATACTGACATTTGACAAAAAAAAATAGAATAGTGAAGTCAGTTAACTTCCATCATCCCCCCTTCCCCCCGTGGGAGGGGTAGTAAAGGCTAAATTTACGAGCTGAGGGCTCAAACTCATTTTCGTGAGGTAATTTTACCTCATGAACACACATTAAAAAGGGCGCTTGCGTCGGGAAGTAACGCTATTCCCCTGAGGAGGCCTGGGCTAGGCCCAAATGCATGACAAGAACCTTTTTAAGACCTTAAGTAGCTTGATTTGACTAGAATGCATGAGTATCATGCATGGGTTAACATATATATATATATATTTGCCATCCTCAGTACTTTTGTGTATAGATTTTACTAAATAGAAATTCCAGGTTAGATGGCAGGATTTTAACCAGTCAAATGTAACAACGAAAGGTGGTTTATTCCATTCATAAAGGATGTACAAGTTAACATTAATTTTAAAAAAGATCTTATGATAAACAAAAGACTGAAGAAGTTTAAAAAAAAAAAAAAAGATAAGGATTTCATAAAGATAGATCTTTCAATAAAAAACTCTAAAGAGAACAAATCAAGCAAAAAATGTGAGGGATACAAAAGAACGAAAATTAGTAATGAAAAATAAAGACTACAAAACAAAATCTAAAATCTGGGGATTGAGGGATAGAATTTTCTCTACTACCAAATGGTACAGTAGGCCCAATCTCAATAGGAATGATTTCTGCCAGAATAAGCCACAAACAAATTTTAAATCATATCAGCCAATGAAGAAAATTTCACAAACAAATGAACACCGATGAAACAGACATAATAATAGAGATACTGAATAATTCAGACAGTTCTTTTTAGAACAAAAAAATGATTACAGGGCTGTTGCCTTGAAGACTGTGGTTGGTTGCCCTGACTATTTAAGGCAGGGAGGGCTTAGCCTCCCTGCCGGTTAGAGAGTTCCTGTGCTGCAGAAATGCTAACCAGCTTCCCTGGTACTGTGAATATCCTGTTATTCCTGATATGATCTCCCATTGTGTCCTTTGACTTTTTCTTGGACCCCGCTAGAACGCCTGTGCTCTTTGACCTCTACCTGTATCTTGGTTTTGTAGGTTTGCAGCCTGTCCTGACCTTTTGGCCTGCTTTTTGGTATTCCTGCCTGCTACGGACCCACGACCTTCTGCCTGTCACTGATACCCACTTCCAGTTTTCTGGTTTCCTCCATCTTGAACTACAGTTAGTTTGTTATAAGCTACTACTACTATAGAGCTAAGTCCTGAGGGCATCCAAGTACCTCCGAACAAACCAGTTTTACAGGAAAGGCATCTGCTATAGGTGTAGATCTCTACCAGTCTGGTTCTAGTAGCTTATCTAAACGAGCCATTAGTCATAACACACTGAAAGAAAGACAAGCTTTAAAAGGACTTATAAAAAGAATATTATAATAAAATCAGCCGACAAGGGAGAAGGGGTAGTGATTATAAATCAAGAGAATTTTTTGGGAGAAATTGAGACAATTGAATGATGAACACATATAAAATTAAAAATATCCTACTTTTATTATTAAGAAAAAAATATGAATTTCATGAAAAATATGAGAATAATGAGACTTTAAATAATCATGAGTCATCATTTCTAAAAATTGCAGAACCCACCACTCCTTTTATTTACATCATTCCAAAACTCCATAAGGATATTTTTATGTTCTGCTTTTATACTTGCTTTAATTAAATGACTCCTAGAATAACCTTTTTTCTCAAAATCAGAAGTCTTCTCATCCATTTGGGTGTGCATGACTTCCTGTTCCGTGCAATTTCTTGTAAGATGTAAAAATTGGCTGAATGGTATATGCCTTCAGACAAGAACTTCTGCTTCCCAAGAAAAAAAAATGAATCATAATTGGAATAAATTTGAATTATTTATTACAAATTACAGTTGCTATTATAAGGAAAATTGAAAAGGAAATTTAGTTTACTTCCTAGAAATCCATCTAAAAGTACATTTTGGTAGGTTTTTTTTCTTATTGATATGAGTAGGTTCATTAAGTCCATGAGAGTCACATAAGGATTTAAGTAGAAGAGATGCACTTGAGAGCCAATTGTAATTACGGTCCCCCCAATATAATAAGGGTCTATACCATTGTATAGCTGCTTTTACTGTGTGTATGTAAGGGGATATTCTCATCGAGGGCAAATCTAGGCAATGTTTTGAAGGTGGAGGTGATAGAAATCGGCAAGAGACTAAAGGTGGGGAGTGAAATTGAGGGTCCCTAGGCAGCGTGAGTGGAAACAAGGGAGAGGGTGACATCAATCTTTAGGGGGATTAGAGGAGGACATGTGACGCTAGGTTGTGAAAAGAGAAGCTCAGTTTTGGATATGTTGAGATTAGGATAGAATCCAACCATCCAGGTGGATATGGCAGAGAGGCAGTCAGACACACATGAGAGAAGGGAGGAGAAAGGTCAGGGGATGAAATGTAAAATATCAGCGGCATAGAGGTGATATTGGAGGTCAAAAGAGTGGATGAGTTCACCAAGAGAGGAGGTGTAGAGAGAAAAGTAATGGGTCCAGAACAGAGCCTTGGTTAGCCTCAACAGAGAGGGAGTAGGCACCAGCAGAAGAGACACTAAAGAAATGATCAGAGAGGTAGGAGGTAAACAAGGAAAGGACAGTGCTATGAAGGCCAAGGGAGTGAAGGGTGTCAAGGAGGAAAGGATGGTCAACTGTATCAAAAGTGAGAGAAAGGTCAAGGAGCAAGAGCAGGGAGAAGTGTCTCTTTGACAAGAGTAGATCATTCGTTACCTTAGTGAGGGCAGTCTCAATGGATAGACAGGGGAAGAGCAAGAGGACCTCTGTTCTACAGTCCAGTGGCACTAAAGTGGCCTATCTGCACAATCACTGATCCAAAAAGGTCCATGGCAACAAGCATGTCTGTACATGTTTGACTTCCTAAATGAACAATAGTAGTTAAATAAAATTCTTACCAAAAAAAAAGCTTTTGGAAACATACAATAAGCAAACAATTACCAGAGTAGAATAGTGGTAGTTAAACAAAGCAGGGAAACATAACTACAAAATAATACAGGACAGAAAACAAGTGCTTGTAGTTATCCGGTAAAAATACACAAAACTAACTATAGTAAAGTGTATAACTGTGTCTCTTGGACAGGGAATAGGATAGGTGGAGAATGGAAACTTGGGGAAAAAGTGACTGAGGTCAGAGACGGTACACCAGTAGTTAATAATTTTTATTGAGTAAAAGTGCACTTGTCACTTACACAGAGGCAAGGCACCCATTCAGTGGACTAAGCCAAAAGTTTGAGAAAGCAGCCAATCCGTTCACTTAGAAGTGTCTGGTTCAACAATTATTTAATAGTTTTTATAGTGATATCAAAATAATTTGATACTGTATTAAAATATTTGTGGTACATTCAGACAAGCACTTTCAGAATGTTTTGCTGCTATTAAACACATGCAAGAAAAACACTGCCAAAATGCTGCAAGATTAAGGATCTGTAGGCCAAAACACATTATATTCACCCAAGTAGAAATTACAAATGTTGCATCGGGACAACTCTGAGATAACTGAGCATGCGCAATGTTCTTGCTTTTCAGTGGTAAATAGTCATTTATCATTTTCAGATGTCTGAATAAATGCATCTTACACAATTTAATTTTCGTTTTCCCCTTTGAGAAAAAAAAAATACGAAAAGAGAAAGATGTAGTTTCAGTGTTTGACAGTTAATTGCAATTTAGACATCCACTTGAAATATGAGCATCTACCCAACTTTATGTTTACTTGTATAGTATCAAAGTACACCACATTGCTTTAAAGTTGTTAATACACAGTCTTGTTTTATTACTCTGTTTTTTCCCAAACAGAAAAAGCGGTAAAAGGACACTGCTCACAATATATAGAAAATGATTGTTTGATATATGAGGTACTTATAGATCTATCCAGAATGCAATGGAAAAAGTGGGTAGTGGGGCTATATGATCCAGTCACACAGTAATGGTCGTTTGGTGGCCAGTGGGTTGATGGACTATAGAATAAATGTAAATTTAGCACGGATTGTAGGGTGGTAATGAGGAATAGCTTAGGAAAGTTATGAATGCTGTTCAGAAATTAAAGTTGTGAAGGCTAGTGTAAAGTTCTACAAGGGAGGAGAATGCCAGAGTGGTTGCAACCTGAAAAATGTCCTATAACCAGGTAATCAGTGTGGATGAGGGGTTGAGTTGGAGATATTTCCAGACATGTGAAGAGATGTATTTTCTTGCAAATTTTTTAATGGCTTTTTATTTTAGTAGAAATATTTTGAATAAGAGGCAAACAATGTAGGGACTGACAGAGCACAGCAGCAGTAAAGAAATGTTTTTCGAGGAAGACAACTCTGGCCCTTGCATTCAAAATAGATTGTAGGGGTAAATGTCTGGTATGTGGAAGAAAAGTAAGAAAGGAATAGCTATAGTCAATGCAGGACATTATAGGGTCATTTAGAGTTGACCATACTTTTTTAAAGCCTTACCCTGCAACCCATTCTGGAGTAAGGGTTACAGATTTTTCTTGGGGATCCACCAGTATCCTGCCAATACTGACCACTCCTACTGATGCTATTCAGTCACCAGACACTCACCCACTGTAAATGCCAATTGCGCACCACCATAGTGCCACCAGCACTGCCATCAAAATGTTTTAATCAGTACCTGTAACGGTTTACTTCTGGGTTGCGTGTGTAGGTTAAACAAATCCCCTTTGCTGGTGGCTGTGGTTGGTTCCTCCTGACCACTTACTTTGGCGCAGTGTAGAATAGCAGGCAAAGCATAGCCTTAAAATTTTGGATTCCACACAGTATATGGAAGGGGTTACAATAATAGCTTTGATCTGTATGTGCAGCACAGTGGCTTAATGCTTAGCATTTGTGCCTCACAGCACTGGGGTCATGAATTTGATTCCCAACAAGGGCCGTATCTGCGTGGTTTGTATGTTCTCCCTGCGTGCGTGTGGGGGGGTGTTTCCTCCCACATTCCAAAAAAAGTAGTAGGTTTATTGGCTGCTGTTAAATTGACCTTAGTGTGTGTGTGTGTGTGTGTGTGTGTGTGTGTGTGTGTGTGTGTGTGTGTGTGTGTGTGTGTGTGTGTGTGTGTGTGTGTGTATATATTAGGGAATTTAGACTAAGCTCCAATGGGGCAGGGACCGATGTGAGAGAGTTCTCTGTACAACTCTGCAGAATTATTGATGCTATATAAATAGTGGATGATGATGTAGGACACAGATTTTCAGCAGCTTGCAGGAAAAGACCAGGGTATTTAAGAAGACAAGTGTTTATTGCTCAATAGTAGCACAGATAGCCAACATATATACAGCATGTACTCTTTCTAAAGAACAAAAATCAGTTTCCACCCCTACCTTAAATTTAAATAAGCACTTTAAATACTAAAATCAATCATAGTGGGTGATGTGAACAGGGTGGCCAATTTGGAGAGACGATTGACTGCACTGTGCCTAAAAATCAGGACTAGATTCGACTATGCCAATGGACAACTTTCTGCTCATTTGCAGTTCAAATCTCCTGTGGTTAGTTACGAGGACAGACCTTTCCTCTTGCAAACAGGAAAGCTTTCAACACAGTATTAGTTGTAACTGTGTGTCTTAAATTGGGATTAAATACAATTTACAGTAATCTTGCTTATGCCTACACAGGTTTGGTTCATCATTGGGACAGTTTCCATTTACACATACACACAGCTACAGGAAGACTTCCTGGGATTTACTGCACAGTCCTTTAAGCAAAAGAAAATGTTAGTCGGAAGACAAAAAAAAATTACACAATGCAATACCCTCATAGAATCATACAAACATTTTCTACATCAGAAATGTCAGAACATTAATAAACTTTCTACATTTACAATATACACACATGGCACACTGCACCATACATACGTATAAATGCATACCATTTATTTCTACTCATTTTTGTGTGGGAGAAGGTAAATCCAGCCACAAGTCTGTATATGTTTTTTTGATTTGTGTCTCCATAAGCAAGGAGAGGTGGAATGAGAATGGGTAAGCATAATCAGAATACAGTAAGAGCGTGTTCAGAAAATTGCAACACAATTAAACGTAGACATCCACAGATACACCTTTTAGGATGCACAGCTCTTGCAGCTACTGGAGGACTGAAGCACCAGTATGCAATGAAGACTATATCAGCAGCACTATCTATTGTGGTGACAGTTCTCTGGGGCATTTCAGCCAGATAAACCACACAAGACCAGTGCTTCAGTTTCAATAGCCTCAGCTAGTTTTATTCACTAGATTGCAAACCAAACAAAGCATAAATAAAAATCATTGTCGCCTGGCTACTAATACAGAGATATTCTCTCTCTAGAGCAGTGTTTCTCAACTCCAGTCCTCAGGACCCCCTAGCAGTACATGTTTTCCATATCTCCTTGCTGGAGCACAGGTGTATTCATTATTGACTGACAGTGTAGCAGGTGGTATAATTATTTCACTGGTCACCTGGAAATCTTGCACTGTTAGTGGGTCCTGAGGACTGGAGTTGAGAAACACTGCTCTAGAGTAAGGAGCCTAGTGTCCCTTGCTTAAACCAAACAACAGAACTTACAGCTCAACATTGCAGGCAGTATCTCTCAGGTGCCATCTGACCTCCTCAGACAGCGAGAGGCTCACTGAACTGCCTAGCAGCCTTTTAACAGCTCTTTGCAGGTGCAACTCCTGATTAGTCTGTTGTGAGACTGGCAGACCAGAAGACCCGACCTTGGCCTCATGTTTTGAGCCCACCCTTCTCTTTCCATACATAACACCAGGGACCCTTAACATATTTTCCTACAGCTGAGAAACACTGAGAAGCATTTCCTCAGCCACAAAGGGACATATTCATTCTTATTGCGGTACCGCGGTTTGCGTTCAGGCACGTAGCAGAGATGCCCGCAGTTAATTGAATTTGCCCCAATCTCACTGGTGTTTCAAAATACAAATGACAGGAATCTAGGACTTATCTACCTGCCATTCACTTATTTCTCAGTGCTTCTGTCACACTAGCCGCTTATGATTGGTTTATTGTTTGCTGACTGACATTACACAACTGATGATTACATTTAGACTACTGCAGGAAAGAAGTTTCCCATTTGCTTTTTAAAAGAGAAAACAGCTGATGTTTGTCACTATTCTCTGGTGTATATGACACTTCATTATTATATTTTGTATAAGGAAGGTAATGAGACTTTAACATTTATTACAAACATTATCAAACCACATCTCTACACTTTGAGAAACGTAAGCATGCACACTTGTTACATTTTATGTATGCCTGGCACAAATGCTACCGTTTTTTAGCTGGATGCATCTTAAAGTGCATCCGATGCAACATATGCTTTTTTTATTGGGTTACAAGCATCTTTTCCCTATGTACATATCAAACGCATGTGCATCAACCTCTAAATGAGCCTCTACAAGTGCATAAAAGAGGATTTTTACTCACTGTAAAATCAGTTTCTCTTACTACACTGGGGGACACTGCGTTACATTGGGGTATAGTAGGTGGGACTGGAGTTAGGCACTTATAAAACTTGTTTGTTTCCCTGACTCCTTCCCCACTATGCCCCTCCTCTGTAGCTGACTTCAGTTTTGTATAACCAAGCCAGGAAGAGAGAAAAAACAATTCAGAAAGCAACACCAAAGACAGCACTACTTTCAGAGCAAGGGAGGGCGCGCAGTGTTCTCCAGTGTAGTAAGAGAAACTGATTTTAAGGTGAGTAAAAAGCCTCTTTTCTCTGTCCTACCACTGGGGGACACTGCGTTACATTGGGGAGCTACCAAAGCTGTGTCCAAGGGCGGGAATGCTCTGCAACGGCTGTGCGCAATATTTTGTGGCCAAAACCCTGCATTTGTGAATGCAAAGGCATGCAACAAAGAAAACAACATGCAGCAGAAACAGACGCTGCCACTCTGTACAACTGCGCCATTGAATGACACTGTTGTGCCGTACAAAAAGCTGCAACCCTCCTGGAAAGTGCACTGTAAAGGTCACTGGAACCTGCAGAGGGGTACAGACAATGTTGGCGATGCAGTGGCAAGAGACCACCTAGACCCTGCCCCCCCTACGCTCTTTAGCGCTAGAGAGGCTAAAGGGGCATTAAATTCCTAAACAGGAACTGTGCGAACAAGAGCACAAACTATCTCCCGTCGGAGAAACGTTACACAAATAGAAGAGGCACAAGAATGATATACCGCAATCCCTGTGTCAGTGGAGGAATGCAGGCACTAATCGTCATAACCAATAATGTCTCGTACAACGCGCCACTAATTTTCTGGGAAAGAAAATGAGAAAGCCATACACACTCTCGCCCCGGATCTCCTACGAGATGTGATATCCAAGTGAACAGCCTGCATTGAGCTAACAACTCAATCCTCTCAGTGATATCCAAAAGGATCACCATATACACTGATGCAACAGCTTAAGCCACTCAGCGATATCTAAGGGAGCACTGATACAGTGCTTAAACCATTCAGAGATAAACAAGGGAGCACTCATTCCATGAGCTAAACGGCTTAACTAACTCAGCGATATCTGAGGGAGCACTCATAAAGAGAGCTAACAACGTAAGCCCGACATATATACAAGGAAACACTCATACCATGAGCGAACAGCTTAAATAATTCAGAGAGTCACCGGAGGCCAAAGCAAGCCCCCTGATGATGAGAACTAGACTCCCTGGAAATTTACAACCAACCAAAGGTGGGCTGAGCCTAAAGAAACCCCTTAAGCAAAACATCCTTCCGCTGAGCTAGACAGAAAGCCACGGAAGCTGCACGCTGAAGGAAGTAAGGTGGAGACCCGAATCTAAACCAGCTGGTAAAGAAAACCTTTTAAAAAAGATTCCTGAGTGGGACGTGTGAAATTCTAGGAATTTACACCAACCGAATATAGTTTCTAGCCCAAAGAAAACAGCTGAGGAAGCAGCTCTATGGCTTAATTGAAGGTAGCAACCATCTCCCTGCCACGATTCTCTGGCCGAAAAGGTTGGCCATCCGACGCCACAGCGTCAAACTAAATGATGAATACAAAAAGAGCCGAACTACGAGATGAGGCCGCTCTGGAACTGGGAAAAGAGGAATGACAACACTAGTCCCCTAAACCAGTAGAACACGGCTTTGCGAGACACATGGCGGACCACCAGACTAGCTGGGATGCGCCCCCTCCTGTGTGTAAATCACCTGTACACCCCCTAAGTTCTAGGGAGACCCGACTTGGCTATGGACAAATCCACCTGAGGGTCATTAGATTGAGAGCCGATAGAGAAAACAGGTTAACATGTGAAGAGAACCTGGGCTCTCTCTCAGAGAGCCCTATGACCTAACCAGGAGGGCACAAAGGTATTACCCTGAAGTGACCCACTTTACCCGGTAAATGATTGATTGCTAAGGCATTCAGCCCTCAATAATAATACGTTGGTCTAGCTTGGCCCATAGTATCGCACAAGGCACACCCCTCCGACCATACACAGGTCGACCCTTATCCTGCATTAGGATACGGGAATTCCATCAGAGCTACAAATATGCAACAGCCCTGCATTATGAGACCGAATCTCTACAGGTTTTCTGACCCCCTGTACAAGAAGAACAACTGACCCACTCAAAAATCATTGTGACTAAGCACCACTTGAAAGGTAAACTAGTGAATCAGGGCAGAGGGATGCTATGCACGTCCAAAACAAGGAAAGCAGCTTTCCTTGACGTGAATCTCCCTGTTGAGACATGGGAGATGTTCCGAATAAGGAGAGCCAAAGATAGAAGTAGAAACTTGGTATCCTATTTTGCAAAACAGAAACTCCTGTTACTGAAAGGAAATTCTGCCAGGAGCATTTTGGAACTGTGTAGAAGAGAGATGAGCGTGTTCTTTGGTAGGAAGATACTGAAAACTCCAATCTAGAAGATAAGGCATAAGCCAACGCTTCTAGTGTGGTAGAATAAGCGAAGAGCTGGGTAGGCTCAAAGTGATCACCTGTGAACCCAATAATGCAGCCCTGCTGCTTGCTGAGAGGCTGAAAGTAAAACATTCTGGCTGAAAACATCTAGCTGTAAGCTAAGCGTTGGTTGTAATAAATAACTTCCACCTCCGGGGAATGTCCCCAGACCTATGGATGTTTACCTGACTGCCACTGTACATAAACTATAACCACCCTTGTAAGGCTAAGCCTGACTCGGGATGTGGCACCCTGACCTCAGATCAACAGAGAGGATCAACGGATAGAACACGTAAACATTATGGCCTGGTGTCGCTGACATAACAAAAAAAAAAAGCACACCTACCACCAGAAGCCTTTGGATACTTGATTGTAATGGTGCAAATTGAGAGTGCCGATATTGGAACGTAGTCCTGTAAGCATGTGGCTAACTATAGGTATCATAGCTGAATAGCTGTATGACTACCAGCTATGACGCTGCTGGGTGAATACAAACCAACCCATTAACCCTTAATGTGAATAAAGGCTAGAGAACTTCTTCTGTCCGAGAGCCGCTAGATAAAACCCTTTACCAGCCCTGCTCTGCGTAGGAGGACTTCTTTGTCTGCTCCTGCCAGGGACAGCAGAATAAGAGAACTGAAGAGCCACAGGATTGTCACCAACAGGGATTACTTCCCTGGTATTGACTCTGGAGAGGTAGGGGAGGTGAAAATATAGCCAGCCTATTACGGTTTACCTGGTCTTTGTCAAAAGACAGACACCAAGCCTAAGATATGAGGAAAAACATTTTCCCAACTAGGGTGTCACTAAGGCTTAGGTTGAAAATTGAAAACCAAGTATAGACTGTTGTTTTGCAAATGCGAAATTGTACAGTTTAAGCTGGGATTATCCACCTCGTGAGTGTAATCAGAAGGATTATTCCTCTTGTTAGTAAAACAAGATGGAGATAGACATCCTCCGGTGAAGAATGAACTACATCCTTATTATGACTGTGACAACAGTGAAAGATAAAATCCTGTCCATCTGTGAAAGATGGTGAACAACTGCGTCTTTGTCCGGATGGTTTTATACCTGAAACAGCGTAATGCCGCTTCTGTGTTAGCGGACAGATATAAACTGAGTGGGGGCTTAACCAGCACAGTGTAAACATGTGTAGAAGCATGAAAAAGGGTATACTCACGTACCATTTCAAACATAAAAATCACCTTAATGTGTTCAACCACCAGAAGCGACAGTGATCTAGACCAGACCTGTTTCTGCAAAACAGCTGACACCGAAATGGGAGCACCCTGTTTGTAGACCCTAGCCCCGCAGTCTGTGCCGAGGCATTCGGGCTAGGCTGTGGAAAAGATCATTTAAAAATTACATTTCGCACATATATAATGTCACTCCTATTTCCCAGTTGATCCGTCAGAAAACATAAGTAAATGGTAGGCAAAGTAACAGGAAATAAGATTGTCTAACAATTATTTTGAAGAGATATATATATATATATATAGATATATATATATATATATATATATATATATATATATATATATATATATATATATATATATATACACACATATATAATTTTTTGAGTGTGCCAAGCAGTGAGTATTCTACTCCTGGAAGACTCACCTATTGTAGCCTGATACAACAGCAAGAAAAAAGAATAAATCTGTTTTATCTTCTAAACAGGTAATATATATGTGCTATTAGGGAAATTGAACCCACAACACCATGTATTCAAAACAGTATAAATATCAGTTGAGCCAAAGCTCCTGATGTACACATACCTATATACATTTACGCACACATATACACATTGCAATACAGACCAACCAGCCTACCACGGGATAACACTGTATATTCATTTTGTGCCACATAAATAAATGTAGAGCATATAAAACAGTGTGTTTATTACCCTTTAGGTAATTCCGGAGACATACCGCATATCTGGAAAACTGTATAAAAGTTAACCAGCCACAATACTTGGGAACACAGGCTATACGTAGCAAAAGGGATTGTATATATACGGAACTCCCTTTACCAGACTTATGGAAAAAGTCCATCCACAGTCACCATATGGAATATTATACAGATATGTATTCCCATATCAATGTATATCTGCCTGAAAAGCAAAATATGTCACAGGAGGATAGGAAATTACCAATATTGTCTAACAGGTAATCCTATGATATATACAGCAGTCACAGGATCCTGAAACAAAAATCCTGACTGTGTGGCAAGCAGGCTGACAATCATTTAAAAATAGAAATAAAAAACGATACAACATTACCCGGTGAAGAGAGACAGAGTTGGGAACAGCACTGATGTGTGCGCTCCGGAAACAAGATGGCCGCCATCCACACCATTGGGGAGAGAGAGAGGGGGAGGTGTACTTCCCTCCCTATACTGAATATGGCTGCAGCCAATGAAAGTGAGAACCGCCGCGCTGCCATGCCCAGGGTGCGTGCGGTCTCACTGATAACCTCACCGCCTCCACAGAGTGCGATGGTTGTCCTTCTCCCCCACTGCTCGATGTCTAGGGGCGGAGGGGGGGGGGGGGGGGATGCTGCCAGCAAGTCTGCGGGCGGAGAGAAGAGGCTGAGACACCTTCACTCTCGCCCGCATGTCTGAATGTGGCCGCGGCCGTCTAAATGGCCGAATATATAATGAAATATGCCCCAAATAAAACGTTGTCTTTAAAGTTAAAACAAATAAAACATGGCCCATTTGCTCGTTCTCTCTAGGGGAAGACTGCCGGCAGAGGTGCGAGGGAAGAGAGCTGAAGAGCTGCTTACCTGTGCTGGAACTCAGAGTGAAGGAATCCCTGGGACTATTCACTCCTCTGGTTCTTTGCATCGAATACAGCGCTGCACCTGAAAAGGAAAGAAAAATAAAAACAGGAAAACCTAATGCTAAACCAAGTATAGGCAGGAGCCTATACAGAAGTGCCCTGTCTCCAGAAGGCACTTACAACTGAAGTCAGCTACAGAGGAGGGGCATAGTGGGGGAAGAGTCAGGAAAACAAACAAGTTTTATAAGTGCCTAACTCCAGTCCCACCTACTATACCCCAATGTAACGCAGTGTCACCCAGTGGTAGGACAGAGAAAGTAAGGTTTTGTGTGACATTTTTGCATACTCGAGAGTTTTTTTTTTTTAGATGTATGTCATAGGATTTGGATACAGATTGAAGGTGAGGAACAAAGGACCATTCCAAGTCAAGCACGACACCTTGGCAGGGAGCAAAAGGAGTATGGTTTATGGTCATGTTGTCAAGAGAAAGGTAGGTAGCTGTTAACTGCTGTAAAGATTATTAGCTCAGGTTTGAAACTTTGAGGTGGCGAGAGGAAATTAAATGGCAGAAAGACATGCCGTAATGGGGGCCAACAACACAGATGGTGAAAAAGGAGGATAGATAAATTTGGATGTTATATGCAGAGAGGTGATACTAAAATCCCCAAGGACCTTATTAGCTGCTGCTTGGCCACCACCCACTCACCAACTGTGTCAACTCTCAACGAATGTCTGACCCCAGTTGTAGAACAGTCACTGCCATCACCAAGCAACTGTGGCAGTTTGTTTCTGCTGAATTAATGGCGCTATATAAATAAGCGATGATCTGCTGCAGCACCTCTTTGTTAGATACTCTGGTTGGATCCTCATTACTGCTAGGTAGCAGGGAAAACGTTGATTCACAATACTTAGTTCAACACAGGATAGCCAGAGAATGGATTAGCATGTTGGCTCTTATCTGCAGGTCACAGATACACAGCAGATAACAGAGGAACAGAGTAGAATCTTACTCATACTAATAGTGATTTCTTGCTCAGTGATAGCTGTTACAACATTTACTTGAAGGTAGTAGGTGTTATATGATCCTTTCCTGCCCATTAAATTGTGATTTGCATACACAAGTTAGCAGAGGATTATCCAGTTCAGGTCAATTGCCCTATCCTGTGGATCATGTTTATACTGTAACATTTTCCCAGTCGCATGTTGTGGAGGGGTGTTTTCACTCTGTCCACACACTGACATGGTGGGGAAGGGGTGGGGCTTGGTCTGGGTGATTTAAGCCTTGAATCTCCGAAGACGTTTGTCCCCGATGTCCAATGCCCCCTTCCAAACCAAATATGGCTCTGGGAAGACAGAATCTAGCTCTTGGGGCTGCAGTTCAACAGCTTCTGCAGCCAGAGATCTATGAGCTCAGCTCTGATGCTTTGGCCCCTTCAGTCCCCAGGAGTCATCATGATTCATTATTTAGAAATTTCCATGCACTACTGTGCTCCACTTCAAACGTGGGAAATGAGGTTAAAACAGCCCAAACAGTGCTGGTGCCCTCAAACACTTGCTCCTGCGGGACCCACCATGCAGGGAGCTACGATGGGAACCTAGTGCTGCCTGCTTCCAATCCCAGCACTCAAGAGCAGGGAAGACAACCAATACGCTGCAACCACCCGGTAATTCACTAGACCATCAGTGTGCAAGATTTACTTTCATTTTGAAAAATGCTAATTATCTTACCTTGAATTAATTTTCTTCGAGGCACTACTCCATTACAGCCTTTGTTTAGCTAGAGACAGATTAAACAAAAATGCCCCCTCAGAGAGAGTTTATAAGCCAGCTTCTCCTCTTCTCTGCAAAAAAACAAACACAAAAAAACCCAACAAAAAACAAACACCAAAAAACCCAACAAAATAGAAAATAAATAATATAAAAACCCATATCACCTGGGTGGGAAATTTTCACGCTTTACTCCTCCATGGCAGCCTTTACTATAGGATGTAACCCAAGCAATACATGGGGGGGGAGTATTAAATAACCAATAGTCTGTATAGGATATAATTTGCTTAGTGGTTGACTGAGGGATATGTCTGCCAAATGGAGAATCTAAAACATCATGGTGATACAGACTTGAAAAACTATGGAA
The DNA here is from genome assembly GCF_038048845.1 of Mixophyes fleayi. NCBI lineage: Eukaryota > Metazoa > Chordata > Amphibia > Anura > Limnodynastidae > Mixophyes > Mixophyes fleayi. Next base: position 164,234,234 of record NC_134407.1, read on the forward strand.
GGATGTTCATCCTGCTGCTTGGCCATAACTCTCACACAAAAGCCTGAGCCTTCTTTGTCCAAGACGTAGATACCCCTTGTGTTGAATGGGCTTTCAGTACTACAGGTAGTGGCTGCCCACTCCTCTGCTGGGTCTATACAATTACATCTCCAGTCTGGATATACCTTGTTTAGAAGGATAATATCCTTTCCCATAACCTGCAGGTATCACAAAGTTATTTTTCTGAACGGTGTTCAAGACAAGAAATTAGAAATGGTTCTGACCAAATCTATTGAATGCAGTTTCTTTTCCATCTCATCTTTGAATTGTGGAATAAAAGCCAGTAGTACCACATCATCATTGATATGGAATGTAAATACTACTTGTGGTAGAAAAGCAGGATTTGTTCTCACCCCTCTAAATATATTCAACAAAGGTTCCTTGCACCATATTACTTGTAACTCCCCAATTCTTCTGGCAGAAGTCACTGCTACATTCATTAGCATATTATGGGCTAAACGGAGGTCCCACGAAGCCACTAATGGTCTGACTGAAGAACAGATCCTCTTTACTGTATGATTAGGTCTTCTGAAGTGAATGTAGTTTCTAGCAGGACAGTGTTGACATTTGTACTTTTAGTGTGGCTAAGGCAAGACCCTTAGTAAGTCCAACTTAAAAGAAATCTAAGATGTGTGAAACAGCCATTGAAGTTTTATTAACTTTAGACTAACACAAAGACAGATAATATTTCCATATATTGTAGAACTTAACAGATTTCTTTTTCCTACTATACTGATCACGTCTGACACCACTTTATTTCTGAGCATTTCCTGCTCAATCTAAAAGCCATGAAAGCTAGGTGTCTTACCTTTTTATGTAACACTGGATCATGATTTAGTAAATCCACCCAAAGAGCATGGTCTTTTCCTGGGCATTTCCCCATGCAACTGGAAACCATGGACGTGTTAGCCAAAATGGAAGAATAGCTTTTACTTCTGCTCTTTCCTTTTTATCTTCCTCAGAACACAAAAAATGAGCTGAAATGGAGAGAAGATGTATCCCAGATGGAACACTCATGGAAGTGCATCTATTTCTTCTGTTCCTGGAACCGTGTCGAGATAGGAATCTGGGTAATTTAGCATTGTGGATTGCTGTCCTTGTCTATTTGTGGAATCTCAAACTTGTTTATTAGTATCTGCAATACTTCCCGATTTAGACTTCACTGCCCTGGATGGATCCGTGTGGCTCAGATAAGCCCATTAAGATAGATCCACGCCTTGCAACTGCTACAGATGCCATAGCTCTTACAGAAAAACAAAAGTATCCAGAGATGCTTCACAAAGAAATTATATACCTTTTTGCATACTTTCCACAAAGTTTCGTCTTTTCCCTGGATGTCTGTACAACCTTAGGGCTCTTGTTATGGAGGGAACTTCCGCTTTCCTGTCCATAGGATCTTTTAAGGGAGTCCTATCTTCTAAAGTAATGATTGTTCTAGTAGAGTTGTGTATCATCTTGGCATTAAGCTTAACTTCTGAGTTTCTACATCCATTCCAGTGTTTTCAAATTATACAGATGCTTCACCACCTGGGTCCATTCTTTATATAGTAACTCTTTCACCACCTGATGTACAGGAAAAAATATTTTATCTCACCCTCTCTGGAAAGAGAGAACTCAGTTTCAGTAGAAATTTTAGTGTCATTCATTCCCATTGACTTCTATACATATGAGGTATATCTATTAAATAACAAGACTGTGATTCCACCTAGTAAACAAAGCAGTCAGAACCGGTTATAACTGCATACGTATTAACCTTGAACCTGTCTGAACCTGCATAACCAGCTGCAACACTCTATGACGTTCAGCTGATTGTGGGTCGCCATTTAGTTTGGTTGTATTTTCTGTAGAGTGCCGAAAAAATGCTAAGTTTAAAAGTTGACCGTGTAAATTTGAAATTTTTAGTAAAATTGCACAAAACACCAACAGAATGTTTTCAAATGCTTACTACGGCCTATGGGAATGACTGCTTGTCTCGTGCGCGTGTTTCAGTGGCACAAAAGATTTAGCAAGCGACGTGAGAATGTCAAAGATGATGAACGCCCTGGACGACCTTGTACTTCAAGAACCAAAGAAAATGTAGAAAAAAGTCAATCAGATTGTTCGAAAAGACCGCAGACTCAGTGTTCGAATGATACCTGAAGCCATGAACATTGACAAAAACACCGTAAGGAAAATTTGCGTGAGGATCTTAACATGACGAAAGTTTGTGCGAAGATGGTCCCAAGGGTTCTCACACCAGAGCAAAAAGAACGTCGCAAGGATTGTTGTGTTGACATTCTGCAGCAACTTGACACAGATCCAAACCTGTTTCATAAAAAAATCACTTGTGATGAGACCTGGATCTTCCAGTACAATCCTGAAACCAAAAGACAGTCAATGCACTGGAAAACAGTCATCACCAAGAATGAAAAAAGCTTGTCAAGATAAGTCAAAATTCAAAGCAATGCTCATTGTTTTTTTCGATATCAAGGGTGTAATTTTGGAAGGATGGGTTCCAGAAGGTACAACAGTTAATCAGCATTATTATAAGGAAGTTTTGAAAAAGCTGAAAGTCAGAAAGAAATGGCCACAACTGTGGAAAAATGGTTTCTTTCTTCACCAGGACAATGTGCCTGCTCACACAGCACTTCCCGTGAAGCAGTTTTTGACCGGCAAACACACTACTACACTTGAACATCCTCCATATTCCCCCGATTTAGCGCCTTGCGATTTTTATCTTTTCCCCAAAAGTTAAATCAGTGCTTAAAGGGTCACATATTGAGTCAATTGATGCTGTAAAGAAGAAAACGGCAGATATGTTGAAACAAGTGACAGAAATTGATTTGCTCCATGGCTTCGACCAATGGAAAACAAGACTACAGCGATGTATTAGTGCAAATGGGGAGTAAATTGAAGGGGACAAACATTAAATTTGTAATACCAATAAAGGCGAGTTATTTAATAGACATACCTCGTATTTGAGAAACTTTTCTACATTATTCAACAACTGAGGTTTTCATTAATTTATCTTGATTCTTCATTAGAAGAATCCCACTCAGACTAATAGGTATAGATATTGAAGAGAGATACACTCACAGATCTGTTAGTGTTCCTTAAATTGCTCAGGAAGCTGAACTTTCCCTTGATCTTGGGAATTACACAACACTCCTTCATATTGTGCCATAAATAATTTGTGCAGCTTGTGAGAAAACATTCATGTTTTGTTTTCGTTATTGCTTTCTCCAGCTTCTACAAGAGTGCTGTATAAAGAATACACTAGTACTAACTAATCTAAAAACATCTTTGCATGTCTATTCGTAAAGCACCTCTAATTTAGGAGAGTACCTGGAGCAGGTGCTGGTGTTCTTCAGCGATTAATGATTGGGTTCAGACTTTATTTTGCTGACGAACAAGAGGTTACTTTGATTGTGAGTATCAATACACATCTTCTTTATTTAGACAGATAATGCTCTTTATAGCAGTTGAGTCTATTCCAGGTGCCCAGTGAAGACACGGTGCACACGCAGGCGCAGACCTGCTCCAGTGCTTCCAAGCCCGATTTTTCCAATACATGCTCTCTTATATTTTGTATTACCAATGTTGCTTTAAGAGAACAGCATGGCAGTTCCCAGGTCTCTAAGCTACATGCAGCTTACCCCACCTGTGAAACGTTGCGGGAATAAAGCAACAGGTAAGCCCCTAGCACAAAATGACAAAACTCCTTGCTGACCTGTCCAACCAGACAGAAAAACACATGGAGGAAGAGGAGGAACTGGCTTATATATTCTCTCGCTCTGATACGGTGTTTTTGTGTTTGACCTGTCTCTAGCTAAAAAAAAAACAAAAAAACAAAAACCAAAAACCCAAAAGCTAACCCAGTGTAAGGACTGTCATGGATGAGTAAAGAAGAAATACATTTTATATTTTTTTTAGACCGTCATCTACATTTACATTATTTTACAAGTTAATACACAGGTGCACTGCACAGATAACACAGGGGTATACTGCAAAACATCACACAGCATGTGCAGGATGGTAGTGAGGGGAACCTGGGCACAGCCAGTTTATGCAATTCAAAACCACAGAATTCACAATTTCTTTGGCTTTCAGTCAGCACTGCTGGAAGTAGCAAATATTAACTTAAATTAAAAAATGCTGCTATTTTGCCCCTGTTTTATACAATATAAAATTTTGTCACAAGAAAAGCAGTAAAAATAAAGTAAAAAATTACCCACTTATTGATTTTTCTGTGTCCATTTTAGAAAACTCCCCATTAGAGAAATCTTTGACCTATACAGACTGATGTCCAGTTCATATCACATTGAAAAGTAAATGTCAGCAAGCGGTCGCTTTGTTTATCTCATGGCTACCGAGCTTTATCAACTGAACATAATGCTTTTCTTACATAAAAAAAACAACCCAAACAAATAATGAAAGTAAACCACTTTATCGGTAGTAAAATACACTAAATAATAAAAAAAAATAAAACCGATTGCACTGGAGCTGAATACACATGGTGTGTTCTATACTGAAACAGGACATAGTACAAAAGTACTGATCAGTAATATATAGTGAATTGTGTTTTGTGAATCTTATGAAACATCCTATGTGTAATAAATATGTGTAATAAACAGAGCATATTCATAGAATTACTCTGTCCCAAAGAATACTGCAAAATTGTATAGCTTTTCACCTTACCCTAATTCTGTACTTCATCTGACAAACACTTTGCAAATGCTGCACCAGTTCTGTAGTTACAGCATGTACCCTGACATTGTAATGCATGTTTCCTCTGATAATGCTTTCCTGGTTGCCAGGTGTGAATATTCAGAGTTGAAAGAATACACTGCCACAGATAACAATTATTGCATAATTTGCGCTACAATTTCAAATGGTCTGGCTTGCTGAATACGCTTGACCCAGGTAAGCAGTGAAAATGTTATCAGAACAGGCGGCTGTTATATTGAGAAGACATATGCTGAAACTCTGGATCATTTGCAAAATCATTGTTAGGTTAAGTAGATAATTGCTAATTAGGGTTAGGTGAAGATAAAACATAACCTTTAGTTAAGGTCAAGCTGTTAACAATTCAAGTTAATTTAAAAGATATTAAACTCTGGTAAAGTATTTTTTAGCTATTGTTGATTTTGAAGTTAAAAACAACTGAGGTGGGTTCTATTAGGAGCTGTATATTCCTCATGGGAGGAGAAAGAGGTGGAAACTAGGTTGTAGATGGTCTGAATGTGTTCAACCTAATTTGGAGGAAAGGTTTGTGCTTTTGGGGAAATGGACAAAAAAATTATTATTTTTTTTAAAAAAAGATGGAAATAGTACAAGGAGAGTATACAGCATGAGTCCTGGTTAACAGAATGAAAAAGACAAGGGGAAGATTTCTGTATAAAAGTCTGTGAACAGGAAAGTGGCACACTGTCCTGCAAGTTATCTTTTCATGAAGTTCTTGTCCAGGGCTGATGCAGTGCGCTGAATCCCATGAATATTGCGTTTGACTCTGTCCTCCACTGATGAACAGGCTGCACTCTCCAACTTCAGATGACTGAAGGAAAGGGAGAACATAAAATTATGAGGTGTATCTTTAGGGACATAGAATAGAAGGCGACAGGAAAAGGAAGAGGTACCAGAACATGGGGGAAAAAAAGACCAGCATTAGAGAGAATGAACAGTAAAGTTAGTAATGCAGGAAAACATGTCAGTAAGGACCAGAAAAAGCTTCAGTACTCATCTCCCTTCCTTACTGTATAAATTTGCTGTCCTTTCTTTGTTGATCCTTTTTTTGTTCATTCTCCTCCTCCTTTTTGTACCTACGTACATTACTTTCTCTTTCTAGCTCCCTCTTTCGGGCATTTTCCATCATTTCTAACCTTCGAAGTTCCAGCTCTTCAGCAGAGAGCTTCCTGAGGGGGGAAAGGAGATGAGAGGATAGAAAGAGAATTGGTTTCCAGGCACTATATAGAACTAGTCCAATGCATGTTAATGCACATCATATATAGTACACCCAATAAATATTGGTACAGTGAGCATATAGCAATTTTGCCTTCAATCACTTGGATTTTGGGTAAATATGACACAAAGTACAGAAGGCCACTACGATTTTATGGTAATATGTGCTTTAACATTGTAGAATAACACTACTTTGTGCTCCATCACCCCATTTTAGGTGAGCAGAAACATTGGAACTAATAAACTTAAAGTAAGGGATTAAAATAAAAGGGAACTGCAAGTATAATGACTCACCATCTGGAAGTTAGTGTGTACTTACTTAGTGTACCCCGACACCCTTTGTCTTCTGTAGTTCTCTTCTTTCTTTGGGGAAGGACTTCTCCTATGTTTCCTGTCTGTCCTAGATCTGTCTCTAAAAAAACAAAAAAGTCATTAAACAATACCTGTCACCCAGAACCTTAAAGAGGTCATCAGCCTTTAAATTAGCTTTACATTACTGGCTTGTAAATGCCCTCATGTAACTTATTTAATGCACTAGTTAATCTTTCCAGCTTCCTGCTGTGCATTTCAATCATGTCTTTATATAAATCAGGCAGAGTTGTTTATTTTTGTTGCCCTTACATAAGATGATAGGCAGCTCAGTTCTCTGCATTAGATACACAATTGTATTCAGAGCGCAGTTTTGTGTTACTGGGAAACACCGGAAAAACAGTTATAAACAAGAAATAGATCTCAGAAATGAATTGTTTGCAATAATTTAAACAGCCTATCATACCAAAATTCTCATTAGCATCTCTTTTGGTTTCAACTAAAATGTAAAAGTTATTAACCAGATACTCACTGCGTTCTGTCACGATTGGGACTTCTTGAGTAAGCCCTGTGTCTGTCCTGCTCAGATGGATCATCACGATTGTTGCTTTTACTAGAATCCCTGACCTGCAGAAAATTGCATAACCATATATAGCAAGAAAATCAAACATACTACTCTTAGACTCCTAGACAAAACTCATTGTGTATTTATTTCTCTGCAAATCACGCATATAACTGAAAATATGCACTCTTTCAGTCTTCATACATGTACCCACCATTTACAACTCCATGGAACCACGGATTCTGTGGTTTAACTATGCATTTTACAATAACCAAGAATCTGTAACCATTGTCCTCTAATCCTCTTCTTTAAAACCCAATAGTATCTAAATCATAAATATTATGAAGGAAGGTGCGATAAAGACCTGAAGCCCATATCCTGGCACCTTCTGCCGAACATGTGGGGATGGGGACTGTTGACGGTGTTTATGAGACCTGAAAGAGAAGAGGTAAGAATAGTGACCAGGGGAAGGTTATGCTAGGGGGCAGATTCAATTCCCCGCATTGTTCTTCAGAACAAAGCGAGTGCACATAATTACCATTACCACGGTAATGTCTCAGCTCATTTTTGCTCACAGCTCTATGAGCTGCAAGTGAAAATCAGCAGAGATTGTCTTACAAATCCCACTGCCCCATTGTTCTAAAGAACAACGCAGGGAATTGAATTTGCCCCTAGGTGTCTAATTCAACAAGCCTACACTAGTAATAAGTAGTATCAAGCACACATCCCCATTTGTTAGGTTAAAGGAAAAGCAACTGGAACATAAATCCTACCTGCTCTGGCTCCTATCATCCTGGTCATTGCTGCTCTCTCCTTCACTGCTGCAAGAGCTTGACCGCCTCTCCTTCTTTCTCTTCTTCTTTTCTTTCTTCTTCTTCTTGCTTTTCTTCTCTAGACTGTTTTGTAACTGTTTAGAGAGACAGCTATTAAAAAGGTCTATCTGCCAACTCTACACCCTATTAACCAAAAGGCCTCATCACCACTACAAATATAAAGCAAAATACTTATAAACCACTTAGTTGAAAACATCCACATAGGATTAGCTGGTGTTAGAATCTTTTCCCAAGCTGAATGTTTGTGGCCTGTTGTGCACATTAAAAGGAGACTCATCACAGAAAAAAATATATATATGCATTTATTAAAGCAAAATAATAATGGTCATACTTTGCTATAATTTAATCTTAGCATAGAGTCCATATGTGTCATTAAAATCATGAGGAGGCAGCTGTTGATGTAAGGGTTTATAGCTGAGAGATCATTGAGTGACAGTTCTAAAACTGTGGTACCTGCACATGACTAGTCAGAAGAAGGTATGCTGAGCATAGGATTTTGTAACAAGTCTGATTCATCTTCCCCCCCTCCACCCCCACCATGTGCGATACTAGGTAAGGATGCAATTAAAAAAAATATTTTGCTGTAATAAAGTATTACTTTTTATGCTAGGACACATTCACACACGTTTAAAACAGTTATTCATGATGTTCAACATTTCTAAGACCTTGGTATGTATTTTTCAACAAACTTTGCATTAAATAATTGAAATGGTTAGCAAAAAATAATGTAAAGAAATCAGTTTCTGAAACTTACAATATAATTGAAATGAAAGGAAACTGGTTTCTGAACTCAGTTTTACTTTGAGAAAAGAGGATTTATGTACTTACGTTAAATCCGTTTCTCCGATTCCGTCTGGGGGACACTGCTTACCATGGGTTGTGGAGGGAGCTTGGGGGAGTTGGCACCTAACTAGTTAACTTTTAGTACTGCCGTCAGACCCCTCCCCTCTACAATCTCCCTGCCCTTTCTTGTTCAGTTAATCAAAAAGCCCAAGGAGAAAAGGGCAGTCAAACAAGAGCACACAGAAGAACAGCAGAAGGGAGGGATCGCAGTGTCCCACAGACGGAATCAGAGAAACGGATTTAACGTAAGTACATAAATCCTCTTTTCTCTTTCATCCGGTCTGAGGGACACTGCTTACCATGGGGACGTTCTAAAGCAGCCCCCTAAGCGTGGGACTACTCTCAAAATCCTGCTCGTAAAGCATTACGAGCGAAATTTGCATCCGCAGATGCAAATACATTGAATTGATAGAATTTTGTAAAGGTGTGGACAGAGGACCAGGTGGCTGCCCTGCAAAGCTGGTCTGCAGAAGCTCCATTTCTCGCTGCCCACGACGCCCCTACCGATTTGGTGGCCGTAAGTTTCTCCGGCACAGGACGGTTAGCCTTTATGTAAGCTTGCCTAATGGTTGCCGTAATCCATCTTGCGATGGACTGTTTTGAGGCTGGCCAGCCTCTCTTATCAGCATCATAAAGAACAAACAAGGAATCAGTACGTTTAATCTGAGAAGTTCTTTTGACATAAATTCAGAGAGCCCTAACCACATCTAACTTTTCCATAGAATGATGATCCGACTGGGAAGTAGATGAAAAAACCGGAACTACAATTTCCTGGTTAAGATGGAAAGCCGAAACTACTTTTGGAACGAAAGAAGGAAGGGTTCTTAACACAGCTCTGTCCTTGTGGAAAACCAAATATGGTTCCCGACAAGACAAAGCTCCTAATTCCGAAACTCTTCGAGCAGATGCGATAGCCAAAAGAAAAAGGACCTTCCAGGTCAACCACTTTAATTCTGCCACACGCAAAGGCTCAAAGGGGGGCCCTTTAAGCATATCCAGTAGCAGGTTGAGATCCCATGGTGCTGTAGGCGGAACATAGGGAGGCTGAATATGCAGTACTCCCTGGAGAAAAGTCCTAATATCTGGCAAATCTGCTAATTTCATATGAAAAAATACTGAAAGTGCTGATACATGGACTTTTAGGGAACCTTACTTAAGACCTGCTTCCAGGCCATCCTGAAGGAAAGCTAACAAGCGAGGGAGGCGAAAGGAGGACGAGTGGCATGTCCTATTTTCGCACCATCTAATGTAGGCTCTCCAAATCCGGTGATAGATGCGAGCTGAAACTGGCTTCCTATCTCGCATCATAGTGTTCACAACGCTGGGGGAAAAACCTCTAGCCCTCCAGAGGCTGGCTTCAACAGCCATGCCGTTAAACTGAGCTGAGGTAAATTCTGGTGACGGAAGGGACCCTGCAGAAGCTGGTCGTCTCGAGATGGAAGACGGAACCCCGGTCCTTCCGCCATGGAGATTATGTCTGCGTACCAGACTCGGCGCGGCCACGAGGGAGCTACTAGAATTACTGGCAGACCTCCCTGCCTTACTCGTCTGAGAACGCGAGGAAGCATGGGAATCGGAGGAAAAAGGTATCCCATCCTGAACTCCCATGACATCGTCATGACGTCCACTGCCACCGCTAAGGTGTCTCTTGCCCTTGCGCAAAACCTGAGGACCTTCCTGTTGTGTCTGGAGGCCATGAGATCTATGTCCGGAAGACCCCATCTCTGAACCAGAGACTGAAAGACTTCCGGATGGAGCGACCATTCCCCCGGCATCATCTGGTTGCGACTTAGATAGTCGGCTTCCCAACTGTGTATTCCTGGAATGAATACTGCCGATATTGCTGGAACATATTGTTCTGCCCAAATCAAGATCTGAGCTGCAATTTTCATTGCCGCTGCACTCCTGGTTCCTCCCTGTCTGTTGATATATGCCCCAGCCGTGGCATTGTCGGACTGAACCCTGACAGGGTTGCCCTGGAGGAGGGACTGGCCTCCTCTGAGGGCCAAAAGAATAGCCTTCAGTTCCAGCACATTTATAGATTGGTCGGTTCAGGAATCGGCCCTAAGACCCTGAAGCCGGAGGTGTAGGATTACCACCCCCCAACCTTTCAGGCTGGCGTCTCTTTCGTGGCTATGATCCATGACCATGGAGAGAAGAATCTGCCTACTGTCATGTGATCCTGAATCAGCCACCACTGGAGTGATTCTCTCGTCCTCGGGGATAGAGAGATCCTCTGGAGATCTAGGCGTAGGTGGGATTCTGACCATTTCGTCAACAGATCCCACTGAAAACAACGAGAGTGAGCTCGACCAAAAGAAATGGTCTCGAAGGAGGCCACCATCTTTCCCAGCAGCCGCATGCACAAGTGGATTGAGGGGCTGGGAGAAGACAAGACCTGGGCTGTTAAGCTTTGAATTGAAGCGACCTTCTCGACAGGCAGGAACACCTTTTGCTGGCTGGTGTCCATGATGAGGCCTAGGAAAACCATGCTTTGACACGGAACCATCTGGGATTTCTTTAAGTTGATCAGCCATCCGTGGCCCCTGAGAACCGCCAAGGTGAGGGACAAGTGATAACGCAAGCAATTCTCTGAGGAGGATTTGATGAGCAGGTCGTCCAGATAAGGCACGACCTGAACTCCCAGAAGGTGAAGACGCGCTGCCATCACCGACATGATCTTCGTGAAAACCCTCGGAGCAGTGGAGAGGCCGAAGGGGAGGGCCTGAAACTGATAATGGGAGGATCCCACTGTGAGTCTGAGGAGGGACTGATGGTCCCTCCAAATGGGAACGTGGAGGTATGCATCTTTTATGTCTATGGAAGCCATAAATTGATCTTTCTCCAAACCGTTTATTACCGACCTCAGAGATTCCATCCGAAATCTGTTGACTTTTAAGTGTACATTGAGGCCCTTTAGGTTTAAGATGGGTCGGAAGGAGCCGTCCGGCTTCTTGACAAGGAACAGGTTTGAATAAAACCCTTGTCCGTTTTGGTAGTCTGGGACCCTGCAGATAACTTTCTGTGAAAGAAGAGAGGCGACACAATCCTGTATTGCCTGTCTTCTTGTTGGATCTCGGGGTAGAGGGGTTACGAAGAAACGATGAGGCATGGGGCCCAGCAGGTCTATCCTGTACCCCCTTGATATAATGCCCCGAATCTAAGAGTCTTGGGAGGACGCTGCCCACTGTTTCTGAAACAAAGACAGACGACCCCCACTGGCGCCCCCTCCAGGACAACCGAGTGGTCATCAGGACGCAGGCTTCTCCTGGTTCTTGGAGGCCTGGCCGTAAACGAGGATCTCCCTCTATAGGAGGAGCCTCGAGCATAAGGCTGTTTACCTCTAAATGACTGTCCTCTAGACAAGGAGGTCCCCCGAAAGGGCCGACGAAAGGAGCTGACCCGAGGGTTCCGGCTCCTACTAGGGAATACCGGCAAGGAAGTGCTTTTGCCCCCCGTTGCCTGGGAGATCAAAGTATCTAATTCCGGACCGAACAAACCTGCTGCTGAAAAGGGAATAGTTTCAACGGACTTTTTTTGATTCCGCATCTACTTCCCAGGATTTCAGCCATAGCGTCCTGCTAGCTGAAATAGATGCCGCCTGAATAGAAGAGGAGACGGCCGCTGAGTTTTGGGCCGCCTCATAAAGGTACCCCGATGCCTCCTTCAAATGCAAAGTCAGGGGGAGTAAATCAGAGTCCTGTAAGGCCTCTGCCAGCTGGTCTGCCCATACTTCCATGGCTCTAGCAACCCAAGCTGAAGCAAAAGTGGGTCTAAAGGAAGAACCCGCAGCCGCGAAGATAGACTTCAGCTGGGATTCAACTTTTCAGTCATTGGCATCCGGAAGGGACGCTGAACCAGGAACTGGAAGTAAGGTGTGTTTTGCCAATCGGGCTATGGGCACATCCACTTTGGGAATACTCTCCCAGCGAACTACATCTTCCTCCTGCAAGGGATACAGGGAGGAGAACCTTCTAGGAACATAGAACCTTTTTTCAGGTTGTTTCCATGCTCCTTGTGCAATGTCTTTAAGTTCTACAGAAGCGGGGAAACGGCTAGCCTTCCTTTTGGCCTTCTTAAAAAGACTTCTGTCTCTAGGGGTAGGATCCTCCGGTTCTGGGAGGTCCAACGCCTGCCTAACCGCTAAAACCAAATCATTAATAAATTGGCTTTTGGAATTTTCATCCTGTTCCAAAGATTGAACCTGGTCAGGATCGGAATAATCTGCGCCCTCATCCTCAGAACATTCCTCAGAATCTGAAAGGACCCTAATGGGATTATCAGATCTAGGCCTCTTTCTTTTAGTAGGTGGGATGTTTGGGGACTCAAGCAACTGGTTAAGTTTATTCAAACCCCTAATAAAAGCTGTAGACCATGCCAGTTCTGTGGGGACAGGGGCTTGGTCTGTAAGAGAAGAGGAAAGTCCTGGTAAAGACGTTCCAATAGACCCTGTGGTAACAGGGAGGCCCAACTGAGTACTATTATTATTGGCCACCGAAGTAGCTATATTAGATAGCAATTGGTTAGATTGTAAAACCATCTGAGCTAGCGAGGAAACCGACTGTCAGGGAAGCCACCCAGGTCGGTTCCTCCCGTCATTTGGGCTGAAATCTGCTGGGTTTGCGCAGGGGGAGCCCCTGCTTCGCAGGCAGAGCAGAGCACTGAAGGGTCATTCTGCCCACAAGGTAATTTTACATGACATTTTGAACATGTGAAATATTTTGCTATAGGGCCCTTTCCCTTATCTGTCATTCCTATAAAGGAAGGCACACCAAGCACACAGACTAAATTATTAATCTAGCTGAGTAAAGAGAGAGAGAGAGTAATGTATGGAGAGAACAGAGTGAAATAACAAGTAATCAACTGATCTTATTATAAAAGTTGTACTTGTAATAGTTAAACACCATAAAATATTTAGGCAAGTAGGAGACTATAATGTAAACCTTACTAGCCCTGTTATTACACAGAAAATCAAGTTATGTGTTTAAATAAAGCTGATACTTAGCCCATAGGCCACAAAGGGGAGAAGTCCAACAGCAGTGTCCTGTGCCTGCTCCCTCAGCTCTGTTCACTTCTTCCCGGGCTTCTCTTGGCGCCAGAAGACTGGGATAGACCATCTCTCTCTGGAAGGAGGGGGGAAATCTATGCTTTAGCTCCCCCCCCTTCAGTAATTGCTGTCTCTGCAGCTATCCATTGTAAAAAAAAAAAAAAGAAACTTGCTTGAAGCGTGGCAGAGTAAATGCAAATGCCACCACTAAACAAACCACGTTGATCCCACTTTATGTAAAAGTTAGCACACTCGCTATATAACCTACTCGAAACTCAGACTGCTGACGAATCTTTAGAGGATGAGACTCCCTCTAACCATGCCCTTCTAATAAGGCTCGGGCCTCTTTGGATGCTGACTTCACACACAAAGAAATGGTCTCGATGATCAAGTCGCTGAAATTATCTTCAGTTCCGGGCCCCGACTGTCTCACTCCCCAGCATTATAAAACAAATTGGCCAAATTAACATAGTAACATAGTTGATGAGGTTGAAAAAAGACACCAGTCCATCAAGTTCAACCTATTTTGGATCTCCTGCGATCCTGCACTTATATTTGAAATTAATCCAGAGTAAGCAACCGCCAATCTGTTTCAATTTTGAAAATCCCCCCAGACTCAATATTGCAATCCAATTTTTACCCTATATCCACTACTAAACTACTATCCTTTATTTTAAATTAACGGTCGTATCCCCGGATACACCTTTCCGCTAAAAATTTGTCTAACCCTTTCTTAAACATATCTATTGAATCTGCCATCACAACCTTCCCTGGCAATGAATTCCATATCTTAATCATTTCCCATGACGAACGTCTTTAACTCATTCTTGATGGCACTCAATTTGACGAGGCATTGACCATGGCCACTATTATTGTCTTTTCTAAACCCGGTGAAGATCATACCTCCTGCTCCGATCATAGATCAATCTCATCATTAAATGTAGATTTAAAAATTTACACCAAGATACTAGCAAACAGGCTGAATCCCCTGCTCCCCTCCCTGATCCACCCAGATCAGGTAGGGTTTATCCCGGGCCGCCAGACCTTAGATAACACTAGACGGGCTGTTGACCTTGTGCACTCTATTCATGTACAAAAGCAACCATCTTTGATTATGTCACTCAACGCTGAAAAAGCGTTTGATCGTATTTCTTGGAACATTATGTCTGGAGTCCTGAGGGCAACAGGCTTTGCTGGTAAATTCTTAACTGGTCTGGTGGCCTTGTATAAATACAGTAGAGCAGGGTTGTCCAACCCGCGGGCCGCATGCGGTCCAGCACGCCTGTAAATGTGGCCCAGAAGGAGTTTTGGTTGTGGCAAGGGGGCAGCACTGTTAATGGGAAAAAAAAATCCTGCAAAAAAAAAAGAAAAGAAAATACTTACCTTGCGGTCACGTCAGCTGGTACTCCGGCTCCCTCCCTTGTCTCCTCCTCCATGAGGTGCTCGCAATGAATGTCGGGCGTGATGTCATCACGCCCAACATCCATTGCGGAGCGCAGCACAGAGGAGTCACCCACGCGAGAAGAACAATCAGCAGCACAGAATTGGAGAAAAGAAGAGAAGAGGACAGGAGAACAAGCCGATTAAAAGGTAAGTTAAGGGGGATTTTTTTTTATTATTTCAAGGGACGCTGACCAGTGAATAAAAGTCACCTGGTCCTGGAGCATCATGGACCTTATCTCCCTGCTACATACTTCTACTTGTAATACTAATGGGGCATTATATATTATTCTCTTTGGCCCATTATAAGTTGTTATCCCTTAACTAACATAGTGGTGTAATTAGCAAAACAGGTCACAATTTGGGGTCACAGTGGTGCATATGTCAGGTACCGCAGGCCTGGTCAGGGAACCCTGATATACAATGCCTGGCTTAAATGCACTTTATTGATATTGCATCGTAACAATACAAAAAGTGATTGCTAGTGTATCTTATGTGCGGCCCAAACCAACTCGTCGTCTTCCAATGTGGCCCAGGGAAGCTAAAAGGTTGGACACCCCTGCAGTAGAGCAACGGTTCTGGCCAATGGAGTCACCTCTCCCCCTTTCTTATTCTCTAATGGCACACGCCAAAGATGCCCCCTCTCACCCCTAATTTGTGCACTGTTAATAGAAACCCTTACCACAAAAATCAGTTCCAATAGAACCATACAGGAAATAAAGGTGGGGAAATCGGCACATAAAATCTCCCTATACGCAGATGATGTACACCTGACTCTCTATGACCCATCTGCTTCCCAACGCCCGATTCTTACCAACATTGATACTAATTGACCTTGAGCGGATTGTCTGCAGCCGCCTCACCAGACACCTCTGACAACTCCCTCCTTGACCCTCTCCAATCCGGCTACCGCCCCCTCCACTCCACCGAAATAGCCCTGGCTAAAGTTACTAATGATCTCCTATCAGCCAAATCCAAGGGTCACTACTCCATACTCATCCTCCTCGACCTCTCCGCGGCCTTCGACACCGTGGACCACCCCCTCCTGCTGCATACTCTTCTCTCTCTCGGCCTCTCTGGCTCTGTTCATGCCTGGTTTACCTCATACCTTGCTAACCGCTCCTTCTCTGTATACACGTCTGGTTCTTCCTTCACCCCCTCCCTCCCTGTTGGAGTCCCTCAGGGCTCTGTTCTTGGCACTTTACTCTTTTCGCTCTATACTTCCTCCCTTGGAGCTCTCATCTCTTCGTTCGGTCTTCAGTATCACCTATATGCTGATGATATTCAACTCTACATCTCTTCTCCTGATCTTTCCTCCTCCCTCCTCTCTCGTGTAACTGACTGCCTCTCAGCCATCTCCTCCTGGATGTCTTCACGCTTTCTTAAAATTAACATCTCCAAAACTGAACTCATTGTCTTTCCCCCACCCAGACTCCCTTTCCACCATGACCTCTCTATAATTGTTAACAACTCCACTATCTCCTCTGTCACCCAACTCCGCTGCCTAGGAGTCACTCTTGACTCCTCTCTCTCTTTTGCCCCCCACATTCAATCCCTTGCCCAAGCCTGTCGCTTCCAACTCCATAACATTGCCCGCATCCGTCCTTTCCTCTGTCAAGATGCCACCAAAACGGTCATCCATACTCTCATCATCTCCCGCCTCGACTACTGCAACCTCCTCCCACCTCGCCCCGCTCTATACTCAATGCGGCTGCGAGACTAATCTTCCTCTCACACCGCTCCTCCTCTGCCTGCCCTCTCTGTCTTGCCTTACACTGGCTCCCCTTCCCCTACAGAATCCTTTTCAAACTCCTCACCACCACTTACAAGGCTCTCTCCCAGTCTACTGCCCCTTATATCTCTAACCTCCTCTCCATTCACACTCCCGCCCGCTCCCTGCGCTCAGCCAATGATCGCCGCCTCTCCTCCACCTCTTCCCACTCTAGAATACAAGACTTCTCCCGAGCTGCCCCCCTTCACTGGAACGACCTCCCTCGCTCCATCCGTCTCTCACCCAATCTGTGCTCCTTCAAGCGGGCACTTAAAACTCACCTGTTCCTTAAGGCCTACCAACTATCCACTTAACCTCTCACCTCTTCTGTTTCTCCCCTGGCTCCTTTTTACTCTCCCCTTTGCTTCACTGGCTCCCTCTTGTGCCTGATTTTGTCTACCCTCCCTTAGGATGTAAGCTCGTATGAGCAGGGCCCCTCTCCCCTCCTGTCTCCACACCTGTTCTTCTGCTCCGTCTTTACAGTATTTGCCTGCCTGAAGTTTCTGAAGTTCTGGTACTTTGTGTTTATTGTTCTGTATTGTTTTACCCTGTATAGTCTACTGTTTGTACCATGTACGGCGCTGCGGATACCTTGTGGCGCCTAACAAATAAACGATAATAATAATGACCGCATTTCTGGGTACAATATTGACCCTCTAAAGACAGAAACGCTTGATTTTTACCTTTCAGACACAATTAGATCTGGCCTTGCCTAACATTTTCGTTTCAAATGGCATCAGAAAAAACTTAAATACTATGGCATATATATCACCGAATAATACAGTCAGTTCTTCTAAGTCAATTATCCTAACCTGCTTTCGCAGGTCAAATCTGACCTGGAAAGGTGGGATCAGCAACTTGTCGCCTCATGGTTTCTTTATCTTTTTCAAGCTCTGCCGATTCGCCTTCCCCCACGTATTTACATTTTTACAACATTATACCTCACAATTTATATGGGGAAAGAAACGCTCCAGAGTCAAACTCCTCATTCTGCAGAGATCGGCATGTTGTGGAGGCCTTGGAGTCCCTAACTTTAGGAATTATCATCTAGCAGTGCAAACTCGCTCAGTGTGTATTATGGAACACTACTAGCTCCACTAGAATCTGGGCACTAGTCGAGGCGGAAAGATTGGTTATCTCCTCTGTCTCCTCTCTCCTGTGACTCCCTCGACTTTGCTGTCCACATTCTGCTACTCGTCACCCCATTGTGGCTCACATGCTGTGTCTCTGGGACCGTGCCAATCTAAAGTTTAATTTGACTGCAACCCTGAACCCCATCATACCACTCTAGGACAACCCAAAACTTCCGCCTGGATGTATTTCCATGTCATTTGAACCCTGGAGGAAGGCCAGAATTCGATACCTTAATGATATCTGCAGGCTTTTCAGCTCCTAGCATGCACCGCGTGTACGTGACGTCACAACATCAATTCCCACTATGCTTTATCTTAAAGACACAGTGGCAAGAAAACATACACCATTGCTGTGGAAGGAGGCACCAAAGGCAAAAGGCATCACCAGGGTAGACAAGGTGCCCTATATTATGCAGCTCTCCAATCTGCCGGATGATGTAAGCCCCTATAAGGAAGGCATTGCGCCAAATACTGGTGCCATGCAGCTTCTTATGGCTGCCAGAGGATGCAAGTCCCTATTAGGAGGACATCGCTCCGTGAGTAGGCCGGTCCTACCACCTATGCTCTGTTAACACTCAGAGGAGTGTAACTGCCAGTCCTTCAGGAGGAGCTATACCCTATCCTCCTGCTCATTCTGGAAAATAGAAGTAGGTAAACACAAAAAACAATAAACCTGAACTTCCTGACTACTATAAGTACAGGAAAGGGAGTGGTGCATAGAGGAGGGAGGTGTGGCCCTATAAACCCTCCAGGTGTGTCTTCTTTCCTGTCATGACTCACAGGTAAGGGAAGTTAACCCCATAGTGTATGCTGCCATGGAGGAGAAAGAGTAGCTTCCCTCCTGCCAGGAATGAGTCCTGATACCGGAACCTCTATAGAGCAAAGGACGGACTTAGTATGCCAGTTCCAAGATACAGCTTGCTCTGTGGTTTTATTGAAGAGCTATGGGCATTAAGCAATGTGCTTATTTTCCTGCAGTGAAAGTGAGCAGCAATTGGTACAGCCTGTAGTGCTATTAAGGTGTAAACTGCATTAGGGTTGGCATCTCTGGAATCAAGAGCTGCTACTCCCTCTAGTGTGATATACTAGGATTTAAAAATCGCCCCTTTGGAGGCTGGAAGTGGCTAATGAAGATAATGTTTCATCTGGAACTACATTAAAGACAGTAGTGGCTATAGCTTCAGTAGCCAGGGCTTTATGGTTGTGGGGTTAAAACCTCAATGCAGATATTCAGGGAAATGTAAAACAGACTGGGCCTGATTCATCAAGGAAGGCTAAACGTATTGTGCGCTTTTCATGTCCCTAGTCAACAAGGAGTGGATGTAAAGATACGTTTGTTGATGAATATGGGTCTAGGTCCGTTCTAAGGGGGGTATTCAATTGTTGCTTTTAACGTGCTAAAACAAAAAAAACGAGCGCTCTAAAAATATTAGCGTTAATACGGTAATATGCGCGTAAATACCGTTAATACGGTAGTTTACTCGCTGAATTTCATCTCGCTGCTCAGGGAGCTGCGAGATGAAATTTAGCGAGTAATTACCGTATTAACGCTAATATTTTTAGAGCGCTCGTTTTTTTTTGTTTTAGCGCGTTAACGGCAACAATTGAATACCCCCCTAACAGACAATACACTGCAGGATACACCAAATACATATGTTGAATATAAAGCCCCAAAAGAGTGCGCAGAAAAAACAAAAACAACTGTTCAATTAATAACCTCTTAATGATATAGCCATCAATGACAAAAATAAAAATTTTTCCTATTATATACATTTATAAGGATGTTATGAATGTCTACTGTACATAAAATGCATTTTTATTGTTGCTCCAGATTGCAAATACATGTTCTATCATACATACGTGTCCGTCATCACTAGTAATCGGCACTTACATCTGCCCTGTAGCTGGTGCAAGTGTTACAACTGAAAAACATGTATCTCAGAGATGCCCAAACTTGAATCGGACGCTGCTGCGTGCGCTCGAGCTTGGCGCGCTCTTACTATAAATTGACTATGTGCATGTGCTCATTCCTCTCCCTGTTCCTTCAATTGAAATTGTAGGCTGTAGTAATGTTCCTTTGCACTCGAAGATGAACTAGATGTTGCTGCGTTCTTTGGTGTATGGTTTGTTTCTGGGCATGCGCACTGCGATTCTACGCAAAATATGGAATGTATCAGCATTTACATGCCTTAATGAATCAGGCCCACAGAGCCTAGTGAAAAGTTTTGAAATGATGGAAAAAAAAACATTGAATTTCTATGTGAAGCATGTCTGGACAACATTGTTTTCTCTTCAGGAGCTATGGCATCTGTAGCAGTAGCAAGGTTTTCCATAAGGTTGCAGCTTTGGGCAGCGGATACACAAAAAAATTGTCTGGCTTAATCTTCCATCTGAAGATGGTGTTCTTTTTGGAAAGAAATTACAACCATGATACACAAGATATCAGGAGGAAAAATCATACAGCTTTCCACAAGATCATAGAGCCAGAATATTTCCACCTTCAACAGTTTGAGGAGGCAATGATTTATAGGCCAGGGAGGCAATACAATAGACAAAATTTTCATACCGCACCACTCAGCCAATCAGACCCAAGATGGCAAAGCAAGTTCACAGGAATAAGTCCCCAATAACATGTACAGGGTAAAGGATTTAGTCATTGTAGAAATGTGGACCCACTATTTCAGATCAGCGAGTGCTGAACATTATAAAGCATGGATACCGAATAGAATTCAGTCATTATCCCAGAAGGAATTGTTGTCCGATTATAAACTCCTTCAAGCATGCTAGAGGTAAAAGTGTTACACAAAAGTCTGCAAGATCTGAGAAGAATAAGGGCAATTTCTCAAGTTGCCCCAGATGAGAAAGAAAGGGAATTTTATTCTAGATTATGCTTTGTCCAAAAAGTTTCAGGGGCTTTTTGAACGATATGGATTTAAGAAAGAAAAAAAAAATGTGTACAGGTAAAGCATTTTCAAATAGAAACAGTGAATTCCATCAGCAAGAGAGACTTTAGGACATCCATAGACCTTCAGGATGCTTACGTTCATGTTTCTGTAGCAGAAGAAATATCTCAGATTCAACATAATGGGGCACCAATTTTAATTTACCTGCCTGCCTTTTGGGCTGCTGACATCCCCGAGAACTTTTACCAAGGTGTTGGTAACACTGGTAGCAGAGTTGAGGAAACAGCGAGTCAAGATATGGCCATATCTGGACAATATCATAATGATGGCCAAGCCAAAAGAAATAGTCAGCCAAAGAGCAGCCCAGGTGATAACACATCTATGCTCCTGCAGGAAGTTAATGAATAAGGAAAGAGCCATCATTCCAACACAACATATGAAGATTTGGAAGAAACAAATTATAAGTTTTTCCCCCCCAAGAGGCAAAAAGGATCGGTCCTTCAGCCAAATCTTTTATGGCATCATGGGACCTAAATATGTTAATGGACGCCCCTTTGAACTAGATGACTTTAAAAGTAGTTTTCAGGGTGGCAGTAACTTCTGCCAGGAGGGTAAGAAAATTACAAGCACAACTGTGCAAAGAACCTTTCTTGAATATGTATTCAGATTGACAGTCAATCCAGCTTTTCTATCATAAGTAGTAACTACATTTCACACCAATCAAGAAGCAGTGCTACCAGCTTTCTTCCCACAATCCAAATGTGAGAAAAAAAAAATCTGGTTAGAGCAATCTCTATATTTCTGTCTAGGACAGAGGAGTTCAGAAAAACAAAACTACTGTTTGTGATATCTGCAGGCCATCGGAAAGGGTATGCACCTTCCAAGCAAGCTGTGTCCAGATGGATGAGTGAGGTGATCATACAGCAGTACAAGAGGAGTGGGCAGCAAGTACCTGAAGTAATGAAAGCCCAGCAACACAAGCGGTAGCTACATCTTGGGCTAAGGCGAGTCAGTTGTACAGAGCAGCAGGATATGGAAATCCTTACTTACCTTTTCCAGTCATTGTCAACTTGATATTGGATCATCAGAAGAGTCTCAATTTGACAGACATGTTTTTCAGTCAGCCACTAAATAAATTCTTTATACAGAATATATGAACTGATTAGTTCTTTGTTACCTATGTGAGAATGGACATAAAAAGGCTTGTTATTTCCCAGCACTCAGCCTGAAGAGGAAATTTCTACGCTCTTCTTATCTTCCTACTCTACCTCCTGTCCTCTTGATCCTATTCCCTCGCAAATTGGTAGATCCCTGTCTTCTGTGCTCATTTCACCTCTAACTCAAATCTGTAATCTCTCACTCTCTACTGGCATCTTTCCATCACTATACAAGCATGCAGTGATTACTCCTATTCTAAAAAAACAAAACTCCGACCCAAACTCTCTCTCAAATTACCGTCCCATCTCTCAGCTCCCTTGCCCCTCCAAGCTTCTAGAGAGACTTGCCTACACTCGCCTCACACGCTTTCTTTCCGCAAACAACCTGTTGGATCCTCTTCAGTCTGGCTTTCGTTCTCAACACTCCACAGAGACTGCGCTGACCAAGGTTGTTAATGATCTGATCACTGCTAAGACTGAACGCCATTACTCTCTCCTAATTCTCCTTGATCTCTCGGCTGCATTTGACACCGTTGACCACTCTCTTCTCATACAAACGCTGCAATCCCTAGGTCTTCAAGACACAGTTCTATCCTGGTTCTCATCTTACCTCTCTAATCGCTCTTTCACTGTTAATTTCTCTGGAGCCACCTCTGCTCCGCTTCCCCTATCAGTTGGAGTACCACAAGGCTCGGTGCTAGGTCCTCTGCTGTTCTCTATCTATACCGCTTCTCTTGGAAATCTAATAAGTTCCTTTGGCTTTCAGTATCATCTCTATGCGGATGATACCCAAATCTATCTATCCTCTCCTGATATCTCGACATCTGTGTTGTCCCGTGTAACTGACTGTCTTTCTGCCATTTCATCTTGGATGTCCTCTCGTCAACTCAAACTTAATCTTTCTAAAACAGAGTTAATAATATTCCCACCCGCCAACAAGAGCATACCTGACATTTCTATCTGTGTTGATAACATGACCATAAATCCCACCCCACAAGCTCGCTGCCTAGGTGTAATCCTTGATTCACGCCTATCCTTTGTTCCCCACATTGACTCTATATCTAAATCATGTTACATACATCTAAAGAACATTTCCAGAATCCGCACATATCTCACACAAGACACTGCTAAAACCTTAATTCATGCACTAATCATCTCCCGCATTGACTATTGCAATTCCCTCCTTACTGGTCTTCCCAAAAACAGACTCAAACCCCTAAAATCTATTTTGCATGCTTCGGCAAGACTGATTTTCCTTGCAAATAGCTATTCCTCTGTTGAATCACTCTGTATGTCTCTACACTGGCTGCCTGTCTTCTACCGAATCCAATATAAAATACTTTTACTAACCTACAAGGCCATCAACAAAGCTGCACCAACATACATCTCCTCTCTTGTCTCAAAATATCTCCCAACTCGGCAACTCCGTTCTGCAAAAGATCTGCGTCTCTCATCCACCCTCATTACAGCCTCCCATTCCCGGTTACAGGACTTTTTTCGGGCTGCACCCACTCTATGGAACTCTCTCCCTCGCACAATAAGACTCTCCTCTGGTCTACAAACTTTCAAGCGTTCTCTGAAAACCTACCTATTCAGACAAGCTTATAATATTCCTCAACCACCATCTTAACCTCACTACCTTTAGCCTGTTACACAATTTCACACAAGACAACTACCCCCGGACCAACATTGTTGTGTGACAGGATCATTTAGCTTATGAGTCACCCTACCTTTGCAGTCTGGCTGGGCCAAGATGCAAAATGTATACTTAACCTCATGTGTCAATCTCCCATTGTCCCATAGATTGTAAGCTTGCGAGCAGGGCCTTCTCACCTCTTTGTCTGTTTTACCCAGTTTGTTTATTAGTTTATTACGTTTGTCCCCAATTGTAAAGCGCTACGGAATATGTTGGCGCTATATAAATAAATGATGATGATGATGATGATGATGTAGTATAGGATTGAGTGGTCAGCTATTGTTCTTAAACAGGGCCAGGTGTGATGTTTTATTCTGGGCCAGTCACTTCCTGTCAAAACACTAAGGACAGGAAGCTGGGAGCAGCTGAAGCCTCTCTGACATCACAAATGACTAAAGGGGTTAAAACAGGGAGTGACTGGCTATCATCCACCATCACCAAGGAATTAATGACATCAACATCCCACTGTTCTCCCCTAGGACTAAGTGAAACATTGTGGCATGAAAACAGCAAGGGGGAACTCTGTTGGCCCTGAAACATGACTACTCTCTTGTACAGCCCCTCTTTGATCTCTACCAATCAGGGGACACCTTTTTCCTAAGACCTGTGGATGACCGTGCAGGAAAGGATTCCCAGTGTAGGAAATTTTGGCTCTTTAAAAATACTTGGAGAAGAGGTGTAGGGGTGCGGTGGTAATCGTTTTAACAATTAAGAGAATTAAAACAACCTTCATACCTACGAAAAACCCCAAAACAAAAAAAAAAACGATTCCACAAAAAAAAACCGGATGCAATATACACAGACTTACCTGAAATCCGAAGATCCAGATGTCCGTTGGCACAGATCCTGAATACACAGGTCTCCGATAGTTAAGTTTGATGTTCGAGCAACTTAGATCAATGTTAATTTAAAGCGCCAAATGTCTGGACCCTGCTGGTTAAGTGTTGAAACACTTAGCCTGCGGGTTACAAACATTGCCGCTTTAAATGAACATTGATGTAGGGTGCACTGACGTCAAAGTGTAATGCCAGAGACCTGGGTCTTCGGAATGACTGCCTGTCAGCACACCGATGCCATCGAACATCTAGATCTTCGGATTTCAGGCAAGTCTGTTTTTATTGCATTTGTTTATTTATACAATCGGGTTTTTTTGTAGGTATCAAGCTTGTCAGAATTCTCGTCAGCGGGAATCCGTACCAGACCCTAGGGGTGTGTGTGTGTGTGTGTGTGTGTGTGTTTCTAAAAGCTTCTGGCGTTGGATTTGCGGCTGCTGCTAGTGCTGAAGATTTTGCTTGGGGTTTTGTGGCTACTGGACTACAAACTTTTCTGGGACTTGCTGGCTCTGCTGAACAGTAGCTCCATAAGACTCCCGAGGTGCTACTCCATCGTATCTCATCTAAATCGGGCATTAATCACTGACAGTGTGGGAAAGCTCTGAGAAGTCTAGAGGTAAACGTGTGTTTATTGAAACCGGTTATTCTAGCTTATATTTTTCATGTTTTATCCTTTTGCGGATTTAGAGAACTTGTATTAGACAACTCTCTTATAGAGATTTTGTTGTATCTTTCCCTGTTTCCTGTCTGCATGACTTGACCCAGAAGTCCCAGGGTATCCCATGTAAGTTTAGGCTCTAATACCCAAGGTCTTCACAACCCATTCCCTCTGCCCTCTGTGTATTGCTTGGGTACATGCCATGCTAAAGGCTGCCAAGGAAGGGTGAAGAGGAAAAGTTTGAATGTTCTCACGGTTAATTATTTTTCCTTGAAGTACTCCATGGCAGCCTAGTGTATTCCCACCCAGGTTGTTGTTCATATATTTCAGAAGACACATTGGAAAGTACTCCAAAGACATAGAGGAAGGGGAGGAGCTTACTTATATACTCACTGAGGGGGTGATTTTGTATGAACTGTCTCCAGCTTAACAAAACAGAAGCAAACCCATAGTAAAGGCTGCCATGGAATACTTTGAGGAAAAAGAATGAACTGTGAGATAATTTGAACATTTTTTTTCACACAAAGTAACAAACAAGATCTCTTGCTTGTTTTCCTTTACCCATCACCTACACGTTGTGGAGGCAATCATTTAATAAAAAGAAAAGCTGCATGAATTATAGCAGGCCGATAATGCTGCTGACTAACAACTGCAACCCACACTTTCCTAACCAGCAAATATAATTGTTATTCCACTACCTTATGTATCATGTATTCCCCACAACTCTTAGACTGCAAGACCATATGGGCAGGGTCTTTACCTTAATTCATCACATTGTATGTAATCTGTGCGTGTCAATCATGATCTGTCAATGTGTACAGTGCTACGTAGTATGCCAATGCTTTATACATAAATATATACAAGATAATAATGAATATTGGCCCAACCCACTAAATTTGTCAGTAATTGACAAGCACATTTAAACGTAATGCATAAAAGTGCTTTAGAAAAGATTGAGTAGCTCACTCACCAGTTCTCTAATCTTCTTCATCTTCACAGGATTCTTTAGTACTTCTCTTCTTTTCTCATCTTCTCTTTTTCTATAGACAATATAGCAGAAGGATGTTATACAGATCTGTGTATGGTCTAATAGAGACTGCCTATGAAAATGCAATATGCCCAAGATGAAAACACCTTGTGACATCCCCAAATATACACTCAGTAACCACTTTATTAGGTACACCTGATCGTTAATGTAAATATCTAATCAACCAGTCATTTGGATGCATAAAAGCATGCAGGCATTGACAAGAGGTTCATTTGTTTTACAGGAAAACCACCAGAATGGAGAATAAAAGTGATCCAAGTTACTTTTACTGTGGAATGATTGTTCGTGCCAAACTGGATAGTTGGGGTATCTCAGAAACTGCTGATCTCCTGACATTTTCACTCAAAACAGCTTATAGGGGGGTATTCAATTGTTAGCGAGATCCCCGGAAAAACGAGCGCTCAAAATATATTAGCGTTAATATGGTAATATGCTCGTAAATACCGTTAATACGGTAGTTTACTCGCTGAATTTGAGAGGAAATTCAGCGGGTAATTACCGTATTAACGCTAATATTTTTAGAGTGCTCGTTTTCCGGGGATCTCGCTAACAATTGAACCCCCCTTAGAGTTTATAGAGAATGGTGCGCACAACAAAAATCCAGTGAGTGCACGAAAACGTCTCATTAAAGAAAAGGTCAGAGGAGAATGACCAGACTAGTTCAAGTTGACAGAAGATGACAGTAACTCAAATAACCATGTATTACAACAGTAATATGCAGAAGAGTATCAGCAAGTAGGACCTTTAAGTGTATGGGCTACAGCAGCAGAAGACGACACTGGGTTCCTTTTTTTTTTTTTTTTATTTCTTTAACTTCTGTGCAAACTAACAAAGCACTAGTTCCAAAACTAGTAAACACCGCATTACACTCCAAAAATCGCATATTGTGTTCAACTCAACATGACCGAGTACATGTGCATATTGAATAACACGTATTTAAAATTACATGTACTGCTGACTTTAAGCTTGCTCAGAGCAAGCAACGGTCTTAAATACTCCTGCAAATGGTATACGGTCATCATGATTTGAGCCAAAATTCTTTTAGTTTTTCTTTAGAAAATAGAAAACAGCTAATCATGGACTGAAAGCTACTTCTGTAACCCAAACTGTGTTTCTATAAAATTTTACAATGATGTCAAATACTGTGAGTTTACACATAATGCATAGTGATCTGCTTGCTGCAGACTATCAGGACATGATCAGACAGTGCTAGGTTTATATAGAACATAGTGATTTACTTGCTGCAGGTTATGAGGACAGGATTACAGTGCTGTATTGCTATATAATGAACAGTGATCTTCTAACTGCAGATTATCAGGAAAGGATCATAGAGTACTGAGTTTCTATACAATGTACAGGAATCCCCAGACCTCAGATTATCAGGACAAGATAAGACAGTGCTGGATTTCCATGTAATATACAATGATCAACTCGCTGCAGATTATCAGGGCAGGTCAGACAGCGTTCATTTTCTATATAATTTACAACAATCTCCTGGCTGCAGGATACCAGGATAACTTTTGACACTTCAATGTGTAGTGAGCCCCTGAATATAGATCAAATATTGCTCAAGTTACCTGATCATGAATAGTGGATCCTCACGGATTTTATTTGCAATGTCCAAAGAAGAAGTGGCTGCAGACGTACTGAATATAGATCCTGGGAGAAGTCCAGTCTCAGTGGAAGGACCAGTTTCGGGGTCTTGCATTTTATCAAGGATAAACTTGTCAACTGGCCTCCCTAGAAGGTATTCCTCCCTGTTCACCATCCCTCCTGGCCCTTGGTACATCCAGTCCAGCTTTTCATCCTTTTTTCTGAGGAAGGAGTAACAAGACAAAAAAATGAACGATTAATAAAAATGGGAGAGACAAGTTTGTACTTGAGCACCAGGCATTTGTAATAAAAAATAGTTGGGTACACTGTAGCAAAATCTGTTTTTCAAAGAACATTATGCTCAACTACTAGAAATGCTGAATGCACCCAAAGTAAGCTGACTGCATGTTAAGTGTTCAAATAAAATGAACGTTTTGGGGATCTGTAAGAATAAAGGCAAATGAGAAAGAGACTGTTCATAACTAACAACCATATTATTTACAAGAATGGAGAGGGTTAAGCTATAAATAAAAAGAAGAATTTCCCCATAGGCAGCCACCTTATATTGACTAGTGAATATATACTGGGGGAAAAAAGGGGTTTGTTAAACAAACATTTCATACCCAGGGGAATCCACTATGACTGGAGGTAAGGCAGTTTTACTATCTGCACACAAAGGATTATTTCACTGTAAGAATAGAAAGACATTGGATTCCCTGGTTACTATCTGGATTTAATAGTTCTCAAAGGATTGCATTAGTGAAAATTGTTCATATCCAGTTATAATTCCAACTCTACTTTCTGTTAACTCTTACATCAGTGGCAGCTCAGAAAGGCTAGTGGCACAATGAGCTTTGTGCGTCCAAATATTAACACTGTTTAGACTTCGGAACCTGGTGTCTCTATGATGTTATTTACCTGTACACAACAAGCAGACAACTTGTCAAACAAGTGTGAATATGTTCTACTAAAGCTGCCTGAAGCATTAATAGAGCTTATCGGTGCTTCGTGTAGGCATAGAGAGTGCATAAATGCCGAATCCAATACACAGGTGCACAAAGTGCCTGTGTGCTACTAGCTAATCTTTGACTACCTTTGTCAGTCTACAGAAAAACATCAGTTTAGCTCCTCGAGGGTAAGATTGCTTTGCCACAGAAACAACAGCATTCTCACTCCTTTTAGTTTCTCACTTCACAGCTCCAGTATCCTCAGCGTATCGCTGCATCTCTTCACGTGCCCGCTCTTCCCGCAGCTCACGCTGTAGTTCCTCGATTTTCTTCTGTTCCGCCTCATGTCTTTGCTCGGCTTTCCACACTTTTTCCACATTGCGTAATGTCTGTGGGTGCCAGCTTTTTTTCAGGTTCTAAGAAAATAAACAAACATACTTAAAAAGGACACTATCCCCAAAATACAGGAACATAACTTTTGGTATGTAACACAGCTCTAACTATTGGTTTCCTATGACTGCAGGCCATTTTATTGACAAAAAAATAATTGTGTTTATTGATATATTCATCAATTAAGACCTAACAAAACAAGTCCTTTTGACAAACCTTCAAGTAATAAAACAACAAAATATTACATAAGTATCAAACAATATGCATAAGCTGCACTTCTGTTTGTGTCGAAGCATTCATACTAACAACTATTTTACATGTAGGCTTGCCAATTACATTAATGGTTGATACCACAGAGGCCCAGCATATCAATAAATGTAATCTCTTAAAGAGTTCAAGTGCAGGAATGTCTTAATTAACTGGGTCAATGGTGGCAAGCCTAAATGTAATGCATGGGCTTGAATCTATACCTTCTTGTTCTGCATCCTGTACGTTTAATAATCTCCTAATAGCACTTTTATAAAGGGCAAACAATAAGAAAAATGTATTGTACTTGAAAAGGTTAATCACCAATGAAAAGAAAGTAATGTGCTGCCATATGATTTGAGACATTGTTTTTTTTACTTCTTTGGGGGGGAATCTGGGTAATAATGTAAAAGGTACCTTGAAGGAGCAACTCTGTCAACCAGTATATGGCTTCTGTTTCAGCTGCACTGACAACTCACAGAGGAGGGAGCTGTTAATTTAGTTGGGCAGAAGTTTATGTGCTAGTACCGAGTACCGACAGCTCCCTTTTCTGCATGCAATCAGCTATAGCGAAACAGGGCTAAATGCAGGTAATACTAAGTATCCTCAGATCACAACACAGATGGATGGAAAGAAAACAAACAGTTGTGTTCTACTGCAAATAAACAATATTTGTTTAATTAGATACACTAAACAAAGGCCAATAAAACAAAAATAATCCTACTGATGAAACATGCATGCAAATGCAAGTATTTAGCTGAGAAACAAATTATATTCAACACTACAGCTTTATTAATATTAAATGTCACATGTGAATCTACTTTATACAGAAACAGTCTAGCTCAGATGGTATAGTCCACAGTTCACTAAAATATAGTGAAATCCAATGCAATGTACACAGTCACACTGGGTGTAAATGAACACGCTTGGTGAAAAAAATAAGTACTGAAAAGCAGTGGCTTAAAATACTCGTTTGAAACCTTAATGTTGCCCAGTCCTGAGTTTGTGTGTAGTGTTTTGTCCTCCAAAGTTGGAACCTGTTTTTGAATCTGCTTTGTTCATCCTCAGTCATGTGCTGAATAAGTATTGGATTGTGCAAGTAAAACAGCAGCACTTTATAGCATTCACCACTAATAACATCTAGAATGCTTGTTATCATATACAACAAAGATTCCTATGGTAAGCATGTCTTCAGTACACAATAAAGTGCTTGCTGCAGCTGTTTTAACTTTGGTGCATCTATCACTTCAGTGTCTGTCTACCATGAAGATCAATTAATCTATAATCATATGAATTCCACATATGTGTTCACCAAGTATCATATGAATTCCACCTGTGTTCACCAAGTAAGTTATGTGGCTTTCTCCACAGTAAGTCAGTTCAGCAAATACACATATCAGCAATATTTATGAAAACAGGTGCAATAAAAAAAGTGCTGTATTATTGACATTTATTTGTATAGCGCCACTAATGCCACAGCGCTGTACAGAGAACTCACATAAGTCCCTGTCCCATTGGAGCTTACAGTCCCTAACACACACACAAACAAGCCAATTAACCTACCAGTATGTTTTTGGAGTGTGGAAGGAAACCGGAGCACCCGGAGGAAACACACACAAACACAGAGAGTACATACAAACTCCACACAGAGTGCATAGGGCAGAAGTGCTAACCACTAAGCCACCATGCTGCCCAACCAACATTTGCTTTAATTTTCTAAACAGCGCCATAAAAATAGCACAATCGCATTGGCTGCTATGGGTTACATCACCCTTTTCTTGCAGTTACCCCATAAATGTCCGCTATTGGGTGAACATTACTATTTTCATACTGCTGCTGTAACTAACACCCAATCCTTTCACAGCAGTGCCAGTGACCAAGATCACTTTTTCACAGGGCTATAAGTATATAGCGTATTTAGGAAGTAAATCTGCAATAGACAGATTAGCACAGTTTTAAACTGCCGTGAAAATTGCCTCTTTAATATGGGTTACACAAACAATTATTCATAGTAGATTAGCCCTATGTTTTTCACAGGTGGTCAGATAGCTTTGTACTGCACTGAGCCACTCCATGTCATTACTAGATCAAAGCCAACATGCTCTATCACACGCCTTATATCCAGCCACATCCTGTATAGGATTCTATACAATACTGTACCAGGTCTCCGCCTCCCATGATTTACACAATGTCACCCCGCAATCCCTTCTCTGGATTTCAGGAGGATAAAGTCCCAACAAGAAAACGAATTGTGACATCACAAAAGACCGGAAAAGGAAATAACACATATCTGGAAGTTAGGGCGGAAGTCATGTGACCAGTTAAAGGGGACACATGCATCGTGTGTGATATATACCTCTGGCTTCGGCAACCTGTGGCTTCAACAGTCGTGCGACTGACAGGTTAAGCGTGCTCTGTTTTGCAGGCATGCTGGGAAATGTAGTTCAAAAACAGATTGGAACACAGTAGTCTTTTATCGCGGGTGTTTTGAGGTATATACTTATAAGTTGTACACGTCACACTCCACTCCCGGTATCCCATGTTCAACCAATGCTAGAATTTCACACATTTGTAAACACGGAAAAATTATATGCTTGTATAGAGGTTACACACATTCATAAATATCACTCGATGTGACATCCTGCCTTGGTTCTTAGTTAAAGTAGCTTGGTTACCTTCTCCTACACACGTCATTCATTCGGATAAACAAAGATTACGAATAACAAGTCATATATTAATTGAAGTGGATGTCATGTAACAACTCTTGCAGAAATTTTGCATTAGGCTTTATTTAGTAAAAGTGCCAACAAAACTAGTCGAAGGGGGCACCCGGATTTGAACCAGGGACCTCTCGATCTGCAGTCGAATGCTCTACCACTGAGCTATACCCCCTTAGATATTGCTACGTGGAATTTTGCACTATATGAGCAGTACCAAATGCATTTAAAATTTGTTGTTTTGTTATGGATCAATTAGTTTTTGGGTTTTTTTTTTTGGGTTTTTTTTTTAAATATCATTATCAACCAGTTGACCAAATTCTAAGGAATTCATTCTGGCTTGGCAGTCACTTTCCTTTCCATCAGTGAATAAAGTGTGTTTAATGGGTACTTATTGGTGCAAATCATGGAACAATTAC
Source organism: Mixophyes fleayi (assembly GCF_038048845.1). Classification (NCBI taxonomy): domain Eukaryota; kingdom Metazoa; phylum Chordata; class Amphibia; order Anura; family Limnodynastidae; genus Mixophyes; species Mixophyes fleayi. Next base: position 164,266,755 of record NC_134407.1, read on the forward strand.
AAATACAAAATGTTAAAATGTTGGTAGATTACTGCTACATTTCATTTGTTTTTTTCATATATCTGTACAGTATGAATTAGGAAAAGGATCAGATACACCAAACTGAAAAATGTAAAAAAAAGAAAAGAAAAGAAAAATAGGATATTGAGGTTAAGATAAATGTCATATCTGGTTAGAAAAGGCAATGGGGGCACAGTTAAAAACAAAAGACCTATAAATAAGAATAATGAGGTACATGGGTAATATGGATAAGACACAATATAACATAGAAAAATCAGATTTATAGTTGTCTAGTCAGAGACCATGTTGTAGACACAATGACCGTCATAATGGTATTTTTAACTTCTTCATGTAGAGATTATATGTATGGTCCCCATTTCACATACAATTTCTCCACCCTCTTCTCTATATCTGGTTACACTCCTGTCAAAATAAAGGTCTAGTTCTGATTTTACTTCCTTGAGTAAGAGGGAGATGGGGACAAAATAATTTTCTTTGACTATTAATACTGGTTTTGTGGGGGCGTGGCTTGGCGGCCATTCGAGTCGGACGCGTTGGGAGTGAGCTCCTGCTCCAAATTATACAGAACCCCTCGGTGTCCAATACTGGGGTGCGCTCACGGTCCACACGTGGGCGGAGTTGTTCCACGGTGCATCCAGGCGACGGTCTGAGCCGTCAAACACCCGAGGCTCTGCCCTGCCTTTGATGCCCGGGAGTGCGGCCTAACCCTCCTCGTGTCTTCTGAAGACTGATCACCGCCACCAATCTAACCAAGGCTTACCTCTCCGGCAGGTGTCCAGCAGCTCCGGTTAGTCGGGGGTCCAGGCGGAGTCCTTCTCGGCGGGACAGCTCTGCAGGCGCAGCTGCCGATATTTGTAAGCAGAAGGAGGGATCCTCCAGCGCTGCCCTGAAACACGGAGGTGAGGCTGTGGGTGGTCGCGGTGGCGCTGCTGGGAATGCCAGGGTCTGTCGGCTCTCCTGATCCAACGGGGCAAACCAAGCCATCTGCCTGCTAGCGCCTCAGCACCTGCCACAACACAGACCAGAATTTGATTCCAGACGCTGTCACTTTGGCCTCAAGGTACAAGTTAACTAATTATATATATTGTCTGGCTGAGGGAGGTGAGTCCTCCACAGATAGCAGCTTTGAAATACAGATCCACAGAAAGAATAGTTTCACCTGCAAACAGGCCTCTCTCAGTGGAAACATTTACTCTGATGTAGCAACACTGACATCTAGTGGCAGTTTTCCGTTACTACATTACCCATCCAAATCTACAAGTACATAAATTCTTCAAGTCTGTTATATGGAAGTTAGCTCTCTGGCCAGACAGGGGCGCACTGGACACACTGTAATATTCCTTTAAACAGACTGCGGGCCGCGTTCTGCGGGATGGCTGCCTAGACCAATCATGAGGAGACGCAGATAGCGGCAATCTTACCACAACAGTATGTACTACCTGCAATGATTATTATACTTTGAACAAGTCGCTGAACACGCTTAGGATCGCCTTGATGGGCAAAGACCGAAAAAGCTCGGCCAAGAAAAACCATAAAAAACCCCAGGAGACCCCTCAACGTTCCGATCTTCGCTCATATCTACAAATTCCTGTGGCCGTGGAAGAACCAGAGATGACATCTCCTTCTGCTGCTTCTGGCTCAACATCACCTGACACACGCCAGGATGACACAAACCGTCAGAAGGGGAATGGGGTAGCAGAACAACAGGATCTGTCTCAGGTCCTACAAATGCTTAAGTCCCTCCCGACTAAGCAAGAGCTACCCTCCAAAAAAGATTTTGAAGCGCTGGAAGCAAAATTGCAAGAGATTGTCCACCAAGAAGTGGCCACACTGCAAGCAGACATCGCCCACCTTGGCCATCGCCTGGTGGCCCTTGAAGAACACAAGGAAAAGGGAGATGAACGTGTTACAGCTCTAGAAAAGACGGTGGCGGAACAAGCTAAGGCTCTGCAAGGATTCCAGCAAAAGATAGATGATTTAGATAATCGGGGTCGTCGGAACAACTTACGAATACGGGGTTTGCCGGAGGATGTCCCCCCACAGGGCCTGATAGACGCTTTGACAAAGGTGTTCAATGAGGTTCTGGAATTACCATCAGACAATACAATTGTATTTGACAGAGCGCATAGGGCACTACGCCCAAGGGGGGCCCCAACGGAAAGGCCTAGAGATGTTATATGCCGACTCCATTACTACACGCAGAAGGATGAGATTGTACGCAAGCTAAGGGGTCTCCAAGGATTGGAGTTCAACGGTCAGGAAATCCACATATTCCAAGACCTCTCCTGGCAAACTCTACAATTTCGGAGGCAGCTTAAACCCCTCACGGAGGAGCTCCGGAAAAAATCAATTAAGTACAGATGGGGCTTTCCGCTCCAACTGCAAGTTACACATGAGGGAAAGTCAGCAGTCCTCAGGATTCCGCCGGACTTGCCGGACTTCTGCTCCGCTTTGAGCATTCCACTAATTGCTCTAGCTGAATGGCAGGAATCCCATCAACGTCTATACCCGGTAATGGAGGCACAACACGACGATAGATTCCACCTTTCAAGTAGATCTAAACGGTCACCGCAAAAGCGTTTGAACCAGCAGGCGCAAGGGAACACTTGATTATGCACAACTGAGTGCGAATATCCACTCCTCGGAGGAAGATCTCTTCTAAGACCCTGCTGAAGGCCTTCTATTGTAGATTGTTTTCCTTGGGCGAGAATATCCTCAATATTCTTATTTTATTTTTGTCTATTTAATATTCTTCATCCCTAATGTGCTATTCTAAACTGCTGATGACCATTATTGATCTGTTTAGCCCATCATCATTTTTCTAAAGTTCTCTAAAGTTTTCTACTGTTATATTGTTCAAGTATTTTCGATAAGCTATGTGTTCATGCTTAATGTTTCACAAAATTAGATTTGTTAGTGCATATGTGTAATGTAGGTTCTGCGCCTCTCTGCTGGGCGGGGGCCTGGGTTGAGATCACCCAGGGCTCAGCTGGGGGTGAGGTGCGGAACATTTATTTATGTTTGTTTGATTGTCGCTGTTTGCTGTTCTCCTCAGGGCCCTAAGACCGAGTGTTATATTCCGGGTCATGTCTGGACCACGGTCCTACATGGACTGCCGGAACGGTCTTATAAACGTGCCAAAGATTCTTAGTTCTTTGTTGATACTGATACTTCAGTTTAAGCATTTATGGCTTCCTGACCCTCTTCCCTTCCCCCTTATCCCTACCTTTTCTAACTTTCCCCAACTACATTCTAATTACGGGTTCATACCTCTTTCCCCTTTGTGGTGGTACACATGTAATCACTTAGAACTGCTTGGTAATGGTGGGTAGACTCAAATGTGTTACCCTTAATGTCAAGGGTTTGAATATCCCCGAAAAACGGTCCCGTTTATTGCGCGACCTCATAGCTAAAAGAATTGATGTAGCCTTCATACAGGAAACTCATTTTAAACAAGGTTTTGCTCCAAGGTTGCACAGTCGCCAGTTCCCGTATGTCTTCACAAGTGACAATGCAGGAAACAAGTCCTTGGGAGTGGCAATTCTCATGTCTAGTCGTCTACCTGTTCAGAATATAGACCCACATATATTACAAGAAGGCAGAGGTCTGGCAGTGACATGTACAATCTCCTCCCAAATGTATACGTTTGTTAACATCTATGGTCCGAATTCTAATCAACCTCTATTTCTAGAAAAGCTTCTGGATAAAGTGGAATCGATAAAGAAGGGCATCACCATAACAGGCGGAGATTTCAACTGGGTTCTGCATCCACCGACGGACTCATCTTCAGGATCTGCTAGATTGGCCGGTAAGCTGTATCGAAGGGTGAGACGTACTTTGCACGAACACCAGCTGGTCGACACATGGCGTCTTAAACATCCCACAGACCGTGACTATACTTTCTTCTCGCACCCACATAATACATATTCGAGACTGGACTATTTCTTTCTCACCCACAACCATTTGCCCATGATATCAGAAGTAGCTATAGGCCAGATTACATGGTCTGACCATGCGCCGGTGTATCTGACGCTCTCTATTTCCAGAACAGGTAGTAGACCTTTCACCTGGAGGTTAAACGAGCTCTTAATCCAGGAAGCGCATAACAAGACAGTGATAGAAGAGGCCATTGCGGACTATGTCCAGACTAATGACACCCCTGACATTTCGAAGATTTCTCTATGGGAAGCTCATAAATGCGTTATACGAGGTAAACTTATCCAAATGGGTGCGATCAGAAAGCGAGAAAGAATAGCATATAGGGACTCACTCCTAGAAAAAATCAAGACACTAGAAATGCGACACAAATCTTTCTTAGATCCCTCTGTTATGACAGAATTGACAGAAACCAGGAAGACTCTGAACCAATTAATGTCAGATAAAATTAAACATGACCTACGTAGATGTCAGAACCAGTTTTATCAGTGGGGAGATAAACCAGGGAAGCTTCTGGCTCGTGCTCTGCGCAAACAGAGAGCCCAACTATATATTCCTCAGATTAAGACAGACGCAGGGTCCACACTAGTTCACACCACTGATATTGCTGGGGCGTTCCAGACCTATTACACTAAGCTTTACAATTTGTTCGACACGCTGAACACAGCCAACCACCCGACCAAACAGGCTCGCATAGCAGAATACCTTAAGCGCATAGATTTTCCCACATTAGATGAGGATGCCGTACAATTATTAGAAGAACCCTTTAAGATCGAGGAACTGGAAGAGGCGATCAAGACGACACCATCAGGGAAAAGCCCGGGGCCGGATGGTTTCACCATTCTTTACTACAAAACTTTCAAAGCACAGCTAGCCCCTCTCTTGCTGCAGGCCTTTAACTCTATTTCTGCCCAGAAACACTTTTCCCCTCAAACGCTAGCTGCTCAGATTACCGTATTGCCAAAAGAAGGGAAAGATCCAGCTTCATGTGCTAGTTATAGGCCCATCTCTCTACTTAATGGGGACATTAAGCTTTACGCTAAGCTGATAGCAAATAGATTAAAACCATATTTGACCCAAATCATCCACTCTGACCAGGTGGGGTTTGTTCCAGGGAGGGAGGCGAGGGACAACACCACTAAGATAATCAATTTAGTACAATATGCGCATACTGCCAATATCCCAACAGTTTTACTATCCACAGATGCCGAAAAGGCATTTGACAGAGTAGACTGGGAATTTATGAAAGGGGTACTTAGTCACATGGGCTTAGGCCCTCGGAGTATGGCTCGAATTGCCGCCTTGTATACGCAGCCAACTGCAAGGGTCAGAGTAAATGGGGAACTATCAGAACCCATTATAATATCTAACGGTACCAGACAGGGATGCCCTCTGTCTCCTCTGATCTTTATCTTGTGTATGGAAGCATTGGCCCCCTCTATCCGGGCAAACCCTGATATCTCTGGTCTACAGATGGAGGACAAAAGCTTTAAATTGGCCCTCTTCGCGGATGACCTCCTGGCAATCCTCACTAACCCTGTGGTTTCGATCCCTAATTTACTATCAGAATTTCAGCAATATGGTGAGCTATCTGGCTTTAAAATTAACTACTCAAAATCGGTAGCTCTCAACATCTCTGCGCCCGAGGCAGTAGTTGAAGGCCTGAAGCCAGCATTCTCATTCACGTGGCATCCATCACGACTTAAATATTTGGGGGTGTTTATCAACAAAGACAACGCAAAGATTTTTGAAGACAATTTTACTCCTATCACAAGCTCAATTTGTAGGGACTTGAGAAACTGGTGCCCAAAAGGCTTTTCCCTGATAGGCAGAGTCAATGTGGTTAAAATGAATGTATTACCACGGATCCTCTACTTGCTTCAAACGCTCCCCATACACCTCCCCACTTACTGGTTTAAGATGCTACATAAAGCAGTCAGGGATTTTGTGTGGAAGGGTAGACGCCCCCGGTTTAAACATGATACACTTTATATGCGCAAGCACGCTGGGGGACTACAACTCCCCAACTTTGCATTATACTACGATGCGGCTATGTTAAATAGGGTGGTGGACTGGACGAGACAGAGACTGGACAAACAGTGGGTCTGGATCGAGAGCTACGTTGTAGGCAAGGCACTTCAATTTTCAACATGGCTGCACCCACTCCCTAAAGTCATCCACCCGACTGTTACACCAACTCTGGCTAGATGGGCCAGATTGCGCTCGGTTCCCCACATTTCCTCACGACACTCGCCTTTGACCCCGATATTTGACAACCCGGGGTTTCCCCCAGGACTTGCTAGACAGACGTTCAGACATTGGATTGGGGCGGGGCTCCGCAGGGTTGGCCAGCTGGTGGACGCGTCTGGGGTCTTGCCTTTCGCCGATCTCCAATCTAAATGGAAACTTCCGAATGCGGAGATTTGGAGATACATACAGCTCCGCCATTTTCTCGGATCCTTGAAAGTAGGAGAGTCTGTGGGGCGGCCGCTTACACAGTTTGAATCTTTATGTACCTCTCCGCTATATCCTAGACATACTCTATCTCTCATCTATAGTAATCTCATTGAATACACCTTTAATAAACAACCCACCTTCATACGACACTGGGAGAGGGAGCTGACTTGCTCGATATCCGAACAAGATTGGAAAGATATCTTCTTACGCACCCAGTCGAGCTCGGTCAGTATACGGGTGGTGGAAACACAGTATAAGGTGATGACTAGATGGTATAGATGTCCTAGCTTGCTGGCTAGGATGGTTCCTGGGATGTCGAACGTGTGCTGGCGATGTATGTCGGCGCCGGGCACTCCGTTACATGTATGGTGGGACTGCATAGCTCTTAGAACTTTTTGGGACGCAGTCCTTCTAATTACTAAAGAAATTACGGGCGTTGAGCCACCTAATTGCCCCAAATACTGGTTATTGAATTATAATAAAATGACAATCTCTAAATACAAAAAATCAACAATTAAAAACCTTAGCAACGCAGCAAAGGCCGTGATTCCAGTACATTGGAGATCCCCGAATATCCCTACCATTAGAGAGTGGTTTGCCCGAATAGAATCCTATAGAATAATGGACGACATACTCTATTCCTCAAAGGACAAATACAGGGAATATCATTACATATGGTTTGAGTGGCTTGAATTCAAGGATTCACCACTATATTCTCAGTGGAATAAATGAACCCCCCTTACTCTCTCCCCCCCTCCCGCTCTACCTTTCTCTCCCTCTCTCTATCCCTCTTTGTCTTTCCCCCATCCCTACATGATGTATTATTGAATACTAAATGGTACTATATTTTTATGCTGAACTATTGTTGAATCGTGTTCATGTATATGTGTCTTTACGTAATATTTTTGAATATCCTTAATGCATTGTTCTATGCAAAATAGATATGTTTGTAAAAGCTGTTCAATCTTTCAATAAAAAAGAGATTTACAAAAAAAAAAAAAAATACTGGTTTTGTATTAGTAGTATGAAGATCTGGCAAACAAAATGTGAAGATCACAAAATAAAAGGTCTTTTTGCAAAGAAATAACAAAGCTAATATTTATGAACACTAGGCATGAGCGGGCTCGGATTGCGCTAATCCGAGCCCACCCGAACAGTGCGGATCTGACGGGATCCGAGCACTGTTCGGGTATTTCCAGCGGCAAAAAAAACAAAACAGAGGCTCTGACGTCCAAGTCTTGCGTCAGATCTCGCGAGACTCGGATTGCATAAATTCGCCGCTTGCGCCCGCCATCTTCATTCGGGCTCAGATCAGGGAAGAGGGAGGTTGGAGTTTATAGTGGTGCTCTGTACTGCTGATCAGTCCAGTGGTGCTTTTGTCATGTGCTCTGTCCTGCTGAGTCCATTGGTGCTTTGGCCAGTGCTCTGTCCTGCTGAGTCCAGTGGTGCTTTTGTCCTGTGCTCTGTCCTGCTGAGTCCAGTGGTGCTTTGGCCAGTGCTCTGTCCTGCTGAGTCCAGTGGTGCTTTTGTCCAGTGCTCAGTCCTGCTGAGTCCAGTGGTGCTGTGTCCTGTGCTTTGTTCTGCTAAGTCCATAGTTATTTTAAAAAATTTTAACAATCATAAATTTTTTTAAAAAAAATAACAAAAAAAATTATACAAAAATAATAAAAAAAAAAATATAAAAAAAATTATACAAAAATCTTTAAAAAAAATATAAAAAAATTATTTAAAAAGTATAAAAAAAATTCTAGTGCAATATATTCTTGCAGTCCAGAAATATTAGTACTGCAATATTTACCTACGTTCACTGTTCTTGCAGGCCAGAAATATTAGTACTGCAATATTTACCTACGTTCACTGTTCTTGCAGTCCAGAAATATTACTACTGCAATATTTACCTACATTCACTGTTCTTGCAGTCCAGAAATATTAGTACTGCAATATTAAAATACGTTCACTGTTCTTGCAGTCCAGAAATATTAGTACTGCAATATTTACCTACGTTCACTGTTCTTGCAGGCCAGAAATATTAGTACTGCAATATTAAAATACGTTCACTGTTCTTGCAGTCCAGAAATATTAGTACTGCAATATTAAAATACGTTCACTGTTCTTGCAGGCCAGAAATATAAGTAGTGCAATATTAAAATATGTTCACTGTTCTTGCAGTCCAGAAATATTAGTACTGCAATATTTACCTACGTTCACTGTTCTTGCAGTCCAGAAATATAAGTACTGCAATATTTACCTACGTTCACTGTTCTTGCAGTCCAGAAATATTAGTACTGCAATATTAAAATACGTTCACTGTTCTTGCAGTCCAGAAATATTAGTACTGCAATATTTACCTACGTTCACTGTTCTTGCAGGCCAGAAATATTAGTACTGCAATATTAAAATACGTTCACTGTTCTTGCAGTCCAGAAATATTAGTACTGCAATATTTACCTACGTTCACTGTTCTTGCAGGCCAGAAATATTAGTACTGCAATATTAAAATACGTTCACTGTTCTTGCAGTCCAGAAATATTAGTACTGCAATATTAAAATACGTTCACTGTTCTTGCAGTCCAGAAATATTAGTACTGCAATATTTACCTACGTTCACTTTTCTTGCAGTCCAGAAATATTAGTACTGCAATATTTACCTACGTTCACTGTTCTTGCAGTCCAGAAATATTAGTACTGCAATATTAAAATACGTTCACTGTTCTTGCAGTCCAGAAATATTAGTACTGCAATATTTACCTACGTTCACTGTTCTTGCAGGCCAGAAATATTAGTACTGCAATATTAAAATACGTTCACTGTTCTTGCAGTCTAGAAATATTAGTACTGCAATATTAAAATACGTTCACTGTTCTTGCAGGCCAGAAATATAAGTAGTGCAATATTAAAATATGTTCACTGTTCTTGCAGTCCAGAAATATTAGTACTGCAATATTTACCTACGTTCACTGTTCTTGCAGTCCAGAAATATAAGTACTGCAATATTTACCTACGTTCACTGTTCTTGCAGTCCAGAAATATTAGTACTGCAATATTAAAATACGTTCACTGTTCTTGCAGTCCAGAAATATTAGTACTGCAATATTTACCTACGTTCACTGTTCTTGCAGGCCAGAAATATTAGTACTGCAAAATAAAAATCCGTTCACTGTTCTTGCAGTCCAGAAATATTAGTACTGCAATATTTACCTACATTCACTGTTCTTGCAGTCCAGAAATATTAGTACTGCAATATTTACCTACGTTCACTGTTCTTGCAGTCCAGAAATATTAGTACTGCAATATTAAAATACGTTCACTGTTCTTGCAGTCCAGAAATATTAGTACTGCAATATTTACCTACGTTCACTGTTCTTGCAGGCCAGAAATATTAGTACTGCAAAATAAAAATCCGTTCACTGTTCTTGCAGTCCAGAAATATTAGTACTGCAATATTTACCTACATTCACTGTTCTTGCAGTCCAGAAATATTAGTACTGCAATATTTACCTACGTTCACTGTTCTTGCAGTCCAGAAATATTAGTACTGCAATATTTACCTACGTTCACTGTTCTTGCAGTCCAGAAATATTAGTACTGCAATATTTACCTACGTTCACTGTTCTTGCAGTCCAGAAATATTAGTACTGCAATATTTACCTACGTTCACTGTTCTTGCAGTCCAGAAATATTAGTACTGCAATATTTACCTACGTTCACTGTTCTTGCAGTCCAGAAATATTAGTACTGCAATATTTACCTACGTTCACTGTTCTTGCAGTCCAGAAATATTAGTACTGCAATATTAAAATACGTTCACTGTTCTTGCGGTTCAGAAATATTAGTACTGCAATATTTACCTACGTTCACTGTTCTTGCAGTCCAGAAATATTAGTACTGCAATATTTACCTACGTTCACTGTTCTTGCAGGCCAGAAATATTAGTACTGCAAAATAAAAATACGTTCACTGTTCTTGCAGTCCAGAAATATTAGTACTGCAATATTTACCTACATTCACTGTTCTTGCAGTCCAGAAATATTAGTACTGCAATATTTACCTACGTTCACTGTTCTTGCAGTCCAGAAATATTAGTACTGCAATATTTACCTACGTTCACTGTTCTTGCAGTCCAGAAATATTAGTACTGCAATATTTACCTACGTTCACTGTTCTTGCAGTCCAGAAATATTAGTACTGCAATATTAAAATACGTTCACTGTTCTTGCGGTCCAGAAATATTAGTACTGCAATATTTACCTACGTTCACTGTTCTTGCAGTCCAGAAATATTAGTACTGCAATATTTACCTACAGTCACTGTTCTTGCAGGCCAGAAATATTAGTACTGCAAAATAAAAATACGTTCACTGTTCTTGCAGTCCAGAAATATTAGTACTGCAATATTTACCTACGTTCACTGTTCTTGCAGTCCAGAAATATTAGTACTGCAATATTAAAATACGTTCACTGTTCTTGCGGTCCAGAAATATTAGTACTGCAATATTTACCTACGTTCACTGTTCTTACAGTCCAGAAATATTAGTACTGCAATATTTACCTACGTTCACTGTTCTTGCAGTCCAGAAATATTAGTACTGCAATATTAAAATACGTTCACTGTTCTTGCAGTCCAGAAATATTAGTACTGCAATATTTACCTACGTTCACTGTTCCTGCAGTCCAGAAATATTAGTACCAGAGATTTAACTATAATGGAGTACAAAAATTTGGAGGATAAAATAGCGAAAGATCAAGACCCACTTCCTCCTAATGCTGAAGCTGCTGCCACTAGTCATGACATAGACGATGAAATGCCATCAACGTCGTCTGCCAAGGCCGATGCCCAATCTCCTAGTAGAGGGCATGTAAAATCCAAAAACCCAAAGTTGACTAAAATTACCAAAAAAAAAGGTAATTAAAAACATCTGAGGAGAAACGTAAACTTGCCAATATGCCATTTACGACACGGAGTGGCAAGGAACGGCTTAGGACTTGTGGTTCAGCTTCACCCAAGGATCTAAGCCCTCCTCCTCCCCCCCTCCAAAAAAATTAAGAGAGTTAAGCTGTCATCAACAACACAGCAAACAACTCTGCCTTCTAAACAGATGACATCACAAATCCCCAAGGCGAGTCCAAGGGTGTTGGTGGTTGCGAAGCCTGACCTTCCCATCACTGTACGGGAAGACGTGGCTTCTTCCACCATTTGCAGCACGCCCTCTGCATATGCTGGAAGGATCACCCACAGTCCAGTTACAGATTTGGCTAATGAAGGTGTCAATGTTGTACACCGGGAATAGGATGTTGATGTAGCTGCCACTGAGGAGGAACTTGACGAGGAGGATGCTGATGTGGTTATCTTAAATGAGGCACCAGGGGGGGAAACAGTTGTTGTCCATGGGATGAAAAAGCCCATGGTCATGCCTGGCTAGAAGACCAAAAAATCCACCTCTTCGGTCTGGAGCTATTTTTATCCCAATCCGGACAACAAATGTATGGCCATATGTACCTTATGTAAAGCTCAAATAAGCAGGGGTAAGGATCTTGGCCACCTAGGGACATCCTCCCTTATACGTCACCTGAAGAACCTTCATAATTCAGTGTTTAGTTCAGGACCTGTGGCTAGGACCGTCAGCAGCCCAGGGACATCTAAATCCCTTGGTCCTGTTGTATACACATCAGCAACACCCTCCTTGTCAACTTCCTCCACGATCTCCATCAGAGATAGTCCTGCAGGCCATGTCACCGGCATGACTGAGTCCTCTTCAATCCGGGATTCTTCCGGAGGATCCTGCAGCGGTACGCCTACTACTGCCGCTGCTGCTGTTGCTGCTGGTAGTCGGTCATCTTCCCAGAGGGGAAGTCGTAAGAACGCTACGTCTTTCACCAAACAGTTGACCGTACAACAGTCGTTTGCCATGATCACGAAGTACGACAGTAGTCACCCTATTGCAAAGCGGATAACTGCGGCCGTAACAGCTAAGTTGGTGTTAGACGTGCGTCCGGTGTCCACCATCAGTGGAGTGGGATTTAGACGGTTGATGGAGGTATTGTGTCCCCAGTACCAAATCCCGTCGAGATTCCACTTCACTAGGCAGGCGATACCCGAGATGTACAGAGAAGTACGAAAAAGTGTCCTCAGTGCTCTGAAAAATGCGGTTGTACCCACTGTCCACTTAACTACGGACATGTGGACAAGTGGTTCAGGGCAAACTAAGGACTATATGACTGTGACAGCCCACTGGGTAGATGCATCGCCTTCCGCAGCAACAGCAGCAGCTGCATCAGTAGCAGCATCTCCACAACGGCTGCTCGTTCCAAGGCAGGCAACGTTGTGTATCACCGGTTTTAATAAGAGGCACAATGCTGACAACCTCTTAGAGAAACTGAGGGAAATAATCTCGCTGTGGATTACCCCACTTAGTCTCTCCTGGGGATTTGTGGTGTCAGACAACGCCAGTAACATTGTGCGGGCATTACATATGGGCAATTTCCAGCACGTCCCATGTTTTGCCCACACAATAAATTTGGTGGTGCAGCATTACCTGAAGAGTGACAGGGGTGTGCAGGATATGCTTGCGGTGGCCTGCAAAATTGCTGGACACTTTCGGCATTCTGCCAGTGCCTACCGCAGACTCGAGCAACTTAAAAAAAGTCTAAACCTGCCCTGCCATCACCTCAAACAAGAGGTTGTGACGCGCTGGAACTCCACCCTCTATATGCTGCAGAGGATGGATGAGCAGCAAAAGGCCATTCAAGCCTACACAGCCTGCGACATAGGCAAAGGAGTGGGGATGCGCCTGAGTCAAGCGCAGTGGAGACTGATTTCCGTGTTGTGCAAGGTTCTCCAGCCTTTTGAACTTGCCACACGAGAAGTCAGTTCCGACACTGCCAGCTTGAGTCAGGTGATTCCCCTGATCAGGCTGTTGCAGAAGCAGCTGGAGAAAGTGAGGGAGGAGCTGTTAAAGCATTGCGATTCCACCAAGCATGTAGCTCTTGTGGATGAAGCCCTTCGTACGCTTTGCCAGGATTCGAGGGTGGTCACTCTTCTAAAGTCAGAGGAATACATTCTGGCCACCGTGCTCGATCCTCGGTTTAAAGCGTATGTTGTGTCTCTGTTTCTGGCAGACACAAGTCTACAGCGGTGCAAAGACCTGCTGGTCAGGAGATTGTCCTCTGAAGAGGACCGTGACATGCCAACAGCTCCTCCTTCATTTTCTTCCACACCTGTGGCTGCGAGGAAAAAGCTGAGTTTTCCTAAACGACCCGCTGGCGGGGATGCTGAGAACATTTGGTCCGGACTGAAGGACCTGCCAACCATTGCAGACATGTCTACTGTCACTGCATTGGATGCTGTCACCATTGAAAAAATGGTGGAGGATTACTTTGCTGACACCATCCAAGTAGACATGTCAGACAGTCCTTATTTTTACTGGCAGGAAAAAAAGGCAGTTTGGAAGCCCCTGTACAAACTGGCTCTATTTTACCTGAGTTGTCCCCCCTCCAGTGTGTACTCAGAAAGAGTTTTTAGTGCAGTGGGGAACCTGGTCAGTGAGCGGCGAAGGAGGTTGCTTCTGCAAAACGTTGAAAAAATGATGTTCATAAAAATGAATTATCAATTCTTCAATCAAGACCAGCACTGGCCTCCAGAGACTACAGAGGGATCTGTGGATGTGGAGTCCAGCGGGGACGAATTGATAAAGTGTGAGGATGAGGAAGTACACACTGAAGGGGGCGAGGAATCAGAGGATGAGGATGAGGACGGCATCTTGCCTCAGTAGAGCCAGTTTTGTTTGTACAGGGAGAGATGAATTGCTTTTTTGTGGTGGGGGCCCAAACAAACCAATCATTTCAGCCACAGTAGTTTTGTAGGCCCTGTCGCTGAAATGATTGGTTTGTTAAAGTGTGCATGTCCTATTTCAACAACATATTCCATCTTGCACATCTTTTTTTTCTTTGCCAGCTCGTTTTGTGGGGGTCCAAACAAACCAATCATTTCAGCCACAGTTTTGTAGGCCCTGTCACTGAAATGATTGGTTTGTTAAAGTGCGCATGTCCTATTTCAACAACATCAGGGTGGGTGGGAGGGCCCAAGGACAATTCCAGTTTGCACCTGTTTTTTGGCCATTATGTGCTCTTTGGGGCCTAGTTTTTCAAACTGCCATCCTGTCTGCCACTGCAGTGCCATTCCTAGATGGGCCACGTGTTTGTGCCGCCCACTTGTGTCGCTTAGCTTAGACATCAAGCTATCTCGGTGCAACCTTTTAGACTAAAAGCAATATTGTGAGGTGTGAGGTGTTCAGAATAGACTGGAAATTAGTGGAAATGAATGTTATTGAGGTTTATAATAGTGTAGGAGTGAAAAAAAACCAAAAATATGGATTTTAGCACTTTTTATGCTTTTTTTTAAAAAAAAATCAGAACCCAAAACCCAAAATCAGAACCAAAACCTTTCGTGGGGTGTTTTGGCAAAACAAATCAGAACCCAAAACCTAAAGCTAATCAGAACCCAAAACCCAAAACACCAAAAGTGGCCGGTGCACACCCTTAATGAACACTATTAATTTATTCCAAAACGTTCAATTTTTTTACAGGTCCAGAAACTGTGGCATAAGATGGCATCATAATCTTTTCACTTTGGACACCAACCTGTTTCAGCTTCCACCATATGTTTGCAATGGTTTTGTAACAAATCCGCCCTATTGATTGTCTTTAAGTTCACTTCCTGTAAATTAGTCGACATGAGGCTTTCATTATACTTTCAAAGTGGTTGAAAAGCCGGTGTTATGTAAGTTAGATATATCCTTTTACCATGCAGTTAATGTTTTCGATCCAGTAGGGCACAGGTCAGCTAAAAATAAATCATCATACAAATATCTAATCTTGTATTTATTTCTATCAGGTAAGAGCAGTAGTGATTCCAATGCATCTGGTGCTGGTAAACTAGTTTTGTTCAAGTAATGGACATTGCTTATTGTCGGGCTTGCAAATACATATATCTGGATTATCTGGGATTTTTTTTCTCTCTGAGTTGTTGGAAGGTATACAGCGTGCCTCCTGGGTCAATATTATCCTTTATAGCAGCTAACACTTTAGTCCTTCACATGAGAAAGGTAGCATTGTCTAGGCTAGGGGCAAAGTTAGAATTTCCCCAAAATTGCTACATATTTAGCCGGTTCAATGTCTGAATGGTATTGTTAGCTATTCACATCTGTGACCGGATGGGTTTACTTTGCCGGTCTGTGGAGGAAGAGAAGGGATGTCACACAGTTTATCTGGATTGTTTTCTCACTGTCAGTAACAGACTGTTACTGACCACTCCTACTGGTTTCACCTGCCAGCAGACACTTGTCGACTTGTGAATGCCAACTGCATAATAGTTGTAGGAGGATTTGGCTGTCACAACTAGTCACCTTTACTGGAACCTGGAACTGATTATTTCTGGGTAGCTGGTATAGCTGCTGCAGCGACTCTTTGCTGTGAGCTGGTCGATTCCTCCATATAGTATTTACTATAGATCCGCACTGAGGCCTGGGGGAGAAACTAAAGGTGAGGACCTGCTTGCACCGAGTGACAATATGTCCGAGACCACGACAAAGGGGCAGAGATACTCACTCTACCCCGCCTGCCGGCACCTCGTTTTACTCTGGGCTAGAAACCAGCGCTACAAATACTTGGGACTAGAAACAGTTCCGCCCAAGTACAATACTCGCCAATAGGCCAGGGCCCGCTTAGCAGTATACTCACCAAGTTGCTCCCACTCCTGACTCCTGCTCCCTCGCGTTCCTCTGTCACCTGCAATGACAACACACAGCCTCCCACCTACACTAACCGTGGGACTATAGAGTACCAACCACAAGATGCTACTGCTAAACAACAGGCGCCCTGATCCTACAACAACTAATGACCAGTCAGCGTAACTCTGCTAACAGCTGTAAGTGGTGTACTGCATAAGCCCCACCCCTCTTCCTAGGGGGCACCAGCCGGTACTTCCCTTCTACCTCCTCTCACGCACGTATCCAAGACTTCTCCCGCTCCGCTCCCCTCCATTGGAACAAGCTCCCCCGCTCCATCAGAACTTCCCCTAATCTGTCCTCTTTCAAACGAACATTAAAAACCCACCTTTTCCTTAAAGCCTTCCAGTCTCATGCCTAAACTCCCACCGGTCGGCTACCTCTCTTTCTCATCCCTTCTTCCCTTCTCCCCCTTCCTCGACTCCGTCTCCGTTTCTCCCGTCTCTACGTCTCATCCATGTGTCTGTCTGTCTTCCCCTCCCTTTAGATTGTTCGCTCCTTTGAGCAGGGCTCTCCTACCTCCTGTTTCCATCACTTTTAACTGCGCTCTCCAGCTACTCTGCTCACCGCCTCTCGGTCCCTCTGCCCTCTGTCTCCTCTCGCTTCTCTCCGCTCCCCTCAGTGACTCTCAACCTGTCATCTGTGCCCACCCTCTTGGGCCATAGTAACCTGCCTATACTTACTTTTCCCCTCACTCCCTCTCTTTCATGCTGTGCCTGAGCCCCCAGAGTTATAGTGCTTACTGTTACTTGTACTGTGCTGTTTCACCTTGTACTGTGCCATTGTTTGTCCCTGTACGGCGCTACGGATACTTTGTGGCGCCCTATAAATAAAAATGAATAATAATAATAATAATAATACTTCGGGGATATAAGCTAAACCCAAATCCCAGGATTTACCAAGGAGACTGTCTCCTCACTAGGGGCAATTACACAGTACCAAGGAACAGTTGCAGATGCTTGACCGGGGCCCACTGGAGCAATGCGCCACCAGGCAAGATGCCTCTGCCTGGAACCGTCAGTGGTCACTGCCGGAACTCAGACGGGTCATGCCCAACCCTGTGGAAACACCGCCTTCACTGGAACCGCCAGGCAGACCTGCCGGGACTCAGTCAGGCACCCAAGTGGAACCGAAGGAACAAACCCCGGAACTCAAATGAGTCGTGCTGCACTGCCAATGGGGTACCCTATCACTGCCTCGGTAACTCTGCGTGACCCAGGGGAGTACAGGTCAGGAAAACTAACATGCACCCTACAAGTAACTGTATGTGATGCGATCTAACGCTCTACTCTCACAAAGGAACGGGTAGACACAAGGGAGAGGACAGGAAACAAGAGCCTACCATTAATGGGGTCCTGACGTCTTGCACCTGTGAAGAGACTTCCAAAAAACAACCATAGGCAATACACAATGCTATATCACCACACTAGTTCAATAATACGTTACTACTGTTTGAGATGGTCTGAGCATGGCAGGCACTTGTGCCGACTAGCTAATAAGCTTAGTATACAAAACAATAGCAGTAGCCTCCTGCTCAAACTGTTGCCCCAGGACTATTGCCTGGAATTAACTCTCTCATGCCTCACTGCACCTATGGGCCTGGTGTCCTGCCTCCACTTTCTGATAAGGGCTCTTATGCCCACTCTACCTATAGGGCCTTATGCCCTTGCTGTTTATTGGGCCTTATGCCCAAATTCTACTACTGGGCCTTGTGCCCCCTCTCTAACTATAGGGCCTCATGCCCTCTCTAACTATAGGGCCTCATGCCCTCTCTATTGGGCCTGGTGACCCCTCTCGAACTATGGGCTTAAAGCCGAGCTATACATGGGGCCTAGTGTCCAGATAATTCCCTACCTGTACCTAACTATGCCAGGGCCTTGTGCCCTTTACTGTTGCCACGGGCCTAGTGCCCGAAGTGCCCATGGACTTTGTGCCTGACCTAACAATCTATTTTATACTCAAATGCTCTGCGCAGGATTCTCAACTAGCCCCGTTGTCTTCGTCTCCGGGTCTTCCAGACCCTCCAGCCGGTGGCTCCTCTTCTTCTCTTCGGTGCGCAGCTCCCTGCTGTCTTCTGGGCGGGGGCGCTCCTAGCCCCTTCATGGGCTCCCCGCCGATGATCTGTTCTTCTTCTTGATCTCGGCATCTTCTGACTTCCGCGCCGCCTTTTCCTCTTGCCACGCTGTCTTCTCCGATGTCTTCTTGTGGCAGGGTAGCTCCTGGCCCATATCAGGGCTCCCTGCCAATTACACCGGCTTCTTCTGCTTCTTCCACACTGGACATCCCACGATGTCCTTTTCCTTCTCCTCCGCCGACGAACTGAACTGAAAGTGCCGACGCCACTCGGCAGCGCCCCGAGCCTTGATTGGCTCGCCGCGGCGCCAATAATTCAAATGGCCGGAGGTGAGCCAGTATTGGCTCACCTATCCGGCCGCCGATTGGCCAGCAGGGGAATTTGAGCCCTAATTGGCTCACTCGCCGTCCGCTGCCGGGACCTACAGAAGAAAATTAACACTTACCAGCGCTGGAACGCAGGGATGGTGAGTAGTCTTCTTTCTTTAATTCCAGCTTCACCCTCTTGACGGGCAGCTTAGCGGCTGGGCACACCACTACATTCTTAGTGAAGATTTTATAGTCCACATCTAACAGTTAGATTGGGGGATAGGAGGCTGGGTCAACTGTGCCCCTTTCTGGTTTAGGGAGGACTTTAATAATCGCAACATGCAGAGTAGCCTCCCTGATTTCTTTCCATGCTTGTAAAACTGGAATTTTCCTCTATTAACTTGCCTGTTCCCTTGCTGAAACTTTTCTCTAAAGATTCTTTCTTCTGGTGATATATAAACTTATTTTGATTAGACTGATTAACTTTTAATTTGTGAAGCGCTTCAGTTAGTCCTTTTGTGCCGTCAGATATGCCTTGGATTGGTCCTTCCTCTATTATTTAGTATACAAACTAATCAGTACTGCTTGGCCACCTGTCAAAATTTAATGGGTTTCTTAGGGGTACCTGATTGTTGTGGAAGTAAGTGGCCCTGGCTGTTTCTAAGTCTAACAGATTTTGCTAAAGATGCAGGGAACCTCCAGTGCCCATATCCCCCTTATGAGTTGTGTCTTTCTATAGTTATCCAGATTGGCACATCATCTGACATGCCTATGGGTTGTATTTTGGTACATACACATCATCCTAGTCATTAATGTTTTAGAGAATAAAAAGTAGTCAATATGTGAAAATGTATTATGGGCTGCTGAAGGATAGGTAGGGTCTAGATCTGTGGATTTTCCAAATATCTGCTGCTTGGAGTTGTGTAATGAAGTGACTAATCCCGATTTTATACATTTTGGGCTGATTCATTAAGGAAATTAAAGCAAAAAAATTGGAGTTACCATGTCCTAGATCAACTTTAAATTCAGTGTAAATATAAAGCTATTACATATTTGTGTGCAACATGAAAAACAGCCAGTATTCAACAAATGCATTGTAATATGGTTTGTCCAGTAGAAAATTTACTCTTGTTTTTGCCTTGGTAATGAGAAGCCACACATTTAATTTTTAAAAACAAAAAGACAGCGCTTGTACTTATCACTGCATATCTGTATGCATCTAGCAAAATTAAAACATAAGACATATTTTCATAAAAACATTTAAGCTTGTTTTGATCAAAATATATACCAACAGCTAATGTAAATTTCTTTTGTTTACATATAGGGCATTTATATGGCCTGGAGCCCCGGGCCGCAAAGAGAAATTTTAAGCAGTGGTACAGCAACTTCTTGGGTACCCTCTAAAGATTAGAGATGCTCAGACTCGGTTCCCTGAGAACCGAACACTCCCGAACTTAGCAGATCCGAGTACCGAGCCGGCTCTGTACTTTCGCGCGCCCTCGGAATTGAAAACAAGGCAAAACGTCATTGTTACGTCGTCGGATCTTGCGATTTTTGGATTCTATAAGTAGCGCCCACCACGGCGATCCAGCACCATTTCACAGAGGGACACAGAAGGGGTAGCACAGTTCTTGGTAGTCTGTAGAGCAGTTGGGCAGCGTCATAGGTAGAATAGAAAGAGGAGGGGTAGCAGTGTTCTTCAAAGTCTACAGTGACATTAAGGAGAGCTCCATTTCTCCATAAGAGACAGGTACTGTTTATAATTTCACATTTTAGAGGAGAAGCTTTGAACTGGGTAAACCCATTTATTGAGACGGATCATCCCATCCTATCTGTCACTCACCGGACTGTGAGTGCTACTTCTAAGGTAGCTAGGAACCGTGTCCATCCATTATTATGAGGTACTGCGCATGTGCAGTCCCTTTTAACCTTCAGTTCTGTTCCTTTAACTTAATTGGCTGATCAGGCAACACTCCCTATATTAAGCACCTGTGGTCAATACCATGTTGCCTGATCTTGGAGTCTCATTCCTCATGAGTCTCTGAAGGTGTTCCAGTGCCTGCTCGTGTGTTCAGCTTATGCTGATTCCTGTTTGCCGTTTGTGGTTTCCAGACCACTTCTATTCCTCGTGTTTCTAGTGTCTTCAGCAGCTGATTCCTATCCGCTGCCTCCGTGTATCTACAGTTACAGATTACTGCAAACTCTCCTGTGTTTCATCGTGACTCCAGCAGCTGATTCCTATCCGCTGCCTCCGTGTATCTACAGTTACAGATTACTGCAAACTCTCCTGTGTTTCATCGTGACTCCAGCAGCTGATTCCTATCCGCTGCCTCCGTATAGCTACAGTTACAGATTACTGCAAACTCTCCTGTGTTTCATCGTGACTCCAGCAGCTGATTCCTATCCTCTGCCTCCGTATATCTACAGTTACAGATTACTGCAAACTCTCCTGTGTTTCATCGTGACTCCAGCAGCTGATTCCTATCCGCTGCCTCCGTGTATTTACAGTTACAGATTACTGCAAACTCTCCTGTGTTTCATCGTGACTCCAGCAGCTGATTCCTGTTCGCTACTTCAGCGTGTCTACAGAGTCTGCTCGTCTCAGCGCTCCAGTCTGCATTCTACCTGCCGTCAGCTGACCCGTTGCCTACTGCTTCTACAGTGTGTCCATTTGTGTCAACTTGCCTGTTGCATCGAGTCTACGCTCCTCGGCTTCCAGCTTTGCTACATCGCTTCAACTCTCCCGTGGTCTCCTGCTGTTCTATTCGATATACTACTGCTTCCTGAGTATTTGTCGTCCTTGCTGGCCTCCCTACAAGTGCGCTGCACCTACCTGCCGCTTCCATTCTGCAAGGACTTCCCATCTCGCCTGTTCCCTGCCGCTCAGGTATCCCTGCAGCTATCTCTAACAGCCTGCTCATCTGAACCACGGTATGCATACTTCTCATTGACTGTGCTGGTGTATTGCATATCCATCTGGACTGAGTTGTTCTCCTCCGGAGTTTCCATCCTCTGAGACTATTGCTATTATTGACTGTGTTTCCTTTTGCTGGACTATTTGAGTGACTTTGTTTATCTGTGCAGTGCTGTTCATTCATTATTATTATTGTGTGCAGTTCAACGTGGGATCAAGTTCAGTGTACCCGTGTAGACTCTGCATAGCATTTATCTCCTCGTGTCCTTCCTCACATATATATTCAGTGGTACAACTTGCTAGAGGCAGACCACTGATTCCTGTTTCCCTGTGTCACCAGTTGCATAAATCCTCTCACATAAGCAGTGGTACAACTTGCTACTCGCAGACCACTGACTTCCCCGTAACCTTCACCTGGATTCCATTCCTTCACTACAGACCACTGACTACCCTCACGTGTACTTGTCCATCCAGATCCTCGTGTTCAGTTACCTATTGTTTACCAGTGCTGCTAGTCATAGACTTTCTGAGCATTCTCTAACCATCTGCAGTTTCCAGTTCCATTATCACCCTGCCATCAGAGTATCATATACCAACTCTACTGCTCTGATACGACCATCAGCGGGTGATACTGGGTAAAGACTCCTAGTGCCCGTGACAGTAAGATCAGGCCATGACAGACCCAGATTCGGAACCCACAGCTAAAGAGATGCTGCAGCATCTGGTCACCCGTGTGGAACAACAGGATGTTCGTCAACAACTATTACTACAATGTTACCAGACGTTAGTCTCCCAAAGAACGTCTGGGCAGAATATTACACCTTCTGTTGATGCTCCTGTGCTTTTCTCCGTTTCCCCAGTGCAATCCCAGGTGTCTACGGCATCCACGCTTCACCTGCCAACTCTGTCAAAGTATGATGGAGATCCCAAAACATGTAGAGGTTTCCTCAACCAATGCTCAGTACATTTTGAGCTTCAACCTCAAAACTTTTCGACTCATCGTTCCAGAGTGGCCTATCTCATCTCATTATTCTCCGGACAAGCTCTCGCATGGGCTTCCCCTCTGTGGGAAAGAAATGATCCGTTGTTACAGGATAGTGCCAAATTTATTTCCATGTTTCGTAATGTATTCGATGAACCAGGTCGTGTTATTTCTGCTGCCTCCAGCATTCTTCGTTTACGACAGGGTTCTCGTACAGTAGGACAGTACGTCATTCAATTTAGGATCTTAGCCTCTGAGCTTCGGTGGAACACTGAAGCGTTAATTGCCGCCTTCTGGCAGGGGCTCTCGGACAAAATTAAAGATGCACTGACTACTCAAGAACTCCCTACGTCTTTAGAAGATTTGATTTCTCTTTGTCATCGTGTGGATCTCAGATTTCGTGAGAGGGACTCTGAGAGAACTACTTCAGCTAAAACATCTCTTCGTCCCACTTCTCAAATTCGTCCTGCTTCACCTCCGGTAATACCGATGGAGATTGGACGTTCCAAACTAACCTCTGCAGAGAGGAATCGAAGAATTAAGAATAGACTTTGTATCTATTGTGCTGATGCCACACATATGCTCCAGTCATGCCCCCAAAAAATTGGGAAATGCCAGGCCCTAACTAGTTCTGGAGAGGTGAAGTTAGGGTCCCTGGAGTCTTCTCCATCTTCTACGAAATCAAAAATCTGTGCATTTGACGTTACCATTACATTTGCTACTAAGTCTTTTGAGTCCCAAGCTCTGATTGATTCAGGAGCTGCGGGAAATTTCATTTCTGAATCCCTTGTAAATCAATGGTCCCTACCAGTGATTACCCTGAAGACTCCTGTTACGGTGACTGCTATCGATGGATCACGTATTATCAACGGTCTCATCACCCAAAGTACGTCTTCAGTGACCCTTCAGATTGGTGTTCTACACCGAGAAGAAATTTCGTTTTTAATCCTTCCTGTTACTACAAGTCCGATTGTTTTAGGCCTTCCATGGCTTCAATGTCATTCTCCCCAGATTGACTGGCGCACTCCTCAAGTTACGTCTTGGGGACCTGAATGTCACCAACATTGTCTTTCTCGTGTTGTTCCTCGTAGAATACAGCAAACCTCCATTTCACCTTCCTCACCGGGACTTCCTCCTCAGTATGCTTCATTTGCCGACGTCTTTGATAAAGCTCAGTCTGAACGTCTTCCCCCTCATCGTTCATGGTATTGTCCGATTGACCTGTTACCTGGCAAGACTCCACCTAGGGGTTGTGTTTATCCACTTTCATTACCTGAGACTCAGGCTACTGCTGAATACATCCAAGAGAATCTCCAGCGAGGATTTATTCGACCTTCTACTTCTCCCGCTGGAGCTGGGTTCTTTTTCGTGAAGAAGAAAGATGGATCATTACGCCCCTGCATAGATTTTCGTGGACTTAATGCTATCACTATCAAAAATCGGTATCCCATTCCTCTGATTACTGAGTTGTTTGATCGGATCAAGGGAGCCCGGATTTTTACTAAGTTGGATCTTCGTGGTGCCTACAATTTGACTAGAATCAGGTCCGGTGACGAATGGAAAACAGCTTTTAACACCAGAGATGGGCATTATGAATATTTAGTAATGCCCTTCGGGTTATGTAATGCCCCTGCTGTTTTCCAGGGCTTCATTAATGAGATCCTTCGGGACTTGTTATATGTGTCGTAGTATATCTGGACGACATACTCATCTTTTCCCAAGACCTGCCTTCACATCACCAACAAGTGGCCGAAGTTCTTTCCAGACTCCGGAAAAATTCATTATTCTGTAAATTAGAAAAATGTTCATTTGAGTTGCCCCAGATTCCATTTTTGGGTTATATTGTTTCCGGAGTTGGTCTACAAATGGATCCAGAAAAGGTGAATGCTGTGTTACATTGGCCTCAGCCAACTACTCTTCGTGCCATTCAGCGTTTTTTAGGCTTCGCCAACTACTATAGACGCTTCATTCAAGACTTCTCTTCAATTGCATCTCGCATTGTTGCTCTAACTCGCAAAGGGGCCAATACTAAGCAATGGTCATCTGAGGCTCTCCAAGCCTTTCAATTTCTTAAAGAGTCCTTCTCCTCTGCTCCCATCCTTCGACAGCCTGATGTGACGCTTCCCTTCTTCCTAGAAGTAGACGCCTCTAATGTTGGTTTAGGAGCCATTCTCTCCCAGAAATCGGAGCAACAAAAATTCCATCCTTGTGCCTTTTACTCTCGGGGTCTTCTGCCTGCGGAGAAGAATTACACCATCGGGGACAAGGAGTTGCTGGCTATTAAAGTAGCATTGGAGGAGTGGAGATATTTGTTAGAGGGAGCTCGTCATCCGGTGACAATTTTTACGGATCATAAAAATTTGTCATACCTACAGTCTGCTCAATGTTTAAATCCTCGTCAGGCAAGATGGTCTCTTTTCTTTTCCCATTTTGATCTAATCATAACCTTCAAACCAGCTGCAAAGAATAAAAAAGCAGACACTCTACCTCGAGCCTTCGTGGCGTCCTCAGACGTTGAAGAGAATCCTAACCACTTTATATTAGACCCCAAATGTGTTTCTCTGGCTGCTTCTTCCACTAAAGTGCTACCATTTGGGAAGACCCTCGTGCCTCCTGCTCTTAGGAAAAAAATCCTTTCATGGTTTCACTCTTCTCGTTTCTCTGGACACGCTGGTGAACGCAAGACCTTTGAAATCCTCTCTCGAAGTTACTGGTGGCCTTCTATGAGGAGAGATGTCAAAGAGTTTATCGCGGCATGCGATTTATGCTCCCAGTTCAAGACCCCCCGCAGAACTCCAGCGGGGTTGCTTCAGCCACTACCCATTCCATCTAAGCCTTGGACCCATATTAGTATGGACTTTGTTACTGAGCTTCCTCCTAGTAAGAATTGCAACACCATTTGGGTAGTGGTGGATAGATTTTCGAAGATGGCGCATTTCGTTCCCTTGTCTGGTTTACCTTCTTCTTCTACCCTGGCTGAACATTTCATTAGAGAAATTTTCCGTATCCATGGATGTCCGTCCGAGATCGTGTCAGATAGAGGAGTACAATTCGTTTCCAGATTCTGGCGGGCCCTTTGCAAGACCTTGGGCATACGATTAGCACTCTCATCTTCCTACCATCCCCAATCGAACGGACAAACTGAAAGAGTCAACCAAGATCTTGAGACTTTCTTAAGGATGTTCTCGTCAGCCAATCAAGACAACTGGGTAGAATTACTTCCTTGGGCTGAATTCGCTCATAACAACATGTATGTCACTCACCGGACCGTGAGTGCCTCTTCCCGGACATTTAGGAACCGTGGCCGTCCACCATCCTGAGGGTCTGCGCATGCGCAGCCCTTTTCTATACTTCAGTGTATACCCCTTTAACTTAATTGGCAGATCAGGTAACCTCCCTATATTAAGCACCTGTGGTCACTACCACGTGGCCTGATCTTGGAGTCTCATTCCTCATGAGTCTCTGAAGGTGTTCCTGTATTACTCGTGTATTCAGCGCTGCTGATTCCTGTGGTTTCCAAACCACTTCTACTATTGTGGTTCCATACCACTTCTACCATCAACTGTGTCATCATGACTGTTTGCTGATTCCTATCCGCTGCCTCCGTGCACTACAGTCTTCTACACCACTTCAACGTTATTTTATATCTATGTGACTGTTTACTCATTGCTATCCGCTGCCTCCGTGCACTCCAGCTTTTACCTCACTCACCTGCTTCTCATCAAGTCTGTTTGCTGATTTCTATCCGCTGCCTCCGTGCACTACAGTCTCCTGCTTGCAACTCGCCTGTGTTCAACATCGTGACTGCCAGCTGACTACTATCCGCTGCCTCTGTGCACTACAGTCTCCTGCTTGCAACTCGCCTGTGTTTAACATCGTGACTGCCAGCTGACTACTATCCGCTGCCTCTGTGCACTACAGTCTCCTGCTTGCAACTCGCCTGTGTTCTACATCGTGACTGCCAGCTGATTACTATCCGCTGCCTCCGTGCACTACACTCTCATCTCATCTTTGCTGTGTCTTCCTCGAGACTGCCGCTTTTCATTACCATCTGCTACACTTCGTGATCTACAGCTCCTGCCCTGCGCTGCACTCCTGTTTCCCATCGCTGTTGGTTCCTGTGGTTGCTACTGGTTACCTCCGTGTGCCGCTGAGTCCTGCCGCTGTGGTCAGCGCTATCGTCCATCTCCTGCTGATCCACTCTCCACGCCTTCACGTGTTCCACTGGCCTCTACCCTCCTGTCAGCATTGGATTTGTATCTCTTCTACTACCCTCTGCTGGATCATCTCCATTCTCCTGGGTTTCCTATGAGTCCAGTTCCACGTGTTGCTGACTCCTGTGGATTCGTGTCCCTGTCGGTCTACTCACCTGTGCGCTGCACCTGCTAGACCGCTGCTTCTCCTATCCAGGGACTTCCTATCCAGTCAGTCTCCAGCCGCTCAGGTACCGCTGCAATCCCATCTGACTGCTACTGCTGAACCACGGTATGCATACTTCTCATTGACTGTGCTGTGTATTGCATATCTTGCTGGACTGTGTTTGGTTCTCTCTGGAGTCTGCTATCCGCTGAGTCTATTGCCATCATTGACTGTGTTATCATTGTGCTGGACTACTTCAAGAGACTTTCTAGATTGCAGACCTGATCAGTCATTTACATATATATATACCTATATTGTGCATATTACTGTGGATCGTGTATAAGGTGCCTGTGTATATCCTGTGTTGCAGTCTTCCCCCGTGCACCTCCTCACATATATATGCAGTGGTACAACTTGCTGATGTCAGACCACTGATCCCTGTTTCCGGTATCACCTGTTCCATTATCCTCTCACATAGCAGTGGTACAACTTGCTACCGCAGACCACTGACTACCTGGATACCTCCACTTGGATTCCATTCCTTCACTCAGACAGCGGTACAACTTGCTACCCGCAGACCGCTGACTCTCATCACCTCCTTGTTTCTGTTGGACATTCCTCCTCACTATAGCAGTGGTACAACTTGCTATCGCAGACCACTGACTACCTTCACGTGTCCTTGTCCATACAGTTCCTTGTGTATCATTACCTCAGTATTACCAGTGTTGCTAGTCATAGACTTTCCTGAGCATCTCATCGGTCATCATTTCATGTTCCGTGATCACCCAGCTACCAGAGTACCCTATTACCATCTACATTGCTCTGGTAAGCCTACCATCTGGTGATCCCTGGGTAAAGACTCCTAGTGCCCGTGACAGTAAGATCAGGCCATGACAGACCCAGATACGGAACCTACAGCCAAAGAGATGCTGCGGCATCTGGTTACTCGTATTGAGCAACAGGAAGTTCGCCAACGGCATTTACTGCGGTGTTACCAGGCCTTAGCCTCCCAAAGACCGTCTGTACAAGATGCCACAACTACTGTTGATGCTCCTGTGCCTTCCTCCGTTTCCCCAGTGCCATCCCAGGTGTTTACAGCTTCCACGCTTCACCTGCCTACTCCCTCAAAATATGATGGAGACCCCAAAACTTGTAGGGGTTTTCTTACTCAATGCTCAGTTCATTTTGAGCTCCAACCTCAAAATTTTTCTACCCATCGTTCCAGAGTGGCCTATCTTATTTCATTGTTTTCTGGACAAGCTCTCGCATGGGCTTCCCCTCTGTGGGAAAGAAACGATCCATTGTTACAGGATAGTGCCGAGTTTATTTCCACGTTCCGAAGTATATTCGATGAACCGGGTCGTGTCATTTCCGCTGCATCCAGCATTCTCCGTCTTCGCCAAGGATCTCGCACTGTGGCTCAGTACGTCATTCGATTTAGGATCTTAGCCTCTGAACTTCAGTGGAACACTGAAGCACTAGTTGCCGCCTTCTGGCAGGGGCTTTCCGATAAAATTAAAAACGCACTGACTTCACAAGAACTACCCTCCTCTTTAGAAGATTTGATCTCTCTTTGCCATCGTGTAGACCTGAGGTTTCGTGAAAGAGAACCTGAGAAAACAACTTCGGTTAAAACACCTCTTCTCTCAAATCCTCAATTTCACACAGCTTCATCTCCGGTGATACCCATGGAGATAGGTCGCTCCAAATTAACTTTAGAGGAGAGGGACCGAAGAATAAAGAATAGACTTTGTATCTATTGTGCCGATTCTACGCATATGCTCAATTCTTGTCCCAGGAGATGCCGGGCTCTAACCAATACTGGGGAGATAAGGTTAGGGTTCCTGCAGTCCTCTCCATCGTCTATGAAATCTAAAGTCTGCGCTTTTGATGTGACTATTTCCTTTGCTACCAAAACCTTTGAGTCACAGGCATTGATTGATTCCGGAGCAGCAGGAAATTTTATTTCCAAATCATTAGTAAATCAATGGTCTCTACCAGTGATTACCTTAAAAACACCCATTACTGTGACGGCTATAGATGGATCACGTCTCATCAACGGTCTCATCACCCAGAGTACGTCTCCAGTAACCCTTCAGATTGGTGCCCTGCATCATGAAGAAATATCGTTTTTGATCCTTCCTGTTACGACAAGTCCGATTGTCTTAGGCCTTCCATGGCTTCAGTGTCACTCTCCCCAGATTGACTGGCGCACTCCTCGAGTTACATCTTGGGGAACTGAATGTCATCATCGTTGTCTCTCCCAAGTGGTTTCATTCAAAAGACAGCATTCGTCTATTCCACCAGGTCCTCCTCCACAAGATCCTTCATCTACGGATCTGTGTGATAAAGTTCAGTCTGAACGCCTTCCTCCTCATCGGGCGTTCATGACGTCATCGGACGTTGAAGATGGATCTCAGGAGTCATCTTCAAAAAGTCAAGTGCTGGTGGTTCACGGTCACCATCCGTCTTTTCCGGAATTTCCTGCCCTCCCGCCCACCCAAGTTCCTGCGGTGGAGACTGTTTGTCAGACCTTTAAAAATATCTGGTCTCAGGTTAGAACCTGTTTAAAGAAGACATCTGTCAAATATAAATCTTTCGCTGATAAGAAGAGGCGGGCTATTCCACCACTAAAAATTGGAGATCGTGTCTGGTTATCCACAAAAAATATTCGTTTGAAGGTTCCATCCATGAAATTCGCCCCTCGTTTTATTGGTCCATATAGGATCATTCAAGTTATCAATCCAGTATGTGTGAAACTCCTTCTTCCTAAGAGTCTTCGGATTTCTAATGCCTTCCATGTATCTTTGCTCAAACCTCTTATTATCAACCGTTTTTCAACTCCTCCCTCAGCTCCGCAGCCAGTTCAAGTCCATCAGGAGGAGGATTTTGAGATTACCGAGGTACTAGATGCAAAAATTTCGCGAGGAGTCCTCCACTTCCTCGTTCATTGGAAGGGCTTTGGTCCTGAGGAGCGCTCTTGGATCAAAGCTGAAGATCTTAATGCTCCTGCCCTTTTGAAGAAGTTTTACTCCAAAAATCCGGACAAGCCCGGTTCCAGGCGTTCTGTGCCCACCTTTAAAAGGGGGGGTACTGTCACTCACCGGACCGTGAGTGCCTCTTCCCGGACATTTAGGAACCGTGGCCGTCCACCATCCTGAGGGTCTGCGCATGCGCAGCCCTTTTCTATACTTCAGTGTATACCCCTTTAACTTAATTGGCAGATCAGGTAACCTCCCTATATTAAGCACCTGTGGTCACTACCACGTGGCCTGATCTTGGAGTCTCATTCCTCATGAGTCTCTGAAGGTGTTCCTGTATTACTCGTGTATTCAGCGCTGCTGATTCCTGTGGTTTCCAAACCACTTCTACTATTGTGGTTCCATACCACTTCTACCATCAACTGTGTCATCATGACTGTTTGCTGATTCCTATCCGCTGCCTCTGTGCACTACAGTCTTCTACACCACTTCAACGTTATTTTATATCTATGTTTTATATCTATGTTATTTTATATCCGTGCACTCCAGCTTTTACCTCACTCACCTGCTTCTCATCAAGTCTGTTTGCTGATTTCTATCCGCTGCCTCCGTGCACTACAGTCTCCTGCTTGCAACTCGCCTGTGTTCAACATCGTGACTGCCAGCTGACTACTATCCGCTGCCTCTGTGCACTACAGTCTCCTGCTTGCAACTCGCCTGTGTTTAACATCGTGACTGCCAGCTGACTACTATCCGCTGCCTCTGTGCACTACAGTCTCCTGCTTGCAACTCGCCTGTGTTCTACATCGTGACTGCCAGCTGATTACTATCCGCTGCCTCCGTGCACTACACTCTCATCTCATCTTTGCTGTGTCTTCCTCGAGACTGCCGCTTTTCATTACCATCTGCTACACTTCGTGATCTACAGCTCCTGCCCTGCGCTGCACTCCTGTTTCCCATCGCTGTTGGTTCCTGTAGTTGCTACTGGTTACCTCCGTGTGCCGCTGAGTCCTGCCGCTGTGGTCAGCGCTATCGTCCATCTCCTGCTGATCCACTCTCCACGCCTTCACGTGTTCCACTGGCCTCTACCCTCCTGTCAGCATTGGATTTGTATCTCTTCTACTACCCTCTGCTGGATCATCTCCATTCTCCTGGGTTTCCTATGAGTCCAGTTCCACGTGTTGCTGACTCCTGTGGATTCGTGTCCCTGTCGGTCTACTCACCTGTGCGCTGCACCTGCTAGACCGCTGCTTCTCCTATCCAGGGACTTCCTATCCAGTCGGTCTCCAGCCGCTCAGGTACCGCTGCAATCCCATCTGACTGCTACTGCTGAACCACGGTATGCATACTTCTCATTGACTGTGCTGTGTATTGCATATCTTGCTGGACTGTGTTTGGTTCTCTCTGGAGTCTGCTATCCGCTGAGTCTATTGCCATCATTGACTGTGTTATCATTGTGCTGGACTACTTCAAGAGACTTTCTAGATTGCAGACCTGATCAGTCATTTACATATATATATACCTATATTGTGCATATTACTGTGGATCGTGTATAAGGTGCCTGTGTATATCCTGTGTTGCAGTCTTCCCCCGTGCACCTCCTCACATATATATGCAGTGGTACAACTTGCTGATGTCAGACCACTGATCCCTGTTTCCGGTATCACCTGTTCCATTATCCTCTCACATAGCAGTGGTACAACTTGCTACCGCAGACCACTGACTACCTGGATACCTCCACTTGGATTCCATTCCTTCACTCAGACAGCGGTACAACTTGCTACCCGCAGACCGCTGACTCTCATCACCTCCTTGTTTCTGTTGGACATTCCTCCTCACTATAGCAGTGGTACAACTTGCTATCGCAGACCACTGACTACCTTCACGTGTCCTTGTCCATACAGTTCCTTGTGTATCATTACCTCAGTATTACCAGTGTTGCTAGTCATAGACTTTCCTGAGCATCTCATCGGTCATCATTTCATGTTCCGTGATCACCCAGCTACCAGAGTACCCTATTACCATCTACATTGCTCTGGTAAGCCTACCATCTGGTGATCCCTGGGTAAAGACTCCTAGTGCCCGTGACAATGTACCATGAGTCATCATCTAAAACTCCATTCTTTGTGGTTTACGGTCACCATCCGTCTTTCCCAGAATTTCCTGCCCTCCTGCCCACCCAAGTTCCTGCTGTTGAGACTTTGTGTCAAACCTTCAAAAATATTTGGGCTCAGGTAAAAACCTGTTTAAAGAAGACATCTGCCAGATATAAGTCTTTTGCGGACAAAAAGAGACGGGCTATTCCATCATTGAAAGTCGGAGACCGGGTGTGGCTATCTATTAAGGATATTCGTTTGAAGGTTCCATCCATGAAATTTGCTCCCCGTTTTATTGGTCCATATAGGATCATTCAAGTTATAAATCCAGTTTGCTTCAAACTTTTACTTCCCAAGAGTCTTCGTATTTCCAACGCCTTCCATGTTTCCTTGCTCAAACCTCTCATCATCAACCGTTTCTCGGTCCCTCCTTCAGCACCTCGGCCACTTCAAGTTCATCAGGAGGAAGACTTTGAGATTACTCAGGTTTTGGATGCTAAAATTTCGCGAGGAGTTCTTCGTTTCCTCGTGCATTGGAAAGGCTTTGGTCCTGAGGAGCGTTCATGGATCAAAGCTGAAGATCTCAACGCTCCAGCTCTCTTGAAAAAGTTCTATACCAAATTTCCGGAGAAACCCGGTTCCAGGTGTTCTGTGCCCACCTTTAAAAGGGGGGGTACTGTCACTCACCGGACTGTGAGTGCTACTTCTAAGGTAGCTAGGAACCGTGTCCGTCCATTATTATGAGGTACTGCGCATGTGCAGTCCTTTTTAACCTTCAGTTCTGTTCCTTTAACTTAATTGGCTGATCAGGCAACACTCCCTATATTAAGCACCTGTGGTCAATACCACGTTGCCTGATCTTGGAGTCTCATTCCTCATGAGTCTCTGAAGGTGTTCCAGTGCCTGCTCGTGTGTTCAGCTTATGCTGATTCCTGTTTGCCGTTTGTGGTTTCCAGACCACTTCTATTCCTCGTGTTTCTAGTGTCTTCAGCAGCTGATTCCTATCCGCTGCCTCCGTGTATCTACAGTTACAGATTACTGCAAACTCTCCTGTGTTTCATCGTGACTCCAGCAGCTGATTCCTATCCGCTGCCTCCGTGTATCTACAGTTACAGATTACTGCAAACTCTCCTGTGTTTCATCGCGACTCCAGCAGCTGATTCCTATCCGCTGCCTCCGTATATCTACAGTTACAGATTACTGCAAACTCTCCTGTGTTTCATCGTGACTCCAGCAGCTGATTCCTATCCGCTGCCTCCGTATATCTACAGTTACAGATTACTGCAAACTCTCCTGTGTTTCATCATGACTCCAGCAGCTGATTCCTATCCGCTGCCTCCGTGTATCTACAGTTACAGATTACTGCAAACTCTCCTGTGTTTCATCGTGACTCCAGCAGCTGATTCCTGTTCGCTACTTCAGCGTGTCTACAGAGTCTGCTCGTCTCAGCGCTCCAGTCTGCATTCTACCTGCCGTCAGCTGACCCGCTGCCTACTGCTTCTACAGTGTGTCCATTTGTGTCAACTTGCCTGTTGCATCGAGTCTACGCTCCTCGGCTTCCAGCTTTGCTACATCGCTTCAACTCTCCCGTGGTCTCCTGCTGTTCTATTAGATATACTACTGCTTCCTGAGTATTTGTCGTCCTTGCTGGCCTCCCTACAAGTGCGCTGCACCTACCTGCCGCTTCCATTCTGCAAGGACTTCTCATCTCGCCTGTTCCCTGCCGCTCAGGTATCCCTGCAGCTATCTCTAACAGCCTGCTCATCTGAACCATGGTATGCATACTTCTCATTGACTGTGCTGGTGTATTGGATATCCATCTGGACTGAGTTGTTCTCCTCCGGAGTTTCCATCCTCTGAGACTATTGCTATTATTGACTGTGTTTCCTTTTGCTGGGCTATTTGAGTGACTTTGTTTATCTGTGCAGTGCTGTTCATTCATTATTATTATTGTGTGCAGTTCAACGTGGGATCAAGTTCAGTGTACCCGTGTAGACTCTGCATAGCATTTATCTCCTCGTGTCCTTCCTCACATATATATTCAGTGGTACAACTTGCTAGAGGCAGACCACTGATTCCTGTTTCCCTGTGTCACCAGTTGCATATATCCTCTCACATAAGCAGTGGTACAACTTGCTACTCGCAGACCACTGACTTCCCCGTTACCTTCACCTGGATTCCATTCCTTCACTACAGACAGCGGTACAACTTGCTATACGCAGACCGCTGACTTCCACCTCCTTATTACTCCTGGACATTTTTCTCACTATAGCAGTGGTACAACTTGCCGTGCGCAGACCACTGACTACCCTCACGTGTACTTTTCCATCCAGATCCTCATGTTCAGTTACCTATTGTTTACCAGTGCTGCTAGTCATAGACTTTCTGAGCATTCTCTAACCATCTGCTGTTTCCAGTTCCATTATCACCCTGCCATCAGAGTATCATATACCAACTCTACTGCTCTGATACGACCATCAGCGGGTGATACTGGGTAAAGACTCCTAGTGCCCGTGACACTATCAGACATGCAATCCTTTACTGAGGCAGTAATCAATAAATTTGCAACATCTCCCGCTATGCCATCTTGCGGGTCCTCTGTAAATTCGGCAATACCACCTATCTCATCATGCCAAGAGATACCATTGTGCACCATCTAATTAGTACAGGCTGCTGTTCCAAGTAATTCTCGTAAGAAGAAGAGGCGAAAGAAGAGAACAGGGTCTGCAGTGCCTCAACTTCTCTCTGGCATGATCTCCATCACCTTTCCACCCTTGGACGAGGACTTGCATGCTGAAACCCCCATAGTGGACTATAACTCACACACTTTCAACCACTTTTGGTAATACGAGCATCTACAATCCACCCTAAAGGGAGGGGGTACTGTCAGGAACTGCCTCGCTTCCTATGCAGCATCGTGTCAGGATGCTGCTTCATCTCAGCAGCTCCTGACTCTGGGAGTGGATTGGACTTTATTATGTATTATCAGCAGTACCTCTGATCCACCAGAGGTGCTGCTATTCTGTTGTGCATCTCTGTCTTTTAGGAGTTAACCATGCTGCACTAATTATCCCTTGCACCTGGGTGTTCCCTATTTATATCTATCACTCCCAGCATACATTGCTGGTTATTGTTGTAGCTGTTCCATGTTGCTGTGCTTCTGGTTCACCCGTTCCCTGGGATTTCTTCATATTACCTGCTTACCTGTATATGCCGTGTATCTGGTATTTGCTTTCTGCATCTCCCTGCAATTCTCATTACTACACCAACCGGTTTCTACCTTCCACCAATAAACATAGTGTGTTTTATCATAATCCTGGCTCCTTAACTGTGAATTCTGCATTTAAGTGTGACATTGCATTATTGAAGTGAGATTACTTTGTAAAATGTCTATTTTGAGGGAAAAAAATTCTCTACTCTACAAGTTCCTTTTTGTCAAAATTAAAGTTTTAAAATAATTACTTCTTTTTGCTTTAAAAAATTCGAAAAAAAAACACATCAAAAATTTTTCTTCTGTGTGGTTCGTTGGTCTAGGGGAATGATTCTCACTTCAGGTCTGAGAGGTCCCGAGTTCAAATCCCACACGAGCCCACAACTTCCTGTCATTTTTATCTTATTGTTTTTTGTTGATTCAGTCAAGCTAGTTATTTGAAGTTAGATTTTGCCAATTTCCCAAAATAGCTCTCATAACATTGTCTAAAATAAATTCCCTATCTATTAGTGGGATGATTCTTAGTTAATGTTTCAAAAAGGCTCGTGTCCCCAAACTGAATGAGCAATTTCTTTGTAGGTACTTATGAATCCTGGCTTTATGATTTTAAAATGAGCAAATTTAGTAAAATGTGACTCCTATGCATAAATCTAAGATCACTTGTACATTTCTGTTCTGTTGAAGAAAGCAATGTTCCTAAATAAATCTTATAATGACTTAAGAAATGAATAAAAAAGGTCATTCTTTATTCTGCCTTTATTATCTACAGATATTATCCTAATAAAAAGTAGGTACTTTGTAGGTACTTTGAATCTTGGATTTCAGATGTGAATACTTTGAAAAATCTCAATATCAACACTATGTAATCATAATAAATAATATATACTTTCATCAGCGAATACTTTGCAAAATATCATCCATAGAGTGCCATATGAGATAAATTATAAATTTTTCCAACGTAGATGACCTGGAATGTATTGAAAGAACAGTCTCATTTTGACACAAAAACATTGCTAAAACTTATTCTTTTGTGTTGCTTATTTGTCACAAAAACGTATTTCTCACATAGAGTGTGATAGATTATCGGATTAATCCCCAGAAAAACCTAAGCACTGTAGGCATCATAGATATTGAAATTGCATTATTGAAATGAGTTTACTTTGTAAAATGTCTACTTTGAAGAAATTAGTTCTCTACTCTACAAGTTCCTTTTTGTCAAAATTAAAGTTTTCAAATAATTACTTCTTTTTGCTTTAAAAAATTCGAAAAACATCAAAAGTTTCTCTTCTGTGGGGCTCATTGGTCTATGGGTATGAATCTCACTTCAGGTCCGAGATGTTTTGAATTCAAATCCCAGACGAGCCCACAGGGCCTGATTAAGGGTTCTTCAAATTTAGACAGATTGTGCCATTGTCTCTTACCTGTTCTTGCTCTTCTCTCTTGCAACTTTGTTATCCTCTCGCTGGCTTCTGGAAAGTTGGCGTCCTGTTTTGAAAATGCAAAAATTTATTATAATGCAAAATGTTAACAAACCCTGAATGATTAGGCCCTTTAGTTAAAACAAAACACTCCATTATGGCCAGCTAAAAGTACCCCATTGTATAGGTATATATAAGCAACATCTGAATATTTGTGGTCAATCAAATACAAACCTATACCAGCCCCATCTCACTAATATTTAGTATTCTAGGGATTGCTGAGACCACAGAGAGTATCCATGTGACCACCACACAATCATGAGATTATGCCCCCTAAAGCTGATATATTTTTTTAATACCCCCTGCAGCCATTTTCCTTAACCACCCCCCCACCCCACAGCCATTTTCCTTAACCCCTGCTGCAGCCATTTTCTTTAACACCCCCCTGCAGCCATTTGCCTTACCTCCCACCCTGCATCCATCCCCCCTGCAGGTATTTTCCTTAGCTCCACTCTGTAGCTATCCCCCCGTCACATCAAAACTCCCGAGTCACATATATCAGCCCCCCTCCTCTGCCCTCCTTCACATATATCAACCTCTCTCCCTGCCTATAGATTTTCATGGCAGTCCCCCCTCCCACCCTATAGGTTTGTTTGACAGTCCCCCCTCTCCCTTCCTATACATATGCATGGCAGTCCCCCCTCTCCCTCCCTATACATATGCATGGCAGTCCCCCCCCCTTTCCCTCCCTATAGATATGCATGGCAGTCCCCCCCTTTCCCTCCCTATAGATATGCATGACAGTCCCCCCCTTTCCCTCCCTATAGATATATGCATGGCAGTCCCCCCTCTCTCCCTCCCTATACATATGCATGGCAGTCCCTCCCTTTCCCTCCCTATAGATATGCATGGCAGTCCCCCCCTTTCCCTCCCTATTGATATGCATGGCAGTCCCCCCCTATCCCTCCCTATAAATATGCATGGTAGTCTCCCCCTTTTCCTCCCTATAGATATACATGGCAGTCCCCCCCTATCCCTCCCTATAGATATGTATGGTAGTCTCCCCCTTTTCCTCCCTATAGATATACACGGCAGTCCCCCCCTTTTCCCTCCCTATAGATATACATGGCAGTCCCCCCTCTCCCTTCCTATAGATATACATGGCAGTCCCCCTCCCTATAGATATACATGGCAGTCCCCCCTCCCACCCTATAGGTTTGTTTGACAGTCCCCCCTCTCCCTTCCTATACATATGCATGGCAGTCCCCCCTCTCCCTCCCTATACATATGCATGGCAGTCCCTCCCTTTCCCTCCCTATAGATATGCATGGCAGTCCCCCCCTTTCCCTCCCTATTGATATGCATGGCAGTCCCCCCCTATCCCTCCCTATAAATATGCATGGTAGTCTCCCCCTTTTCCTCCCTATAGATATACATGGCAGTCCCCCCCTATCCCTCCCTATAGATATGTATGGTAGTCTCCCCCCCTTTTCCTCCCTATAGATATACATGGCAGTCCCCCCCTTTTCCCTCCCTATAGATATACATGGCAGTCCCCCCTCTCCCTTCCTATAGATATACATGGCAGTCCCCCTCCCTATAGATATACATGGCAGTCCCCCCCTCTCCCCCCTATAGATATACATGGCAGTCCCTCCCTATAGATATACATGGCAGTCCCCCTCCCTATAGATATACATGGCAGTCCTCCCCTCTCCCTCCCTATATATATATATATATATATATATATATATATATATATACATGGCAGTCCCCACCTCCCTATAGATAAACATGACAGTCCCCCCTCCCTATAGATAAACATGGCAGTCCCCCCTTCCCTATAGATAAACATGGCAGTCCTCCCCTCCCTATAGATAAACATGGCAGTCCCCCCCTCGCAATAGATAAACATGGCAGTCCCCCTCCCTATAGATAAACATGGCAGTCCCCCCCTCCCTATAGATAAACATGGCAGTCCCTCCCTATAGATAAACATGACATTCCCCCCCTCCCTATAGATAAACATGAAAGTCCCCCCTCCCTATAGAATAACATGGCAGTCCCCCCTCCCTATAGATTAACATGGCAGTCCCCCCCTCCCTATAGATAAACATGGCAGTCCCCCCTCCCTATAGATAAACATGGCAGTCCCCCCCTCCCTATAGATAAACATGGCAGCCCCCCCTCCCTATAGATAAACATGGCAGCCCCCCTATAAATAAACATGGCAGTCCCCCCTCCCTATAGATAAACATGACAGTCCCCCCCTATAGATAAACATGGCAGTCCCCCCTCCCTATAGGTAAACATGGCAGTCCTCCCCCCTACCTATAGATAAACATTGCAGTCCCCCCTCCCTATAGATAAAAATGGCAGTCCCCCCCTCCCTATAGATAAACATGGCAGTCCCCCCCTACCTATAGATAAACATGGCAGTCCCCCTCCCTATTGTCACGGGCACTAGGAGTCTTTACCCAGGGATCACCAGGTGATAGACTTACCAGAGTAGTATAGATGGTAATATGGTACTCTGGTAGCGGGGTGATCACGGAACAGGAGACAGCAGATGGTAGAGAATGCTCGAGGAAAGTCTATGACTAGCAGCACTGGTAATATACAGATAGTAGTACACGAGGAACTGAATGGACAAAGGAAACGTGAGGGTAGTCAGTGGTCTGCGGTAGCAAGTTGTACCACTGCTATAGTGAGGAGGAATGTCCAGCAGCAACGAGGAGGTGATGAGAGTCAGCGGTCTGCGTTTAGCAAGTTGTACCGCTGTCTATGTGAAGGAATGGAATCCAGGTGGAGGTATCCGGGAAGTCAGTGGTCTGCGTTAGCAAGTTGTACCACTGCTATGTGAAAGGATAGTAGAAACAGGTGACTCGGGAAACAGGGATCAGTGGTCTGCCTCTAGCAAGTTGTACCACTGAATCTATATGTGAGAAGGGGCACGGGGAGAGAACTGCAATACAGAGTATACACGGGCACACTGAACTTGATCCCACGATGATATGCACAATATAGTAATGACTGAACAGCACTGCACAATAATACAAAGTCACAGGAACTATCCGGCAAAAGGTAACACAGTCAAATGATGGCAATAGTCTCAGCGGATAGTAAACTCCAGGGGAGAACAACTCAGTCCAGCAAGATATGCAATACACCAGCACAGTCAATGAGAAGTATGCATACCGTGGTTCAGGAGCAGGCTGTCAGACAGGAGTGCAGAGATACCTGAACGGCTGGAGGCCGGCAGGATACGAAGTCCCAGGAGGGCAGAAGCGGTAATCAAGTAGGTGCAGCGCACAGGTAGGTAGACCAGCGGAGATGGGATCAAATACTCAGGAAGCAGTAGTATATAGGACTGGACACCTGGAGAACACTGACGTGTAGAGAAGGTCTAGACGAGATGTAAGCAGCGAGGCGTTGATCCGATGCAGACAGGCGAGTTGACAAAGGCAGGAACACTGTAGAAGCACGGAGAGTGGATCAGCTGGCTGCAGACACGAATAGAACTGAAGGGTAGTGGCAAGCAGGACACCGCAGGTACATGGAGGCAGTGGATAGGAATCAGCAGGTGCAGTCTCGATGAAACACGGGAGAGTTGAGATGAGCTGGAACTGTTGAGCACGGAGACAGCGGATAGGAATCAGCTGGTGCAGTCTCGATGGAACACAGGAGAGTTGAAGTGAGCTGATAGCTGTAGTGCACGGAGGCAGCGGATAGGAATCAGCTAATACAGTCACGATGAAACACAGGAGAGTTGAAGTGAGTTGATAACTGTGGTGCACGGAGGGAGCGGATAGGAATCAGCTAATACAGTCACGATGAGACACAGGAGAGTTGAAGTGAGTTGATAACTGTAGTGCACGGAGGCAGCGGATAGGAATCAGCTAAAACAGTCACGATGAGACACAGGAGTGTTGAAGTGGTCTGGAAACCACAGGGAGTAGAAGTGGTCTGGAAACCACAGGAATCAGCAGGGCTGAATACACGAGGAAACACAGGATTACCTTCAGAGGCTCATGGGGAATGAGACTCCAAGATCAGGCAACGAGGTATAGAACACAGGTGCTTTAAATAGGGAGTGTTGCCTGATCAGCCAATTAACTAAAAGGAACATGAACTGAAGGTTTGAAAGGGCTGCGCATGCGCAAACCCTCAGGATGGTGGACGGCCACGGTTCCTAAATACATGGGCAGAAGCACTCACAGTCCGGTGAGTGACAGTACCCCCCCTTTTAAAGGTGGGCACAGAACACCTGGAACCGGGCTTGTCCGGATTTTTGGAATAGAACTTCTTAAGAAGAGCTGGAGCGTTGAGATCTTCAGCTTTGATCCATGAACGCTCCTCAGGACCAAAGCCCTTCCAATGAACGAGGAAACGAAGAACTCCTCGCGAAATTTTTGCGTTCAATATATGGGTAATCTCGAAATCTTCCTCCTGATGAACTTGAACTGGCTGAGGTGCTGAAGGAGAGACCGAGAAACGGTTGATGATGAGAGGTTTGAGCAAGGACACATGGAAGGCGTTGGAAATGCGAAGATTCTTAGGAAGTAGAAGTTTGAAACAAACTGGATTTATCAATTGAATGATCCTATATGGACCAATAAAACGGGGAGCGAATTTCATAGATGGGACCTTCAAACGGATATTTTTGGTAGATAACCAAACACGATCTCCAATTTTCAGTGGTGGAATAGCCCGCCTCTTCTTATCTGCAAAAGACTTATATTTGGCAGATGTCTTCTTTAAACAGGTTTTGACCTGAGACCAAATATTTTGGAAGGTCTGACAAACAGTCTTTACAGCAGGAACTTGGGTGGGAGGGAGGGCAGGAAATTCCGGAAAAGACGGATGGTGACCGTAAACCACGAAGAATGGAGTTTTGGAAGATGACTCATGGTACATGTTGTTATGAGCGAATTCAGCCCAAGGAAGCAATTCTACCCAGTTGTCTTGATTGGCTGATGAGAACATCCTTATAAAGGTCTCGAGATCTTGATTGACCCTTTCAGTTTGTCCGTTTGATTGAGGATGGTAAGAAGATGAGAGTGCTAATCGTATGCCCAAGGTCTTACAAAGGGCCCGCCACAATCTGGAAACGAATTGTACTCCTCTATCTGACACAATCTCAGACGGACATCCATGAATACGAAAGATTTCCTTGACGAAATGCTCAGCCAGAGTAGAAGAGGAAGGCAAACCAGACAAAGGGACAAAATGAGCCATCTTCGAAAATCTGTCTACCACTACCCAAATAGTATTTCAATTTTTACTAGGCGGAAGATCAGTAACAAAGTCCATACTAATATGGGTCCAAGGCTTGGATGGAATGGGTAGTGGTTGAAGCAAACCCGCTGGGGTTCTGCGGGAGTTCTTAAACTGGGAACACAATTCACAAGCAGCTACAAACTCTTTGACGTCTCTCCTCATCGAGGGCCACCAGTAACTTCGAGAGAGAATCTCAAAAGTCTTGCGTTCACCAGCATGTCCAGAAAAACGAGAAGAGTGGAACCACGAAAGGATTTTCCTCCTAAGAGTAGAAGGCACGAGGGTCTTCCCAAATGGTAGCACTTTAGTGGAAGAAGCAGCCAGCGAAATACATTTGGGGTCTAGTATAGAGTGGTTGGAAACCTCTTCAACATCAGAGGACGTCACAAAAGCTCAGGATAGAGCGTCAGCTTTTTTGTTCTTGACAGCCGGTTTGAAGGTTATGATTAATTCGAAACGAGAAAAGAAAAGAGACCATCTTGCTTGACGAGGATTCAAGCATTGAGCAGACTGTAGATATGACAAGTTCTTATGATCCGTGAAAATCGTCACAGGGTGACGAGCTCCCTCCAATAAGTATCTCCACTCCTCTAATGCTACTTTGATAGCCAGCATTTCCTTGTCCCCGATAGTGTAATTCCTCTCCGCAGGCAGGAGACCCCGGGAGTAAAAGGCACAAGGATGGAATTTTTGTTGCTCAGATCGTTGAGAGAGAATGGCTCCTAAGCCAACATTAGAGGCATCTACTTCTAGGAAGAAGGGAAGTGTCACATCAGGCTGTCGAAGAATGGGAGCAGAGGAGAAGGACTCTTTAAGGAATTGAAAGGCTTGGAGAGCCTCAGATGACCATAGCTTAGTATTGGCTCCTTTGCGAGTCAGGGCCACAATAGGAGATGCAATGGACGAGAAATCTTGAATGAAGCGTCTATAGTAATTGGCAAAACCTAAAAAACGCTGAATGGCACGAAGAGTAGTTGGCTGAGGCCAATTGAACACAGCATTCACCTTTTCTGGATCCATTTGCAGACCAACTCCGGAGACAATATAACCCAAAAATGGAATCTGGGGCAACTCGAATGAACATTTTTCTAGTTTGCAGAATAATGAATTTTTCCGGAGTCTGGAAAGGACCTCTGCCACATGTTGGTGATGAGAAGGCAGGTCCTGTGAAAAGATCAATATGTCGTCCAGGTAGACAACGACACATACATATAACAAGTCCCGAAAGATCTCATTAATGAAGCCCTGGAAGACAGCGGGGGCATTACATAACCCGAAAGGCATTACTAAATATTCATAATGCCCATCTCTGGTGTTGAAAGCTGTCTTTCATTCGTCACCGGACCGGATTCTAATTAAATTATAGGCACCACGAAGATCCA
This sequence comes from Mixophyes fleayi, assembly GCF_038048845.1. Taxonomy (NCBI): domain Eukaryota; kingdom Metazoa; phylum Chordata; class Amphibia; order Anura; family Limnodynastidae; genus Mixophyes; species Mixophyes fleayi. The sequence goes on from NC_134407.1 coordinate 164,309,955, forward strand.
ACTTGGTAAAGATCCGAGCTCCCTTAATGCGATCGAATAACTCAGTAATCAGAGGAATGGGATACCGATTTTTAATAGTAATGGCGTTAAGTCCACGAAAATCTATGCAGGGGCGTAGTGATCCATCCTTCTTTTTTACGAAGAAGAACCCGGCTCTAGCGGGAGAGGTAGAAGGTCGAATAAAACCTCGCTGGAGGTTCTCTTAGATGTATTCAGATGTAGCTTGAGTTTCAGGTAACGAAAGTGGATACACCCGTCCCCTAGGAGGAGTCTTGCCAGGTAGAAGATCGATCGGACAATCCCAAGAACGATGAGGAGGAAGACGTTCAGACTGAGCTTTATCAAACACATCGGCAAATGAAGCATACTGCGGAGGGAGTCCCGGTGAGGAAGATGAGATGGAAGATTGCTGTATTTTAAGAGGAAAGACTTGGGAAAGACAACGATGATGACATTCAGCTCCCCAAGACGTAACTTGAGGAGTGCGCCAGTCAATCTGGGGAGAATGACATTGAAGCCATGGAAGGCCTAAAACAATCGGACTTGTAGTAACAGGAAGAATTAAAAACGAAATCTCTTCATGGTGTAGCACACCAATCTGAAGCGTTACTGGAGACGTACTCTGGGTGATGAGACCATTGATGATACGTGATCCATCTATAGCAGTCACAGTAATCGGTGTTTTCAAAGTAATCACTGGTAGGGACCATTGATTCACTAGGGATTTAGAAATGAAATTTCCTGTTGCTCCAAAATCAATCAGTGCTTGGGACTCAAAGGATTTGGTAGCAAAGGAAATCGTAACATCGAAAGCGCAGACTTTTAGTTTCGTAGAACATGGAGAGGACTCCAGGGACCCTAACTTCACCTCTCCAGAACTAGTTAGGGCCTGGCATTTCCCGATTTCTTGGGGCAAGAATTGAGCAGATGTGTGGAATCAGCACAATAGATACAGAGTCTATTCTTTACTCTTCGGTTCCTCTCCTCAGAAGTTAATTTGGAACGTCCTATCTCCATGGGGATCACAGGAGATGAAACTGGACGAAATTGAGGGGTTGAGCGAAGAGGTGCTTTAACTGAAGTTGTTTTTTCAGATTCCCTTTCACGAAACCTCATGTCTACACAATGGCAGAGGGAAATCAAATCTTCTAATGACGTAGGTAGCTCTTGGGTAGTCAGTGCATCTTTAATTTTATCGGAGAGCCCCTGCCAGAAGGCGGCAATTAATGCTTCAGTGTTCCACTGAAGTTCAGAGGCTAATATCCTAAATTGAATGACGTACTGTCATACTGTACGAGAACCCTGACGTAAACGGAGAATGCTGGAAGCAGCGGAGGTCACACGACCTGGTTCATCGAACACACTTCGGAACATCGAAATAAATTTGGCACTATCTTGTAATACTGGATCGTTCCTCTCCCACAGACGGGAAGCCCAAGCCAGCGCTTGTCCTGAAAACAATGAAATAAGATAGGCCACTCTGGAACGATGGGTAGAAAAATTTTGAGGTTGGAGCTCAAAATGAACTGAGCATTGGTTGAGAAAACCCCTACAAGTTTTGGGGTCTCCATCATATTTTGACGGAGTAGGCAGGTGAAGCGTGGAAGCCGTAGACACCTGGGATGGCACTGGGGAAATGGAGGAAAGCACAGGAGCTTCAACATTAGCTGTAACATTCTGTCCAGATGTTCCTTGGGAGGCTAATGTCTGGTAACATTGTAGTAACAGCTGTTGGCGAGCATCCTGTTGCTCCACACGGGTAACCAGATGCTGCAGCATCTCTTTAGCTGTAGGTTCCGAATCTGGGTCTGTCATGGCCTGATCTTACTGTCACGGGCACTAGGAGTCTTTACCCAGGGATCACCAGGTGATAGACTTACCAGAGTAGTATAGATGGTAATATGGTACTCTGGTAGCGGGGTGATCACGGAACAGGAGACAGCAGATGGTAGAGAATGCTCGAGGAAAGTCTATGACTAGCAGCACTGGTAATATACAGATAGTAGTACACGAGGAACTAAATGGACAAAGGAAACGTGAGGGTAGTCAGTGGTCTGCGGTAGCAAGTTGTACCACTGCTATAGTGAGGAGGAATGTCCAGCAGCAACGAGGAGGTGATGAGAGTCAGCGGTCTGCGTTTAGCAAGTTGTACCGCTGTCTATGTGAAGGAATGGAATCCAGGTGGAGGTATCCGGGAAGTCAGTGGTCTGCGTTAGCAAGTTGTACCACTGCTATGTGAAAGGATACTAGAAACAGGTGACTCGGGAAACAGGGATCAGTGGTCTGCCTCTAGCAAGTTGTACCACTGAATCTATATGTGAGGAGGAGCATGGGGAGAGAACTGCAATACAGAGTATACACGGGCACACTGAACTTGATCCCACGATGATATGCACAATATAGTAATGACTGAACAGCACTGCACAATAATACAAAGTCACAGGAACTATCCGGCAAAAGGTAACACAGTCAAATGATGGCAATAGTCTCAGCGGATAGTAAACTCCAGGGGAGAACAACTCAGTCCAGCAAGATATGCAATACACCAGCACAGTCAATGAGAAGTATGCATACCGTGGTTCAGGAGCAGGCTGTCAGACAGGAGTGCAGAGATACCTGAACGGCTGGAGGCCGGCAGGATACGAAGTCCCAGGAGGGCAGAAGCGGTAATCAAGTAGGTGCAGCGCACAGGTAGGTAGACCAGCGGAGATGGGAACAAATACTCAGGAAGCAGTAGTATATAGGACTGGACACCTGGAGAACACTGACGTATAGAGAAGGTCTAGACGAGATGTAAGCAGCGAGGCGTTGATCCGATGCAGACAGGCGAGTTGACACAGGCAGGAACACTGTAGAAGCACGGAGAGTGGATCAGCTGGCTGCAGACACGAATAGAACTGAAGGGTAGCGGCAAGCAGGACACCGCAGGTACATGGAGGCAGCGGATAGGAATCAGCAGGTGCAGTCTCGATGAAACATGGGAGAGTTGAGATGAGCTGGAACTGTTGAGCACGGAGACAGCGGATAGGAATCAGCTGGTGCAGTCTCGATGGAACACAGGAGAGTTGAAGTGAGCTGATAGCTGTAGTGCACGGAGGCAGCGGATAGGAATCAGCTAATACAGTCACGATGAAACACAGGAGAGTTGAAGTTAGTTGATAACTGTAGTGCACGGAGGCAGCGGATAGGAATCAGCTAATACAGTCACGATGAGACACAGGAGAGTTGAAGTGAGTTGATAACTGTAGTGCACGGAGGCAGCGGATAGGAATCAGCTAATAAAGTCACGATGAGACACAGGAGTGTTGAAGTGGTCTGGAAACCACAGGGAGTAGAAGTGGTCTGGAAACCACAGGAATCAGCAGGGCTGAATACACGAGGAAACACAGGAACACCTTCAGAGGCTCATGGGGAATGAGACTCCAAGATCAGGCAACGAGGTATAGAACACAGGTGCTTTAAATAGGGAGTGTTGCCTGATCAGCCAATTAACTAAAAGGAACATGAACTGAAGGTTTGAAAGGGCTGCACATGCGCAAACCCTCAGGATGGTGGACGGCCACGGTTCCTAAATACACGGGCAGAAGCACTCACAGTCCGGTGAGTGACACCTATAGATAAACATGGCAGTCCCCCCCTTCACTTACCTGTAGTTGTGCTGGCCAGCATCGCTCCTCAGATCAGCAGACAGGAAGTAAAGACTTCCTGCTTCCTGTCTGCTGCACAGCAACAGGCAGCCTAGCGATTGGCTGCCTGTTGCTGACCACCAATGCTTTTGATCATTTTTGATCATCGCCACCTCCACCCCCCCCACGCGGCGACCTTCCCCCACAGCAACCCCCCAGCGGTGACCCCTCCCCCCCACCCCAAAAAAAGAAATTTACTGAAAAAAAATAAATATAAAAAATACCCGCAGCGCCGTGCGGGACCCAGCGCCCCAGGCTGCAGCCTGATCAGCCGAGTGATTGATCAGGCTCTGCGAGCCCATGTGTCAGGATTTGAACCCAGGGCTTCTGTCTCTGTGGACTGCTGCTCTCCTGACTGAGCTAGTCTGGCTGCTGGACAGTTTCTTAACTTTATTTTGTGCTCCATATCAGTTCCTGTGATCTCCTGATGTCCCAGCATGCCTTAGCTCCACCCCTTGACTTCCTATAAAAGCCTAGCCAGTTCCTGTCTCCAGTACCTGATTATTGTGCTCCTTGCCTGCGATCAAGCTCCTATTGCTCTTCCTGGTTCCCAGTATTAACAACTCATGTACCGACCTCGGCTTGCCCTCCACTCCGCCTCTTCCTGAACCTTGGGACCTCCTCGCCTCACTGTGTAACCGAACCTGGCTATGTTTGACCATTCTTACCATCTACCTCCTGTTGGTCAGCCTTCCTTCCTGCCACTGGGCTCCTATCCAGTCTCCGGACTGTGATAGAATAATCAGGCCCAAAAATGGATTCCGTGGGAGTAGCTGCACTAAATACTCTGAAAAAACAAATAAAGGAGTTGCAACAGTTTGCCTACATTTCTCAGAACAAGATCAGAGAACTAGAAACCCTTTGTCACTCACCGGACCGTGAGTGCCTCTGCACTGGTGCGTGGTTCTCTATCCTTCCTGCCGGCGTCTGTCCTGAGCCGCGGCCATCCGCCATCTTCATGGACTGCGCAGGATCCATGAACTCTTATGACCTTGCTTTTAACCTAATTGGTGCATCTATCACCTCTCGCTATTTAAGGCACCTGTGGCCATGGTATCGTTGCCTGATCTTGAGTCTCATTCCCTGTGAGTCTCATTCCCTGTGAGTCTCATTCCCTGTGAGTCTCTGAAGGTGTCTCCTGTGTCCTGCTCGTATCTTCAGTTTCCTGCTGGATTACCTGCTCTGCTCATCGGCGGTTCCAATACCCGCTACTGACTCCTGTGTCCTGCTCGTGTCTTCAGCTGTCTGCTGGATTACCTGCTCTGCTCATCGGCGGTTCCCATACCCGCTACTGACTCCTGTGTCCTGCTTGTGTCTTCGGCTGTTTGCTGGATTACCTGCTCTGCTCACCTGCGGTTCCCATACCTGCTACAGTCTCTCAGCTCTCCTGCTGTGCCTGCATATCCTCATTGGACAAGCTTCTCTACTCAGCAGCGGTATGCATACTTGTTATTGACTATCAGCTGTTATCCTGCATATCCGCTTTGGACAAGCCTCTCTACTCAGCAGCGGCATACATACCTGCTATAGACTATTAGCTGTGACGCTGCATATCTGTTTGAACAAGCTTCTCTACTCAGCAGCGATATGCATACTTGTTATTGACTATCAGTTGTTATCCTGCATATCCGCTTTGGACAAGCCTCTCTACTCAGCAGCGGCATACATACCCGCTATAGACTATTAGCTGTGACGCTGCATATCTGTTTGGGACTAGCTCCTCTGCTCTCCAATTGTATTTATACAGTTATAGACTCTTATCACTCCTCCACTTATCCGCACCTGGACAAGTCCTCACCTCATCACAGCAGTGGTACAACTTGCTATACGCAGACCACTGACTCTCCCGCTACCTACCTGCACTTGGACAAGTCTTCCCTTCACAGCAGTGGTACAACTTGCTATACGCAGACCACTGACTCTCCCGCTACCTACCTGCACCTGGACAAGTCTTCTCACCACAGCAGTGGTACAACTTGCTATACGCAGACCACTGATTCTCCCGCTACCTACCTGCACCTGGACAAGTCTTCCCTTCACAGCAGTGGTACAACTTGCTATACGCAGACCACTGACTCTCCTGTTACCTTCCTTCACCTGTTCACGTCCACTCTACTCTCCTACCAGTACAGCTGCAAGTCGCTGACTCTCCTACCAGTATAGCTGCAAGTCACTGACTCTCATCTATTCCATTGGCATTCTCTCTCCATCTGCTGTTATATACGTTCCTACTATTCACCCTACTGCCCAGAGGACTGCTGTGTAAACCCCGCCCCTCTGGTAAGTATTATCAACTGGTGAATCCTGGGCAGAACTCCTAGTGCCTGTGACACCCTTTTTAAAGCTCAGCAGGAACAAATAGCTCAATTGCTGAAAGAATTAAAAAATTATGACGCCACTGCTGCACAAATTTCGTGTCCACCATTGCCTACAAAATTCAGTGGCGATCGTCGCTTATATGGAGGCTTTGAAACCAGTGCAGCATTTATTTTCGGATGCAACCTACACAGTTCAATAGTGATGAGATGAAGATCTTCTTCATAATTAATCTCCTGATAGGGGAAGTCCTAGCCTTGGTCTCTCCTTATATTGAACAAAAGAGTGCTATTCTGGAAGATCTGGAATCTTTTACCTCTGCTATGAGGCAGGTCTTTGATGATCCTAATCGATGTGCCACCGCTGAAGCTAAACTCCATAGACTGCGACAAGGAAGATGGTCTATGGCTGAGTATATCGCCGAATTCCAATGCTTGGTTGCAGACACCACATGGAATGATTCTGCCAAAAAAAGCCAGTTTCGTCACGGCCTTTCTGAGCAAGTAAAGGATAAACTGGCCAGAGTAGACACCCCTGATGATATGGATGATTTTATCCAACTGTGCATTCAGACTGATCAAAGACTAAGTGAGAGGAAAAATAAAAGATTAAGAGCGTTTGATGTGGGCAATTATTTGCATCAGATCAATAGACCTACAGTGTTCAAAGCTGCACCATCAGACAATCCTAACGTCTCACCCGAACCAATGCAAATTGATGTAATTAGGAAACCAATCAGTTTTAATGAGAAACAGAGATGTCGGGATGAGAATCTTTGTTTATATTGTGGTGATCAAGGACTTTATGCCGTCGCTTGCCCAAATAAGATTCACCAGACTGACTTTAAGCAAATGGACTCCAAGGAGTCTAGTCAATCCTTTTCCATCTCGCAATCACTAATTCCCTTGGCTCATGAAAAAGGAGATCCTCTGCCACAACAATCACATTTTGTTCTCCCAGTAAAGCTTTCATCCGGGTCTCTTGTAAGTTGCAGTCTGGCTATGCTTGACTCGGGTGCTGGTGACAATTTCATGGATATCACCTTTGCACAGGAAAACTGTATTGAATAAAAGAGTAAACAAGCTCCTGTAAACCTGGAGACTGTAGATGGATTCCCTTTGTCTTCTGGGCCAGTATCTCATGAAACAATCCAGCTACAAATTACTATCAAACCAGGGCATCAGGAGGCTATAAGCTTTCATTTGGTTGCTTCACCTAAATTTCCCATAGTACTGGGAATCCCCTGGATGTCTACCCATAATCCCTCTGTCAACTGGGATGCTCGCACTTTATCCTTTCCTTCTGAGCACTGCAAACTAAACTGCCAATCTAGAACTGTGGTATCTGTTGACCAGCAGGTCACCGAACTTTCTTCTAAAGATTTGAAATTGCCTCTGCAATAGAGTGAATTTTCAGATGTCTGTGATAAAATATTACCTCCTCATCGCCCATATGACTGTCCAATTGAGCTGTTACCAGGATTATCCATACCTTTTGGGCGACTTTATTCTCTATCTGACCCAGAGTTAAAATTCCTCCGGGAATTTCTGGATGAAAACTTAAACAAAGGCTTCATTTAACATTCTACTTCTCCTGCTGGTGCCGCCTTATTCTTGGTTGAAAAGAGAGATTCTACCTTACTCCCCTGTATTGATTATAGAGAACTCGATTAGATTACAGTCAAGAATCGTTATCCACTCCCCTTAATTCCTGAATTGTTGGAGAGGCTTGATAAAGCTAAAAGTATTTTCAAAGTCTTCTGAAGTAAGTATAAAGTCTTTATTCCATTCACAACAGATGTGGACACCTCTCAAGCAGAGAGTGTGTCCTTGTGCAGACAAGTACAAGCTTTTATACATTTTAACAGCATCTGTTACACAATGTGATGATCTATACTCTTATTTACAGTTTGCTAATATGGTAAAGAGTTTCTATTAAACATTGTCTACCTTGAGATAAAGAAACCACATAAACTAACATAATTTATATATGTTAATATGTATAACTGTTGTATCGCAAATCTCATTTCACTTTTTTTAGCTTGACCTTTCTCATTGTTCTATAAACCTATAGGTAAATAAGATTGTCCTTCTGCACTAAGAATACATCTGTTCAAACCATGTCAACCTTTGACTCCTTCCAGCTGAATTCTGAAAAGAACAGAATTGGACACTGAGGAGGGAGTGAGCAACCTGTTTATGATTGAAGACGAGTGGTTTGTAACGCCTTTACATACTTTATTAATAAGTCTTGTCCGATTTGAAGAGAAACTTGTCCTGGGACTATGGGATTCAGTACAATGTTACCTTGTCTGCCAAACAGGATTTCAAAGGTTGGTAACTTAGTTGCACATCTAGGCGTTGTTGTGATAGAGAAAAGCACCAAAGGTATGGCATCAGACCAAGGTTTGCTTCTGGACCATTGCAAGTATGTTTTTTATAGTCCCATTGTATCTCTCCACCTTACCACCTAAAGATTGACTCATAATTTGTGTGACCTGAGCAGCAAAAGTTGTTCTCCTATCAGAGGAAATTACCAAACAAAGTCCATATCCGCAAACAAATTAAGCTAATAGTTTATCTGCAGTTGCCGTCACAGTGGCCTTTGCACATGGACATGCTCTAATGCATCCATAAATCAACACATACCAGTATATATTCACATTGTCTTACTTTAGGAAGCTGAATAAAGTCAACCTGCAATACATTGAAGGGACATTGAGTTCTTGGTAGATGAGCAGATGCTGACACTGCAGCAGGTTTGCCTGGGTTGTTTTACAAGCATTTGTGGCATGAACTACAAAAGGATCGGTTAATGGAAGAAAAACCCGGAAGCAAACCAATATTTGCTCACTGTACTAATCATTCCTTCCTTACCACTATAAGAAACACCATGAGCAGCAACCGCTTGTGGCTTGAATAGTGATTTTAGACACACTGCCCATCTTACCAGATCAACCCAGAATTCAAAATCAATTATGGCACATCTATTATGTACCCAATGTTCCTTTTCTTGTTTTATAAATAGGGTCATCAAAATTTATATTTAAAAAGAAACATTTCTTTCTTCTTTCATTATATTTTAAACACCAAGAACACTACATTTGATATATGTCCTAAACTGTCACAGTGGAATCAGAGAAAAATCTGACCATGCTCACAAGGACCCATTAATTGGTTGCGCATGTCACTTGAGAATGTCTACCTTTTCCCAGGATTCCCTACAATTCTAAAGCATATTCTATGCTAAAATAAATACATTCATTAATCTAACATTTTCTAATCCAGACTATGAAAAAAAAAATCTTTCAACACATTAATTACTGGTAGACAAGGGAGCAATGAGGTACAGAATCAAGGAGCAGGCTCAGCGTGAAGAATATCCAGGTTCGGTACACAGGCTGGAAGCAGAGGTACAGGGCAGAGGCAAAGAACGTCAGACAAGCCCGATCAGGGTCACCAGAAATCAAAGAAGAGTCTGCAAGCCGGGCCGGTACACAAGGGCAGGTGTCACGGTTTGGTATTCTGGACTCTTGGATCCGCCCAACAGATGTTACCCCTAGCAGGGTGCGGAGTCTAACGGGCGAATGGTTTTCACCAGCGGTCACCGCAAGGTGACTTGGACTCAGCGGCGTTCGCCCGCAGGTCGCGGTCCCTACCAGGGGTGTAGGGCAGGGTCCCAGGGGAGTGATAGTGACTGGTGTAACATAGGCACACTGGTAATGTTGTAAGTTCTACACCCAGAGAACGGATAGACAACAGATGCAGGATAAAAGTACAATCAGCGATTTAATGATGACTGGATGATCAACAGGACAGTCTCAGTATATTGATACAAGGAACATAGTAACAGGGTGAGCAGTGCCACCGGCAATATAGTATGAATGAATACAATTAGAGATATAATCGATATATTCAAATATAGCAATAGCATGAACAGTCCAGTAACAGAGGAAAGATGGCAATGCAGCAGGTATATGGAACCACAATAAGGCAGCACAGCATCGGAGGTACAAGTAACAGTCCAGGCAGCAATGTAGTCACAGTAGATGCAGCAAGGGTGAGATACCCTGTAATGCCATAATATGCTTAGATGAAATAGGGACAGTTCAGCCAGCAGGAGTAGATAAGAGCAAGCAGTTTAGATGATACGACCTGTAATGCCACTGAACCACAAAGGCAAATGCGGAGTAGAGGAAGCTTGAGTGATGCAGTCCGGAGCGGTAACTTGAGCAGCACGGCCCATGTAACAGCAGCACAATGAAGACAAATGTAGCTTAAGTGATCCAGCCCGTGGAACAGCAATACAACAGAGGCAGGTGCAGCTTGAGTAGTGTAGCCCGTGGAACAGCAACACAACGGAGTCAGGTGCAGCTTGAGCAGTATAGCCCGTGGAACAGCAACACAACGGAATCAGGTGCAGCTTGAGCGGTATATCCCGTGGAACAGCAACACAGCGGAGACAGGTGCAGCTGAGCGGTATAGCCCATAGAATAGTAACACAGCGGAGGCACGGACGATCCAGGTTGTCACGGGCACTAGGAGTCTTTACCCAGGTATCACCAGATGATAGGCTTACCAGAGCAGTACAGTTGGTAATATGGTACTCTGGTAGCGGGGTGATCACGGAACAGGAGACAGCAGGTGATAAGAGAATGCTCGAGGAAAGTCTATGACTAGCAGCACTGGTAATAGGTAGATAACTGTACACGAGGAACTGGATGGACAAGGAAACGTGAGGGTAGTCAGTGGTCTGCGTATAGCAAGTTGTACCACTGCTATAGTGAGGAGGAATGTCCAGGAGTAACGAGGAGGTGATGAGAATCAGCGGTCTGCGTATAGCAAGTTGTACCGCTGTCTGGGTGAAGGAATGGAATCCAGGTGAAGGTAACCGGGGAGTCAGTGGTCTGCGTTAGCAAGTTGTACCACTGCTATGTGAAAGGATACTGGAAACTGGTGACTCAGAAAACAGGGAACAGTGGTCTGCCTCTAGCAAGTTGTACCACTGAAATATATAAGTGAGGAGGAGCACGGGGAGATAAATGCAATGCAGAGTATACACGGGCACACTGAACTTGATCCCACGATGATATGCACACAATAATAATAACTGAGCAGCACTGCACAAATATACAAAGTCACTAGAACTATCCAGGCTAAAAGGTAACACAGTCAAATGATAGCAATAGTCCCAGTGGATAGGAAACTCCGGAGGAGAACAACTCAGTCCAGCTAGATATGCAATACACCAGCACAGTCAATGAGAAGTATGCATACCGTGGTTCAGGAGAGCAGGCTGTCAGAGAGAGGTGCAGGGATACCTGAAGAACACCTGGACACCTGGAGAACACGGGAGAGTTGAGGCGGTCTAGCTGAGATGAAAGCAGCGGAGCGTTGATCCGATGCAGACAGGCGAGTTGACACAAGCAGGAACGCTGTAGAAGCACGGAGACAGCGGATTGGCTGGCTGCAGACACGATGAGTACTAGAGGGTTGCGATGAGCAGGATACTGCAGATACACGGAGGCAGCGGATAGGAATCAGCTGGTGCAGTCACGATGAAACACGGGAGAGTTGAGGTGAGCAGGATACTGTAGAAGCACGGAGGCAGCGGATAGGAATCAGCTGGTGCAGTCACGATGAAACACGGGAGAGTTGAAGTGATTTGGAAACTGTAGAAGCACGGAGGCAGTGGATAGGAATCAGCTGGAGCAGTCACGATGAAACACGGGAGAGTTGAAGTGGTTAGGAAACTGTAGAAGCACGGAGGCAGCGGATAGGAATCAGCTGGTGCAGTCACGATGAAACACAGGAGAGTTGAAGTGGTCTGGAAACTGTTGAAGCACGAGGCAGCGGATAGGAATCAGCTGGTGCAGTCACGATGAAACACAGGAGAGTTGAAGTGGTCTGGAAACCACAAACGAACAACAGGAATCAGCAGGAGCTGAATACACGAGGAAACACAGGAACACCTTCAGAGGCTCATGAGGAATGAGACTCCAAGATCAGGCAACGAGGTATTGACCACAGGTGCTTTAAATAGGGAGTGTTGCCTGATCAGCCAATTAACTAAAAGGAACATGTACTGAAGGGTTGAAAGGGCTGCACATGCGCAGACCCTCAGGATGGTGGACAGCCACGGTTCCTAAACACACGAGAAGTAGCACTCACAGTCCGGTGAGTGACAGTACCCCCCCTTTTAAAGGTGGGCACAGAACACCTGGAACCGGGTTTGTCCGGAAACTTGAAATAAAACTTCTTAAGAAGAGCTGGAGCGTTGAGATCTTCAGCCTTGATCCATGAACGCTCCTCAGGACCAAAGCCCTTCCAATGAACGAGGAAACGGAGAACTCCTCGCGAAATTTTTGCGTCCAATATTTGAGTAATCTCAAAGTCTTCCTCTTGATGAATTTGAACTGGCCGAGGTGCAGAAGGAGGGACCGAGAAACGGTTGATGATGAGAGGTTTGAGTAAGGACACATGGAAGGCGTTGGAAATACGAAGATTCTTAGGAAGTAGAAGTTTGAAACAAACTGGATTTATCACTTGAATGATCCTATATGGACCAATAAAACGAGGAGCGAATTTCATAGATGGAACCTTCAAACGAATATTTTTGGTAGATAACCAGACACGATCTCCAATTTTCAGTGGTGGAATAGCCCGTCTCTTTTTATCTGCAAAAGACTTATATCTGGCAGATGTCTTCTTTAAACAGGTTTTGACCTGAGACCAAATATTTTTGAAAGTTTGACAAACAGTCTCTACAGCAGGAACTTAGGTGGGAGGGTGGCAGGAAATTCCGGAAAAGACGGATGGGGACCGTAAACCACAAAGAATGGAGTTTTGGAAGATGACTCATGGTACATGTTGTTATGAGCGAATTCAGCCCAAGGAAGCAATTCTACCCAGTTGTCTTGGTTGGCTGACGAGAACATATTTCCTTATAAACGTCTCAAGATCTTGATTGACCCTTGCAGTTTGTCCGTTTGATTGAGGATGGTAGGAAGATGAGAGTGATAATCGTATGCCCAAGGTCTTACAAAGGGCCCGCCACAATCTGGAAACGAATTGTACTCCTCTATCTGACACAATCTCGGACCGACATCCATGGATACGAAAGATTTATTTGATAAAATATTCAGCCAGAGTAGAAGAAGAAGGCAAACCAGTCAAGGGAACGAAATGCGCCATCTTCGAAAATCTGTCCACCACTACCCAAATAGTATTGCAGTTTTTACTAGGCGGAAGATCAGTAACAAAGTCCATACTAATATGGGTCCATGGCTTGGAAGGAATGGTTGAAGCAAACCCGCTGGAGTTCTGTGGGGAGTCTTGAACTGAGAACACAATTCACATGCGGCTACAAACTCTTTGACATCTCTCCTCATAGAAGGCCACCAGTAACTTCGAGAGAGGATCTCAAAGGTCTTGCGTTCACCAGAGTGTCCAGAAAAACGAGAAGAGTGAAACCACGAAAGGATTTTCTTCCTAAGAGCAGGAGGCACGAGGGTTTTCCCAAATGGTAGCACTTTAGTGGAAGAAGCAGCCAGAGAAACACATTTGGGATCTAATATAGAGTGGTTGGGGACCTCTTCAACGTCTGAGGACGTCACAAAGGCTCGAGATAGAGCGTCTGCTTTTTTATTCTTTGCAGCTGTTTGAAGGTTATGATTAACTCAAAACGAGAAAAGAAAAGAGACCATCTTGCTTGACGAGGATTCAAACATTGAGCAGACTGTAGATATGACAAATTCTTATGATCCATGAAAATTGTCACAGGATGACGAGCTCCCTCCAACAAGTATCTCCATTCCTCTAATGCTACTTTAATAGCCAGCAACTCCTTGTCCCCGATGGTGTAATTCTTCTCCGCAGGCAGAAGACCCCGAGAGTAAAAGGCACAAGGATGGAATTTTTGTTGCTCTGATCTTTGCGAGAGAATGGCTCCTAAACCAACATTAGAGGCGTCTACCTCTAGGAAGAAGGGAAGCGTCACATCAGGCTGTCGAAGAATGGGAGCAGAGGAGAAGGACTCTTTAAGAAACTGAAATGCTTGAAGAGCCTCAGATGACCATTGCTTAGTATTGGCCCCTTTACGAGTCAGGGCCACAATAGGAGTTGCAATCGAAGAGAAATCTTGAATGAAGCGTCTATAGTAATTGGCGAAACCTAAAAAACGCTGAATGGCACGAACAGTAGTTGGCTGAGGCCAATGTAACACAGCATTCACCTTTTCTGGATCCATTTGCAGACCAACTCCGGAGACAATATAACCCAAAAATGGAATCTGGGGCAACTCGAATGAACATTTTTCTAGTTTGCAGAATAATGAATTTCTCCGGAGTCTGGAAAGAACTTCTGCCACATGTTGGTGATGAGAAGGCAGGTCCTGTGAAAAGATCAATATGTCGTCCAGATAAACGATGACACATACATATAACAAGTCCCGGAAGATCTCATTAATGAAGCCCTGGAAAACAGTGGGGGCATTACATAACCCGAAAGGCATTACTAAGTATTCATAATGCCCATCTCTGGTGTTGAAAGCTGTCTTCCATTCGTCACCGGACCTGATTCTAATTAAATTGTAGGCACCACAAAGATCCAACTTGGTAAAGATCCGAGCTCCCTTAATCCGATCAAATAGCTCAGTAATCAGTGGAATGGGATACTGATTTTTGATAGTAATAGCGTTAAGTCCACGAAAATCTATGCAGGGGCGTAGTGATCCATCCTTCTTTTTTACAAAGAAGAACCCGGCTCCAGCAGGAGAAGTAGAAGGTCGAATAAATCCTCGCTGGAGATTCTCTTGGATGTATTCAGATGTAGCTTGAGTTTCAGGTAACGAAAGTGGATACACACGACCCCTAGGAGGAGTCTTGCCAGATAGAAGATCAATCGGACAATCCCATGAACGATGAGGAGGAAGACGTTCAGACTGAGTTTTATCAAATACATCGGCAAATGAAGCATACTGAGGAGGGAGTCCCGGTGAGGAAGGTGAAATGGAGGATTGCTGTATTTTAAGAGGAACGACTTGGGAAAGACAACGATGATGACATTCAGCTCCCCAAGACGTAACTTGAGGAGTGCGCCAGTCAATCTGGGGAGAGTGACATTGAAGCCATGGAAGGCCTAAAACAATCGGACTTGTAGTAACAGGAAGAATTAAAAACGAAATTTCTTCTTGGTGTAGCACACCAATCTGAAGAGTTACTGGAGACGTACTCTGGGTGATGAGACCATTGATAAGCAGTCACAGTAATAGTTGTCTTCAGGGTAATCACTGGTAGGGACCATTGATTCACGAGGGATTTAGAAATAAAATTTCCCGCAGCTCCAGAATCAATAAGTGCTTGGGACTCAAAGGATTTGGTAGCGAAGGAAATTGTAACATCAAAAGCGCAGACTTTTAATTTCGTAGAACATGGAGAGGACTCCAGGGACCCTAACTTCACCTCTCCAGAACTAGTTAGGGCATGGCATTTCCCGATTTTATAGGGCATGAATTGAGCATATGTGTGGAATCAGCACAATAGATACAAAGTCTATTTTTTACTCTTCGGTTCCTCTCCTCAGTGGTTAATTTGGAGCGTCCTATCTCCATGGCTATCCCAGGGGATGAAGCTGGACGAAATTGAGAAGTTGAGCGAAGAGGTGCTTTAACTGAAGTTGTTTTTTCAGACTCCCTTTCATGAAATCTCATGTCTACACGATGGCAAAGAGAAATCAAATCTTCTAAAGAAGTAGGTAGTTCTTGAGTAGTCAGTGCATCTTTAATTTTATCGGAGAGCCCCTGCCAGAAGGCGGCAATTAACGCTTCAGTGTTCCACTGAAGTTCAGAGGCTAGAATCCTAAATTGAATGACGTACTGGCCTACTGTACGAGAACCCTGACGTAGACGGAGGATGCTGGATGCAGCAGAGATGACACGACCTGGTTCATCGAATACACTTCGGAACGTGGAAATAAATTTGGCACTATCCTGTAATAATGGATCGTTTCTTTCCCACAGAGGGGAAGCCCATGCGAGAGCTTGTCCAGAAAACAATGAAATAAGATAGGCCACTCTGGAACGATGAGTAGAGAAATTTTGAGGTTGGAGCTCAAAATGAACTGAGCATTGATTGAGAAAACCCCTACATGTTTTGGGGTCTCCATCATACTTTGACTGAGTAGGCAGGTGAAGCGTAGAAGCCGTAGACACCTGGGATGGCACTGGGGAAACGGAGGAAAGCACAGGAGCCTCAACATTAGCTGTGATATTTGGCCCAGATGTTCCTTGGGAGGCTAACGCCTGGTAACATTGTAGTAACAGCTGTTGGCGAGCATCCTGTTGCTCCATACGGGTAACCAGATGCTGCAGCATCTCTTTAGCTGTAGGTTCCGAATCTGGGTCTGTCATGGCCTGATCTTACTGTCACGGGCACTAGGAGTCTTTACCCAGGTATCACCAGATGATAGGCTTACCAGAGCAGTATAGTTGGTAATATGGTACTCTGGTAGCGGGGTGATCACGGAACAGGAGACAGCAGGTGATAAGAGAATGCTCGAGGAAAGTCTATGACTAGCAGCACTAGTAATAGGTAGATAACTGTACACGAGGAACTGGATGGACAAGGAAACGTGAGGGTAGTCAGTGGTCTGCGTATAGCAAGTTGTACCACTGCTATAGTGAGGAGGAATGTCCAGGAGTAACGAGGAGGTGATGAGAGTCAGCGGTCTGCGTATAGCAAGTTGTACCGCTGTCTGGGTGAAGGAATGGAATCCAGGTGAAGGTATCCGGGGAGTCAGTGGTCTGCGTTAGCAAGTTGTACCACTGCTATGTGAAAGGATACTGGAAACTGGTGACTCAGAAAACAGGGAACAGTGGTCTGCCTCTAGCAAGTTGTACCACTGAAATATATAAGTGAGGAGGAGCACGGGGAGATAAATGCAATGCAGAGTATACACGGGCACACTGAACTTGATCCCACGATGATATGCACACAATAATAATAACTGAGCAGCACTGCACAAATATACAAAGTCACTAGAACTATCCAGGCTAAAAGGTAACACAGTCAAATGATAGCAATAGTCCCAGTGGATAGGAAACTCCGGAGGAGAACAACTCAGTCCAGCTAGATATGCAATACACCAGCACAGTCAATGAGAAGTATGCATACCGTGGTTCAGGAGAGCAGGCTGTCAGAGAGAGGTGCAGGGATACCTGAAGAACACCTGGACACCTGGAGAACACGGGAGAGTTGAGGCGGTCTAGCTGAGATGAAAGCAGCGGAGCGTTGATCCGATGCAGACAGGCGAGTTGACACAAGCAGGAACGCTGTAGAAGCACGGAGACAGCGGATCGGCTGGCTGCAGACACGATGAGTACTGGAGGGTTGCGATGAGCAGGATACTGCAGATACACGGAGGCAGCGGATAGGAATCAGCTGGTGCAGTCACAATGAAACACGGGAGAGTTGAGGTGAGCAGGATACTGTAGAAGCACGGAGGCAGCGGATAGGAATCAGCTGGTGCAGTCACGATGAAACACGGGAGAGTTGAAGTGATTTGGAAACTGTAGAAGCACGGAGGCAGCGGAAAGGAATCAGCTGGAGCAGTCACGATGAAACACGGGAGAGTTGAAGTGGTTAGGAAACTGTAGAAGCACGGAGGCAGCGGATAGGAATCAGCTGGTGCAGTCACGATGAAACACAGGAGAGTTGAAGTGGTCTGGAAACTGTAGAAGCACGAGGCAGCGGATAGGAATCAGCTGGTGCAGTCACGATGAAACACAGGAGAGTTGAAGTGGTCTGGAAACCACAAACGAACAACAGGAATCAGCGGGAGCTGAATACACGAGGAAACACAGGAACACCTTCAGAGGCTCATGAGGAATGAGACTCCAAGATCAGGCAACGAGGTATTGACCACAGGTGCTTTAAATAGGGAGTGTTGCCTGATCAGCCAATTAACTAAAAGGAACATGTACTGAAGGGTTGAAAGGGCTGCACATGCGCAGACCCTCAGGATGGTGGACGGCCACGGTTCCTAAACACACGAGAAGTAGCACTCACAGTCCGGTGAGTGACACAGGTGAAAGCTCACAGAATAGGTAGGAACTTAATCAGACAGGTAACTTGATCAACAGGCCCAGAGGAAAGGGAGGAGGTGCCTTTTCAAGTTTAGAGCCAGAACCAGGAACCAATAGGAATCTTGCCAGAAACAGACAGGTACTCAGTCTGCACATGTGCAGATCATGACTAAGGGTTTGAGGTCTGCTTAATGAGGCACAGGTGAATGTCTTAGTCTTTGTTTATGGAAGCCGAATGAGCGCTGTGTGACAGCAGGAGATCCAGAATAGTAATACAGGTAGGTGCTGGTACACAGGGGTTCACACACAGGAGCTGAAAGCACAGAGATCAATGGAGATAACAGGAGCCAGGAAGCAGGTAAGTTGCTCTGACACTCACCGAGTGTCAGAGTGAAGATTAAATACTAGCGGAAATTCAAAACCCCCGCCCCGAATTGCAGTCATGTGACAGCCGAACTCGGAAGTGCGGCTTCTGACATATACGGAGTGGCGGTGGAACGGAGGATAGGTAAGTCCGTAACATTAACTGGCCTGTACCGAAGAACGAAAATCAAGTACAATGGTTTATTGGTTTTGACAATTTCTACCAGAAATTCATAAGGAACTTTTCTGGAATCGTTTCTCCTATTATGCAACTTACAAAGAAGGGCTTTTCTTTTGAATGGTCACCTGAAGCTCAAGAAGCCTTTACCCAACTTAAGACTCTTTTCACATCAGCTCCAATCCTGATATATGTAAATCCTGAATTACCCTTTATTGTCGAAATTAATGCCTCTGATTCTGCAGTCGGAGCAATTCTTTCTCAACGTATCGGTGAGAAGATGTTGTTGCATCCTTGTTCTTATTTTTATCGCCAGATGACATCAGCTGAGAAAACTATGATAATGGGAACAAGGTATTACTGGCCATTAAATGTGCTTTTTCAGAATGGAGACACCTTCTTCCTATGAATTTGAGAGAAGCCCAGGGACATTACAGACAAGCTGTCAACAGACACCGTAGAGATGTACCCAATTTTCTTGTTGGAGACAAAGTCTGGCTATCCACTAAAAACCTTAAACAGCGGATACCCTCACCAAAATTGGGTGAAAAGTTTATTTAAATCCTATCCCAGATTGGTCAAGTTGCCTTCCGCTTAGAACTTCCCGCCTCTATGAAAATACATCCTGATTTCCATGTTTCGCTGCTCAAACCATTTCAAGATAACCCCTTACTTGGCTGTATTTCGGCTCCACCACCACCAGTCATGGCGGAAGGCGAAGATGAATTTATTGTTGAAGAGATCCTGGACTCTAGAATCCACAGAAATAGGTTAAATGGTCCTGGAAGAAAATTTGTAGGAGCCTGCAGAAAACATCCATGCCTCCAGATTGACCAGACTATATCATTAAATACATCCTAGTAAACCAGCTCCTGAAACATCCAGAGTATGTACTGGAAGGAAGAGAATACTGGCAGGGATCGAACCAAAGCTTCTGCCCTTGTGGCCTGCTGCTCTATTGTGGCTACTGAACAGTGGGTGAGACCTTTATTAGTGATTCTAATAAAAAGTAGGTACTTTGTAGGTAGAATGAATCTTGGCTTCCACATTTTCAGATGTGAATACGTAAAAAAATCTCAATATCAACACTATGCAATCATAATAAAAAAACTTATACTTTCATAAGTGCATACTTTGCAAAATATCAACCATAGGGTGCCATATGAGATAAACTATACATTTCTCTAGCGTAGATGACCTGGAATATATTGAAAGAACAGTCTCATTTTGACACAAAAAACACTGCTAAAACTTACTTTTTCGTGTTGCTTATTTGTAAAAAAAAAATATTTCTCACATAGAGTTTGATTGATTATCTCTTTAATTCCCAGAAAAAAACAAACACTGTAGGGATCATAAATATTAAAATTGCATTATTGAAATGAGTTTGCTTTGTAAAATGCCTAAATTGAGGAAAAAAATCTCTACTTTACAAGTTCCTTTTTGTCAAAAGTAAAGTTTTTAAATTCTCACTTATTATTGCTATAAAAATTCCAAAAAAACAGCAGAAAGGTGTGTTTCGTATGGCTTGTTGGTCTAGGGGTATGATTCTCGCTTTGGGTGCAAGAGGTCCCGGGTTCAAATCCCAGATGAGCCCCATGACCTTTAGTCATTTTTATCCTGTCATTTTTAGCTATTTCAGTCAAGCTAGGCCTTTGAAGTTAGATTTTGCCATTTTCCCAAAATAGCTCTGATAAGATTGTCCAAAATAAATTCCCTATCTATTAGTGGGATGATTCTTAGTTAATGTTTCAAAAAGTCTTGTTTGCCCAAACTGAAAGAGTAATTTCTTTATAGGTACTTATAACTCTTGGCTTTATAATTTTAAAATGAGCAAATTTAGTAAAATGTGACTCCAATGCATAAATCTTAGATCACTTGTACATTTCCGTTCTGCAGAAGAAAACAATGTGCCTAAATAAATGTTATTCTGATCTACTATGTTCCGACCCGGCTTGTCAATTAACCCTTCTCCTGCTGAATCCCTGGCTTATCTGCATTAACTGATCTACTGTGTACCGACCCGACTTGTCAGTTAACCCCTCTCCTGCTGAATCCCTGGTTTATCTGCATAAGTGAACTACTGTGTACCGACCCGGCTTGTAAATTAACCCTTCTCCTGCTGAATCCCTGGCTTATCTGCATCAACTTATCTACTATGTACCGACCCGACTAGTCAGTTAACCCTTCTCCTGCTGAATCCCTGGCTTATCTGCACCAACTAATCTACTGTGTACCGACCCGGCTTGTCAGTTAACCCTTCTCCTGCTGGATCCCTGGCTTATCCGCACCAACTGATCTACTGTGTACCGACCCGGCTTGTTAATTAACCCTTCTCCTGCTGGGTCCCTGGCTTGTCTGCATCAACTGATCTACTGTGTACCGACCCGGCTTGTCAGTTGGCCCTTCTCCTGCTGGGTCCCTGGCTTATCTGCATCAACTGATCTACTGTGTACCGACCCGGCTTGTCAGTTAACCCTTCTCCTGCTGAATCCCTGGCTTATCTGCACCAACTGATCTACTGTGTACCGACCCGGCTTGTCGATTAACCCTTCTCCTGCTGAATCCCTGGCTTATCTGCATCAACTGATCTACTGTGTACCGACCCGTCTTGTCAATTAACCCTTCTCCTGCTGAATCCCTGGTTTATCTGCATCAACTGATCTACTGTGTACCGACTCGACTTGTCAGTTAACCCTTCTCCTGCTGGGTCCCTGGCTTGTCTGCATCAACTGATCTACTGTGTACCGACCCGGCTTGTCAGTTGGCCCTTCTCCTGCTGGGTCCCTGGCTTATCTGCATCAACTGATCTACTGTGTACCGACCCGGCTTGTCAGTTAACCCTTCTCCTGCTGAATCCCTGGCTTATCTGCACCAACTGATCTACTGTGTACCGACCCGGCTTGTCGATTAACCCTTCTCCTGCTGAATCCCTGGCTTATCTGCATCAACTGATCTACTGTGTACCGACCCGTCTTGTCAATTAACCCTTCTCCTGCTGAATCCCTGGCTTATCTGCATCAACTGATCTACTGTGTACCGACCCGGCTTGTCAGTTAACCCTTCTCCTGCTGAATCCCTGGTTTATCTGCATCAACTGATCTACTGTGTACCGACTCGACTTGTCAGTTAACCCTTCTCCTGCTGAAACCCTGGCTTAACTGCATCAACTGCATATAAAACATTATTTTATATGCCATTTTTTTGTTTTTCCTGATTGTACATTTACAAGTAACTACTTTTTACCTGTTATTATTCTACTATTTATATGCCTTTATCTTGTTTTTTCTGATTTTATATTTACCAGCAACTACTTTTACCTGTTATTATTCTTGCCTATTTCCATTGTCCTTATTACCTCTCCTACTATTATTCCTTGCCTTCCACGCCCTAATTGGTTATTGTCCTCCATCTTGCTATTGTCTCCCTGCTTATTCTTACCTGTTATCCGCTGTCCTTATTATCTTACTGTTCTGCTATCATTCTTACCTGTTTTCATTGTCCTTATTATCTCACTGTACTGTTGTTCCATGCCCTCCACGCCCTAATTCATTATTATCTTCCACCTTTTCATTGTCTTCCTGCCATTGTTCTTACCTGTTTTTCACTGTCCCCACTATCTCACTGTTCTGTTACTCTCTCTCCCTACTATGCCTCCCCGCTCTCACTCCATACCCATACTCTCCCCCCGCCCTACCTCTCCCGTCCCTCCCCACCCTCCCCCGCGCGCTGCTCATCTTGCTAACCTCCTCCCCATTTCCCCCCTCTCCTCTCCCCCTTTCTTCTGTGCCCTCTGGAATGCCAGATCCGTCCGCAACAAGCTGACTGCTATCCACGACCTCTTTCTATCCAACTCCCTTAACCTTCTTGCCGTTACTGAAACCTGGCTCTCCGATTCTGATACTATTTCCCCCGCTGCCCTCTCCTATGGTGGCCTCTCCTTCACCCACTCCGCCAGGCCTGGTGCCTGCCCAGGCGGTGGAGTTGGCCTCCTCCTCTCCTCCACCTGTACTTTTCGTGTCATTCCCCCTGAACCCTCCCTCTCCTTCTCCTCCTTTGAAGCTCACTCCATCCGCCTCTTCTACCCCATCCACCTCCGCGTCACTGTCATCTACTGCCCCCCTGGCCCCACCTCCCTCTTCCTTGACAACTTTGCTAGCTGGCTTCCTCACCACCTCTCCTCCGATGTCCCCTCGATCATTCTCGGTGACTTTAACATCCCCATCAACAACCCCACCTACCCTGCTTCCAGCAAACTGCTCACCCTCTCTTCCTCTCTTGGTCTCACCCAATAGACCTCCTCCTCTACCCACTGCCTTGGTCACTCCCTTGATCTTGTCTTCTCCTACCTATGTAGTGTCTCCGACTTCTCCATCTCTCCCTTTCCTCTATCTGACCACCATCTCCTCTCCTTCTCTCTCTCCTCTTCTCCTGCTCCCCTCCCCCTGCCCAAACCTACTCTGTCCATATGCAACCTCAACGCTCTTGACCCTGCCTCTCTGTCCTCCTCTCTCGATACCCTCTTTTCTCCCCTTTCCTCCCAGGCCTGCCCCAACCAGGCGGTCTCCCTCTACAATCACACCCTCACCTCCACTCTGGACGCGGTCGCCCCTGCCAACTCCGTCCACCCCCGCTGCTCCAAACCCCAACCCTGGCACTCCAAATTTACCCGCTTCCTCCAAAAATGCTCCCGTACCGCTGAACGTCACTGGAGAAAATCCCGCTCCCTGGCTGACTTCCTCCACTTTAAATTCATCGTTTCATCCTACAACTCTGCCCTCTCACTCGCTAAACAATCTTTCTTTAAATCCCTCATCTCTTCCCAGTCCTCTAACCCTTGCCGCCTCTTCGTCACCTTCAGCACTCTCCTGGCCCCCTCCCCTCCCCCTCCCTCCTCCCTGACTGCCTCCGATTTCGCCTCCTTCTTCTCCTCTAAAATCGAGGCCATCCGACTTGAAATCCCCTCCTCTACTCTCTCTTCCACCCCTCCCACTCTTCTGTCCTCCCCCGCAACCACCTTCCCCTCCACTCCTTCCGTCCCACCACCGGCGAGAAAGTCCACTCTCTCATTTCATCCTCCCCCCCACTACCTGTCCCCTGTATCCCATCCCCTCCCACCTTCTTTGCTCCCTTTCCCCCACCACCTGCTCCCACCTCGCTCACCTCTTTAATCTCTCCCTCTCCACTGGCATCTTCCCCTCCTCATTCAAACATGCTCTCGTATCCCCCATTCTTAAGAAACCTAATTTCGACCCCACTTCTCTCTCAAACTATCGCCCCATATCTCTTCTCCCTTTTGCCTCCAAAATTCTCGAGAGGCTCGTCTGCAGCCGTCTCACCTCCTACCTTTCTGAATACTCCCTCCTTGATCCTCTCCAGTCTGGTTTCCGCCCCCTCCACTCCACTGAAACTGCCCTGGCTAAAGTCACCAATGACCTCCTCTCTGCTAAAGCCAGGGGCCACTTCTCCCTTCTCATCCTCCTTGACCTCTCTGCAGCCTTCGACACCATTGACCACCCCCTCCTCCTTCACACCCTCCAGTCTTTCGGCCTCTCCGGCCCAGTCCTGTCCTGGTTCACCTCTTACCTTACTCACCGATCCTTCTCTGTCACCACCTCTGGTTCTCTCTCCCCCCGTCCACCCTTCCAGTCGGGGTGCCTCAGGGCTCTGTTCTGGGACCCTTACTCTTCTCTCTATACACATCCTCCCTGGGTGAACTGATCAGCTCCTTCGGCTTCAGCTACCACCTTTACACTGACGACACTCAACTATACCTCTCCTCTCCTGATCTCTCTCCCTCCCTCCTCTCTAGGGTGTCCGCCTGCCTCTCTGCTATCTCCTCCTGGATGTCCTCTCGATTCCTCAAACTTAACCTTGCCAAAACTGAGCTCATAGTTTTTCCTCCCTCTCATACCTCATCCCCTTCTGACCTCTCCATCACTGTTGACAACACCTCTATCTCCCCTGTCCCCCAACTTCGCTGCCTTGGTGTCATCCTCGACTCCTCTCTCTCCTTTGGCCCCCACATCCTCTCTCTTGCTAAATCCTGCCGCGTCCAGCTGCGTAACACTCTCTGATCATCTCCCGCCTGGACTACTGCAACATCCTCCTCACTGGCCTCCCCCACTCTCATCTCGATCCCCTTCGATCTGATCTTAACTCTGCCGCTAGGCTTATTTTCCTTTCTCGCCGCTCCTCTTCTGTCTCCCCCCTCTACCTAGCCCTTCACTGGCTCCCAATCCCCTTCAGAATCCTCTTTAAGCTCCTCACACTCACCTACAAGGCCCTCGCCAACTCCACTGCGCCCTACATCTCCACCCTCCTCTCTATTCATGCTCCATCCCGCCCTCTCCGTTCTGCCTCTGACTGTCGCCTCTCTCCCCCCCTTATAACCTCCTACCACGCGCGTATCCAAGACTTCACCCGCGCTGCCCCCCCTCCACTGGAACAAGCTCCCTCCCTCCATCAGAACTTCCCCTAATCTGTCCAGTTTCAAACGGGCCCTAAAAACCCATCTTTTTCTTAAAGCCTTTCTGTCTCCCACTTAACTTCCTACCTTATCTTCTGCCTCCGTCCCCCTACTCTCCCTCTTTCCCCTGCGCCTCTCTGTCTGTCCACCCCTCCCCTTAGATTGTACGCTCCTCTGAGCAGGGCCATCTCTCCTCCTGTTTCCACCACTTCTAACTCTGCTCTCCAGCTACTTAGCCCTCCTCCTCGAGGGTCCTCCACCCCACTTCCACTCTCGCTCCCTCCTCCCCCCTGGGGGTCTCCCTGTCTTCCGCGCCCTCCTTCTTGGGCCCCGTCGTTTGCGGATCCTCCTTCCCCCTTCCCCGCCCTCTCTAGCTGTGCATTGAGCTTACTGAGTTGCTGTGCTTACTGTTTACTGTACTGTGCTGTCTCCCATTGTATTGTAATTTGTTTGTCTCTGTACGGCGCTGCGGATGCCTTGTGGCGCCTTATAAATAAGAATTAATACTAATAATAATAATAATAATAATAATGATAATAATAATGATAATAATAATGTGGTTCGTTGCTCTAGGGGTATGATTCTCAATTCAGGTGCGAGTGGTCCCGGGTTCAAATACTTTGAATCTTGGCTTCCAAATTTATAAATGTGAATACTTAGAAAAATCTCAATATCAACACTATGCAATCATAATAAAAAATGTATCATCATCATCATCATCATCATTTATTTATATAGCGCCAACATATTCCGTAGCGCTTTACAATTGGGGACAAACGTAATAAACTAATAAACAAACTGGGTAAAACAGACAAAGAGGTGAGAAGGCCCTGCTCGCAAGCTTACAATCTATGGGACAATGGGAGATTGACACATGAGGTTAAGTATACATTTTGCATCTTGGCCCAGCCAGACTGCAAAGGTAAGGTGACTCATAAGCTAAATGATCCTGTCACACAACAATGTTGGTCCGGGGGTAGTTGTCTTCTGTGAAATTGTGTAACAGGCTAAAGGTAGTGAGGTTAAGATGGTGGTTGAGGAATATTATAAGCTTGTCTGAATAGGTAGGTTTTCAGAGAACGCTTGAAAGTTTGTAGAACAGAGGAGAGTCTTATTGTGCGAGGGAGAGAGTTCCATAGAGTGGGTGCAGCCCGAAAAAAGTCTTGTAACCGGGAATGGGAGGATGTAATGAGGGTGGATGAGAGACGCAGATCTTTTGCAGAACGGAGTTGCCGAGTTGGGAGATATTTTGAGACAAGAGAGGAGATGTATGTTGGTGCAGCTTTGTTGATGGCCTTGTAGGTTAGTAAAAGTATTTTATATTGGATTCGGTAGAAGACAGGCAGCCAGTGTAGAGACATACAGAGTGATTCAACAGAGGAATAGCTATTTGCAAGGAAAATCAGTCTTGCCGAAGCATGCAAAATAGATTTTAGGGGTTTGAGTCTGTTTTTGGGAAGACCAGTAAGGAGGGAATTGCAATAGTCAATGCGGGAGATGATTAGTGCATGACTTAAGGTTTTAGCAGTGTCTTGTGTGAGATATGTGCGGATTCTGGAAATGTTCTTTAGATGTATGTAACATGATTTAGATATAGAGTCAATGTGGGGAACAAAGGATAGGCGTGAATCAAGGATTACACCTAGGCAGCGAGCTTGTGGGGTGGGATTTATGGTCATGTTATCAACAGAGATAGAAATGTCAGGTATGCTCTTGTTGGCGGGTGGGAATATTATTAACTCTGTTTTAGAAAGATTAAGTTTGAGTTGACGAGAGGACATCCAAGATGAAATGGCAGAAAGACAGTCAGTTACACGGGACAACACAGATGTCGAGATATCAGGAGAGGATAGATAGATTTGGGTATCATCCGCATAGAGATGATACTGAAAGCCAAAGGAACTTATTAGATTTCCAAGAGAAGCGGTATAGATAGAGAACAGCAGAGGACCTAGCACCGAGCCTTGTGGTACTCCAACTGATAGGGGAAGCGGAGCAGAGGTGGCTCCAGAGAAATTAACAGTGAAAGAGCGATTAGAGAGGTAAGATGAGAACCAGGATAGAACTGTGTCTTGAAGACCTAGGGATTGCAGCGTTTGTATGAGAAGAGAGTGGTCAACGGTGTCAAATGCAGCCGAGAGATCAAGGAGAATTAGGAGAGAGTAATGGCGTTCAGTCTTAGCAGTGATCAGATCATTAACAACCTTGGTCAGCGCAGTCTCTGTGGAGTGTTGAGAACGAAAGCCAGACTGAAGAGGATCCAACAGGTTGTTTGCGGAAAGAAAGCGTGTGAGGCGAGTGTAGGCAAGTCTCTCTAGAAGCTTGGAGGGGCAAGGGAGCTGAGAGATGGGACGGTAATTTGAGAGAGAGTTTGGGTCGGAGTTTTGTTTTTTTAGAATAGGAGTAATCACTGCATGCTTGTATAGTGATGGAAAGATGCCAGTAGAGAGTGAGAGATTACAGATTTGAGTTAGAGGTGAAATGAGCACAGAAGACAGGGATCTACCAATTTGCGAGGGAATAGGATCAAGAGGACAGGAGGTAGAGTAGGAAGATAAGAAGAGCGTAGAAATTTCCTCTTCATTTGTGGGGTCAAATGAAGAAAGGGTGTCAGAGGGTAGTGGGAAGGAAATGAGCTGATG
This sequence comes from Mixophyes fleayi, assembly GCF_038048845.1. Lineage (NCBI taxonomy): Eukaryota > Metazoa > Chordata > Amphibia > Anura > Limnodynastidae > Mixophyes > Mixophyes fleayi. The sequence goes on from NC_134407.1 coordinate 164,337,690, forward strand.
GCTTGTTGAGGAAGAGGATACCATTTCTAGTCTGATCTTGTCAATCTTGTCCTTGAAGTAGGAAGCAAGATCCTGAGCACTGATAGTAGATGGAGGGTTCGGGGTGGGAGGATTGAGAAGATGATTAAATGTATTGAAAAGGCGTTTGGGGTTAGAAGCCTGAGCATAGATAAGAGATTGAAAGTATGTTTGTTTTGCAGTGTCCAGAGCATTTCGATAGGAGTGGTAGACAGAAGTATATGTGAAGAAGTCATTAGAGCTTCGAGATTTACGCCAGTGACGTTCTGCTTTACGGGACAGTTTTTGAAGATTTCGTGTTGCTTTGGTGTGCCACGGTTGACATCGAAGTCGACGTGTAGTATGAAGTGTCGCTGGAGCCACTTGATCAAGGGCCGTTGCTAAGGTTAGGTGAAAATGAGGTACTGCCATCTCAGGGGATGTGAATGTAGAGATAGGGGAGAGAAGGTGTTGGAGAGAGGTGAAAAATTGTTGAAGATTAATAGAATTAAGATTTCTACGAGTATGAGGAGGCTTGGTTGAGTTAGACAGTAGAGAGGTTAGAGCAGTGGGGGTGAGAGTGTAGCTGATAAGGTGATGATCCGAGAGGGGGAAGGGTGTATTAATAAAATTAGAAACTGAGCATAGTCTAGAGAAAACAAGATCAAGGCAGTGGCCATCCTTATGAGTAGATGATTCAATCCACTGGGAGAGGTCAAGTGAGGATGTTAGAGAGAGTAGTTTGGAAGCAGCTTTGGAAGGTGGGTTATCAATGGGGATGTTGAAGTCACCCATGATGATGGTGGGGATGTCTGAAGATAAGAAGTGAGGGAGCCATGCAGAGAAATCCTCAATAAATTGTTGGTGTGATCCAGGGGGACGATAGATCACCGCAACACGTAGGGAGAATGGATTAAAAATGCGAATAGCATGTACTTCAAAAGATGTGACGTGAGTGATGGGACATTTGGTAGAACTGTGTATGTGCAATGTGGGGAGAGAAGTAGTCCAACCCCACCTACTTGTCTGCCTTCAGGTCTGGAGGTGTAGGTGAGATGGAGGCCACCATGTGAAAGTGCTGCAGGTGAGGCAGTGTCTGAATTTATAAATGTGAATACTTAGAAAAATCTCAATATCAACACTATGCAATCATAATAAAAAATGTATACTTTCATAAGTGCATACTTCGCAAAATATCAACCATAGGGTGCCATATGAGATAAACTATACATTTCTCCAGCGTAGATGACCTGGAATGGATTAAAAGAACAGTCTCCTTTTGACACAAAAAACACTGCTAAAACTTAGTCTTTTGTGTTGCTTATTTGTAAAAAAAAAAATATTTCTCAAAAAGAGTGTGATAGATTATCTCTTTAATTCCCAGAAAAAAAGAAACACTGTAGGCATCATAAATATTAAAATTGCATTATTGAAATGAGTTTGCTTTGTAAAATGTCTACTTTGAGGAAAACAATTCTGTACTCTACAAGTTCCTTTTTGTCAAAATTAAAGTTGTGACAAAACGAGCGTGATATGTGAATTATAGCAAATACTTTGTATAGCCCTTCTTTTGTTTCCCCAGCTCATCAGACTACAACTGCATTGTCCAATTACATGTGGTTAAGGGGACATTGTAATTCAATTTAAATATGTATATTGTGTATTATATATTGATGACTTGAAGTAATGTTATTCATTGTCCTTAAACTGAAGCCAGGAGGGTTATGGGTTAAGATCAGGTGGTGTCTAGGATACAGGTGAGAGGGCTTGAGCTGCATTCATTCTCCCCCCTCCTTCCTCTACAGGAAGCATGGAACAGCTGGGGACCCTGTGACATCACAAAGTAGTGTAAAGGGTTAATTTTAGGAGGGGCTCACTGCTACCTTATCCTTGGAAGTAGGGGAAGCCAATTAAGCATCAATTGTTCTCCTTAGGACTAGTCCAGACGTTCTGTCTGCATCCCAGCAGGGGGCTTCTGTGAAAGGACATCTCATCTCCACTGCCCTGTCCAAACCCCCTAGTCCTGCACTGGCCAATGGGGAAGTAGAATAGACGCAGGGGTTTGCCCAGGGAGGGGAAAGACTGTGGAAATTAGACCTGTGATATATAAGGAACAACTCTAGGGGGGAGGGGTGTTCATGCTTGGATTTCATTCAGGAAGGTGCAAAATGGAGTTTTGAATTGTCGTTTTCTAACTCGAGTATATATATGCAGCTGAGAGGGATCCATGGGTCATGAAGTCTGGACAGCAGGTGACAATATCTCCTTAAGTTATTGGGGTAAGGGACAGATGATGTGGTAAATCTGCCTGGCATTTATTTACTGTGTGTACATAATATTCTAGTGTTGTTTGTATGACAATAAATATACTGTTGTATTTTTATAACTGCATTTTGCCTGAGTGACCATACGAATCCTAGAAGGTACTGGGTAGCACTGGGCCAGATAAACCCGGTATCTTCACATTTTTGGTGGCAAGCAGTGGGGTCACTCAGTCCCAGGTCCTATCTGGGTAGAGCTGCAGGGGAACTGTATCGTGATACATTCCAGGGCTCTGCAAAGCAGTTAGCACTAGAAACCAGTTACCACATTATCCTGAACTTACTCCTAAAGGCTTTAAGGTAGAAAGTGTCACGAAAAGCGTTGTGGGCTTTAGGCGAGGGAAGATGCCGTCTAAGTGCCGATTTGATAAGGGGAAGCGCACCCCGCCAGAGGAGAGCGGAAGATGGAACCGTGTCTCAAAGAGAGGAAATCACAGTGAGGTGATCCCTGGAAGTAAAATGGGTGTGAGCTCTAGGAACAAGAGAGCAGGTCACAGCCCAGTGTTGCAAAAGTTCACAAAGGAAGGGATGAAGCAGTCCAGTACACCCAGGAGAAAGGCGTACTGGGATGAAGGACTGTGGCAGTGTCTGCAGGATGGGGATATGGATGTGTTGCACCACCCCACCACAATGCAGCACATTTTGGATTATTGGGATGAGGAGTGCCCAAAGATTATTATGTGGGAAGGAGCCAGTCTACAGGAGAAATTGGAGAACCTGTTGGATGTGTTCCTAATGTTGAAAGAGGAGGCAAGTGCCTGTAATTTTCGGGATGAACCAGCATGGGATGATTTTACACATGAAGTTATTTGTATTATGCAGAATCTGGCCAAGGGAGAATCCAGATACAACAATAATCAGCAATACAAACAAGACGTAAAGGGACTATTACAGCACAGGGACATGCCTGATGAATCCCCTGCAAATGTATTAATAGAATCTGTCCCATTAGCAGATTCTACAGATCCACTAGAGACAATGAGTATGGAGGAGCTGATAGTGGAATGCCAGATCCGGGGTGTACCTTACCTGTACTGCACGCACATGGATATCCTGAAATGTTTGTTAAAAGATCAGGAGAATCCCATCAATGCCTTTAGTGTTTATAGAAAATGGATGCTCACTTTAGGTCCCCACATACCTCTCTGGGAACAAATGCAATGTCTGCAACAGAGTTTTGAAGAAGCAGAGGATGAGGTATGGCGGCAAGGATTTACAGACACTGAAATGTGGCAGGATCAGTGTTATCGAGTGAATACTGAAAAATGCCAATTGGAATATCTTTTGTCACACTCTAAAAAGATGGCTGCTCAGTCTGTTAATCAGGGGGAGGTCCATCCCAGTGGATTAAATACAGTTGCCCAAGCTACTATCTTGGGGGAGACTGGAGAAGAACTGCTTGGTGAGGATGTTGTACCTCCGACTACTCAGCAAGGATTAGGAGAAATTCTCCCATTTGGTGACTTGGATCGAAAAGAGCTACCAAGTAAGTACCATGTAGCAGCATCTTCTGATAATTTGCCAGTGTTATTGGAACCTGAGACTGTGTCTGAGTTAGAACAGAATTACAGAAAAGATCAGTTATCCATCCCTGTTGTGCCTGAAAAGAATTTGTTTAATGAAGTAACGCAGGATACCGCATGTGTGCTCTCCGGGGCAAGTGATGTACAGCTGTACCCAATTGTGACAGAAGAGAATCATAAACTTGCACAACATATGATCTCAGCAGAAATCATGTTTACAGACTGTAGGACAGAATTAAGGGGAGAGGATAAAGGAATTGTCATGTCAGAGGCCACTACCATGGGGCCCTGGGAAAATTACACTTATGCCTTCCCCTATGCAGAACTGGCAGATGAGGAGATGTTGACTGAGTGGGTGTCTGAGAGGGCACCAGTACAGCAAGATTCACCAGCCCCACCAGCTTTGATGCATCGCACTCCAGCTCCAAATCTGGGAATCCAGGACCCAATACCAGAGGCCTGCACTGGACCATCCACTTTGTTTTGCTGCCAGGAGGACAAGTCTGTGTCCAATGAGGATTCACACTACCCCGATGCGCCAGAGGCGAGGGAAGTAGTGCAACAGTTGGATGTGGTAGCAGGGGAGGGGAGATGCACACCAACATACTTACAGGGGCACCCACATGTGGTTTGGGAGGGGGACAGAGGATTCCCCATAAGCAAAGAATTAATGGAGCCCCCACGCTTGCCTGCCACTGGGCAGTTGTCCCTTGAGTGTTTGGGGGAGGGGGGATTGGATCTTTGCCAGAAACAAACAGACAAGGAGCCAGAAAGTTTGCCTGCCACTTGGCAGTTTTCACTTGAATATGTGGGGGAGGGGAGCATGGTCTCCAGAAACAGAGGACAGGCCAAGGGACTATTTGCAGTTGGGCAATTAAGGGTGGATAAGGCACACAAGGGATGTTGGACTACAACTCTCCTACCATGGATGTGTGCACAGGAGTGGCCCAGTTTTATTGTTGTTTCATCTTATGACACAGGGCAGCATAAACCCCCACTCCAGCTGGGTGGGAAGATATGCCTGCAGCCATGGGACCCTGGTGGGAGATTGAGGAACTGTGTACTGCTGTCTACCTTGCCATCAGACCCAGGAGAAACCACAGCAGGCCAGAGACTTTGGACTTGGAAGAAATGATTACTTGGGGCTAGGGAGCCACTGGGAAACAAGGGCTAAAAAAGTAGGGGAGGAATGTGACAAAACGAGCGTGATATGTGAATTATAGCAAATACTTTGTATAGCCCTTCTTTTGTTTCCCCAGCTCATCAGACTACAACTGCATTGTCCAATTACATGTGGTTAAGGGGACATTGTAATTCAATTTAAATATGTATATTGTGTATTATATATTGATGACTTGAAGTAATGTTATTCATTGTCCTTAAACTGAAGCCAGGAGGGTTATGGGTTAAGATCAGGTGGTGTCTAGGATACAGGTGAGAGGGCTTGAGCTGCATTCATTCTCCCCCCTCCTTCCTCTACAGGAAGCATGGAACAGCTGGGGACCCTGTGACATCACAAAGTAGTGTAAAGGGTTAATTTTAGGAGGGGCTCACTGCTACCTTATCCTTGGAAGTAGGGGAAGCCAATTAAGCATCAATTGTTCTCCTTAGGACTAGTCCAGACGTTCTGTCTGCATCCCAGCAGGGGGCTTCTGTGAAAGGACATCTCATCTCCACTGCCCTGTCCAAACCCCCTAGTCCTGCACTGGCCAATGGGGAAGTAGAATAGACGCAGGGGTTTGCCCAGGGAGGGGAAAGACTGTGGAAATTAGACCTGTGATATATAAGGAACAACTCTAGGGGGGAGGGGTGTTCATGCTTGGATTTCATTCAGGAAGGTGCAAAATGGAGTTTTGAATTGTCGTTTTCTAACTCGAGTATATATATGCAGCTGAGAGGGATCCATGGGTCATGAAGTCTGGACAGCAGGTGACAATATCTCCTTAAGTTATTGGGGTAAGGGACAGATGATGTGGTAAATCTGCCTGGCATTTATTTACTGTGTGTACATAATATTCTAGTGTTGTTTGTATGACAATAAATATACTGTTGTATTTTTATAACTGCATTTTGCCTGAGTGACCATACGAATCCTAGAAGGTACTGGGTAGCACTGGGCCAGATAAACCCGGTATCTTCACAAAAGTTTTTACATTTTTACTTATTATTGCTTTCAAAAATCCGAAAAAACAACAAAACAGCTTATTTTGTGTGGCTTGTTGGTCTAGGAGTATGGTTCTCGCTTCAGGTGCGAAAGGTCCCGGGTTTAAATCCCAGACAAGCCCATGACTTTTTATCCTGTTATTTTTAGCTATTTCAGTCAAGCTAGGCATTTGATGTTAGATTTTGCCATTTTCCCAAAATAGCTCTGATAAGATTGTTCAAAATAAATTCCCTATTTATTAGTGGGATGATTCTTAGTTAAAGTTTCAAAAAGTCTTGTTTGCCCAAAATGAGTAAGCAGTTTCTTTATAGGTACTTATGAATCTTGGTTTTATAATTTTAAAATGAGCCAATTTAGTAAAATGTGACTCCAATGCATAAATCTCAGATCACTTGTACATTTCTGTTCTGCAGAAGAAAACAATGTTCCTAAATAAATGTTATTATGACTTAAGAAAAAAATAAATAAGGTCATTCATTTGGCTGCCTTTATTATCTACAGATATAATTCTAATAAAAAGTAGATACTTTGTAGGTACTTTGAATCTTGGCTTCACAATTTATAAATGTGAATACTTAAAAAAATCTCAATATCAACACTATGCAATCATAATAAAAAACGTATACTTTCATAAGTGCATACTTCGCAAAATATCAACCATTGGGTGCCATATGAGATAAACTATACATTTCTCCAGCGTAGATGACCTGGAATGGATTGAAAGAACAGTCTCATTTTGACACAAAAAACACTGCTAAAACTTACTCTTTTCTGTTGCTTATTTGTAAAAAAAAAAAAATATTTCTCACATAGAGTGTGATAGATTATCTCTTTAATTCCCAGAAAAAAATAAACACTGTAGGCATCATAAATATTAAAATTGCATTATTGAAATGAGTTTCCTTTGTAAAATGTCTACTTTGAGGAAAAAAATTCTCTACTCTACAAGTTCCTTTTTCTCAAAATTAAAGTTTTTACATTTTTACTTATTATTGCTATAAAAAATCCGAAAAAATGACAAAACTGTTTCTTTCGTGTGGCTCGTTGGTCTAGGGGTATGATTCTCGCTTTGGGTGCGAGAAGTCCTGGGTTCAAATCCCAGATGAGCCCATGACTTTTAGTCATTTTCATCCTATTATTTTTAGCTATTTTAGTCAAGCTAGGCATTTAAAGCTAGATTTTGCCATTTTCCCAAAATAGCTCTGATATGATTGTCCAAAATAAATTCCCTATCTATTACTGGGATGATTCTTAGTTAAAGTTTCAAAAAGTCTTGTTTGCCCAAAATGAGTAAGCAGTTTTTTATAGGTACTTATGAATCTTGGTTTTATAATTTTAAAATGAGCAAATTTAGTAAAATGTGACTCCAATGCATAAATCTCAGATCACTTGTACATTTCTTTTCTGCAGAAGAAAACAATGTTCCTAAATAAATGTTATTATGACTTAAGAAATAAATAAATAAGGTCATTCATTTGGCTGCCTTTATTATCTACAGATAAGATTCTATTAAAAAGTAGATACTTTGTAGGTACTTTGAATCTTGGCTTCCAAATTTATAAATGTGAATACTTAGAAAAATCTCAATATCAACACTATGCAATCATAATAAAAAACGTATACCTTCATAAGTGCATACTTCACAAAATATCAACCATTGGGTGCCATATGAGATAAACTATACATTTCTCCAGCGTAAATGACCTAGAATGGATTGAAAGAACAGTCTCATTTTGACACAAAAAACACTGCTAAAACTTACTCTTTTGTGTTGCTTATTTGTAAAAAAAAAATATTTCTCACATAGAGTGTGATAGATTATCTCTTTAATTCCCAGAAAAAAAGAAACACTGTAGGCATCATAAATATTAAAATTTCATTATTGAAATGAGTTTGCTTTGTAAAATGTCTACTTTGAGGAAAAAAATTCTCTACTCTGCTAGGTCATTTTTGTGAAAATTAAAGTTTTTACATTTTTACATACTATTGCTTTAAAAAATCCGAAAAAACAACAAAACAGGTTCTTTTGTGTGGCTTGTTGGTCTAGGGGTATGATTCTCGCTTCGGGTGCGAGAGGTCCCGGGTTCAAATCCCGGATGAGCCCATGACTTTTAGTCATTTTTATCCTATTATTTTTAGCTATTTTAGTCAAGCTAGGCATTTGAAGTTATATTTTGCCATTTTCCCAAAATAGCTCTGATATGATTATCCAAAATAAATTTCCTATCTATTACTGGGATTATTCTTAGTTAATGTTTCAAAAAGTCTTGTTTGCCCAAAATGAGTAAGCAGTTTCTTTATAGGTACTTATGAATCTTGGTTTTATCATTTTAAAATGAGCAAATTTAGTAAAATAAGACTCCAATGCATAAATCTCAGATCACTTGTACATTTCTTTTCTGCAGAAGAAAACAATGTTCCTAAATAAATGTTATTATGACTTAAGAAATAAATAAATAAGGTCATTCATTTGGCTGCCTTTATTATCTACAGATTAGATTCTAATAAAAAGTAGATACTTTGTAGGTACTTTGAATCTTGGCTTCCAAATTTATAAATGTGAATAATTAAAAAAAATCTCAATATCAACTCTATGCAATCATAATAAAAAACGTATACTTTCATAAGTGCATACTTCGCAAAATATCAACCATTGGGTGCCATATGAGATAAACTATACATTTCTCCAGCGTAAATGACCTAGAATGGATTGAAAGAACAGTCTCATTTTGACACAAAAAACACTGCTAAAACTTACTCTTTTGTGTTGCTTATTTCTAAAAAAAAAATATTTCTCACATAGAGTGTGATAGATTATCTCTTTAATTCCCAGAAAAAAAGAAACACTGTAGGCATCATAAATATTAAAATTTCATTATTGAAATGAGTTTGCTTTGTAAAATGTCTACTTTGAGGAAAAAAATTCTCTACTTTGCAAGTTCCTTTTTGTCAAAATTAAAGTTTTTACATTTTTACATACTATTGCTTTAAAAAATCCGAAAAAACAACAAAACAGGTTCTTTTGTGTGGCTCGTTGGTCTAGGGGTATGATTCTCGCTTCAGGTGCGAGAGGTCCCGGGTTCAAATCCCGGATGAGCAAATGACTTTTAGTCATTTTTATCCTATTATTTTTAGCTATTTTAGTCAAGCTAGGCATTTGAAGTTAGATTTTGCCATTTTCCCAAAATAGCTCTGATATGATTGTCAAAAATAAATTCCCTATCTATTACTGGGATTATTCTTAGTTAATGTTTCAAAAAGTCTTGTTTGCCCAAAATGAGTAAGCAGTTTATTTATAGGTACTTATGAATCTTGGTTTTATAATTTTAAAATGAGCAAATTTAGTAAAATGTGACTCCAATGCATAAATCTCAGATCACTTGTACATTTCTTTTCTGTAGAAGAAAACAATGTTCCTAAATAAATGTTATTATGACTTAAGAAATAAATAAATAAGGTCATTCATTTGGCTGCCTTTATTATCTACAGATAAGATTCTATTAAAAAGTAGATACTTTGTAGGTACTTTGAATCTTGGCTTCTAAATTTATAAATGTGAATACTTAGAAAAATCTCAATATCAACACTATGCAATCATAATAAAAAATGTATACTTTCATAAGTGCATACTTCGCAAAATATCAACCATTGGGTGCCATATGAGATAAACTATACATTTCTCCAGCGTAAATGACCTAGAATAGATTGAAAGAACAGTCTCATTTTGACACAAAAAACACTGCTAAAACTTACTCTTTTGTGTTGCTTATTTCTAAAAAAAACAATATTTCTCACATAGAGTGTGATAGATTATCTCTTTAATACCCAGAAAAAAAAAAACACTGTAGGCATCATAAATATTAAAATTTCATTATTGGAATGAGTTTGCTTTGCAAAATGTCTACTTTGAGGAAAAAAAATCTCTACTCTACAAGTTTCTTTTTGTCAAAATTAAAGTTTTTTAATTTTTACTTATTATTGCTTTAAAAAATCCGAAAAAACAACAAAACTGCTTCTTTTGTGTGGCTCGTTTGTCTAGGGGTATGATTCTCGCTTTGGATGCGAGAGGTCCCGGGTTCAAATCCTGGAAGAGCCCATGACTTTTAGTCATTTTTATCCTATTATTTTTAGCTATTTTAGTCAAGCTAGGCTTTTGAAGTTAGATTTTGCCATTTTCCCAAAATAGCTCTGATATGATTGTCAAAAATAAATTCCCTATCTTTTTACTGGGATGATTCTTAGTTAATGTTTCAAAAAGTCAAGTTTGCCCAAAATGAGTAAGCAGTTTCTTTATAGGTACTTATGAATCTTGGTTTTATAATTTTAAAATGAGCAAATTTAGTAAAATGTGACTCCAATGCATAAATCTCAGATCACTTGTACATTTCTTTTCTGCAGAAGAAAACAATATTCCTAAATAAATGTTATTATGACTTAAGAAATAAATAAATAAATAAGGTCATTCATTTGGCTGCCTTTATTATCTACAGATAAGATTCTATTAAAAAGTAGATACTTTGTAGGTACTTTGAATCTTGGCTTCTAAATTTATAAATGTGAATACTTAGAAAAATCTCAATATCAACACTATGCAATCATAATAAAAAACGTATACCTTCAAAAGTGCATACTTCGCAAAATATCAACCATTGAGTGCCATATGAGATAAACTATACATTTCTCCAACGTAGATGACCTGGAATGGATTGAAAGAACAGTTTCATTTTGACACAAAAAACACTGCTAAAACTTACTCTTTTGTGTTGCTTATTTCTAAAAAAAAAATATTTCTCACATAGCGTGTGATAGATTATCTCTTTAATTCCCAGAAAAAAAGAAACACTGTAGGCATCATAAATATTAAAATTTCATTATTGAAATGAGTTTGCTTTGTAAAATGTCTACTTTGAGGAAAAAAAATCTCTACTCTACAAGTTCCTTTTTGTCAAAATTAAAGTTTTTAAATTTTTACTTATTATTGCTTTAAAAAATCCGAAAAACAACAAATGAGCTTCTTTCATGTGGCTCGTTGGTCTAGGGGTATGATTCTCGCTTTGGGTGCGAGAGGTCCCGGGTTCAAATCCCGGACGAGCCCATGAATTTTAGTCCTTTTTATCCTGGATTTTTTAGCTATTTCAGTCAAGCTAGGCATTTGAAGTTAGATTTTGCCATTTTCCCAAAATAGCTCTGATAAGATTGTCCAAAATAAATTCCTTATCTATTAGTGGGATGATTCTTAGTTAAAGTTTCAAAAAGTCTTGTTTGCCCAAAATGAGTAAGCAGTTTCTTTATAGGTACTTATGAATCTTGGTTTTATGATTTTAAAATGAGCAAATTTAGTAAAATGTGACTCCAATGCATAAATCTCAGATCACTTGTACATTTCTTTTCTGCAGAAGAAAACAATGTTCCTAAATAAATGTTATTATGACTTAAGAAATAAATAAATAAGGTCATTCATTTGGCTGCCTTTATTATCTACAGATAACATTCTATTAAAAAGTAGATACTTTGTAGGTACTTTGAATCTTGGCTTCCAAATTTATAAATGTGAATACTTAGAAAAATCTCAATATCAACACTATGCAATCATAATAAAAAACGTATACCTTCATAAGTGCATACTTTGCAAAATATCAACCATTGGGTGCCATATGAGATAAACTATATATTTCTCCAGCGTAGATGACCTGGAATGGATTGAAAGAACAGTCTCATTTTGACACAAAAAACACTGCTAAAACTTACTCTTTTGTGTTGCTTATTTCTAAAAAAAAAAAAAAAATTCTCACATAGAGTGTGATAGATTATCTCTTTAATTCCAGGAAAAAAAGAAACACTGTAGGCATCATAAATATTAAAATTTCATTATTGAAATGAGTTTGCTTTGTAAAATGTCTACTTTGAGGAAAAAAATCTCTACTCTACAAGTTCCTTTTTCTCAAAATTAAAGTTTTTAAATTTTTACTTATTATTGCTTTAAAAAATCCGAAAAACAACAAATCAGCTTCTTTTGTGTGGCTCGTTGGTCTAGGGATATGATTCTCGCTTTGGGTGCGAGAGGTCCCGGGTTCAAATCCCGGACGAGCCCGTGAAATTTAGTCATTTTTATCCTGGATTTTTTAGCTATTTCAGTCAAGCTAGGCATTTGAAGTTAGATTTTGCCATTTTCCCAAAATAGCTCTGATAAGATTATCCAAAATAAATTCCTTATCTATTAGTGGGATGACTCTTAGTTAAAGTTTCAAAAAGTCTAGTTTGCCCAAAATGAGTAAGCAGTTTCTTTATAGGTATTTATGAATCTTGGTTTTATAATTTTAAAATAAGCAAATTTAGTAAAATGTGACTCCAATGCATAAATCTCAGATCACTTGTACATTTCTGTTCTGCAGAAGAAAACAATGTTCCTAAATAATTGTTATTATGACTTAAGAAATAAATAAATAAGGTCATTCATTTGGCTGCCTTTATTATCTACAGATAAGATTCTATTAAAAAGTAGATACTTTGTAGGTACTTTGAATCTTGGCTTCCAAATTTATAAATGTGAATACTTTGAAAAATCTCAATATCAACACTATGCAATCATAATAAAAAACGTATACCTTCATAAGTGCATACTTCGCAAAATATCAACCATTGGGTGTGTTATGAGATAAACTATACATTTCTCCAGCGTAGATGACCTGGAATGGATTGAAAGAACAGTCTCATTTTGACACAAAAAACACTGCTAAAACTTACTCTTTTGTGTTGCTTATTTTTAAAAAAAAAATATTTCTCACAAAGAGTGTGATAGATTATCTCTTTAATTCCCAGAAAAAAGAAACACTGTAGGCATCATAAATATTAAAATTGCATTATTGAAATGAGTTTCCTTTGCAAAATGTCTACTTTGAGGGAAAAAATTCTCTACTCTACAAGTTCCTTTTTGTCAAAATTAAAGTTTTTACATTTTTACATACTATTGCTTTAAAAAATCCGAAAAAACAACCAAACAAGTTCTTTTCTGTGGCTCGTTGGTCTAGGGGTATGATTCTCGCTTTGGGTGCGAGAGGTCCCGGGTTCAAATCCCGGACGAGCCCATGACTCTTAGTCATTTTTATCCTGGATTTTTTAGCTATTTCAGTCATGCTAGGCATTTGAAGTTAGATTTTGCCATTTTCCCAAAATAGCTCTGATAAGATTGTCCAAAATAAATTCCTTATCTATTAGTGGGATGACTCTTAGTTAAAGTTTCAAAAAGTCTTGTTTGCCCAAAATGAGTAAGCAGTTTCTTTATAGGTACTTATGAATCTTGGTTTTATAATTTGAAAATAAGCAAATTTAGTAAAATGTGACTCCAATGCATAAATCTCAGATCACTTGTACATTTCTTTTCTGCAGAAGAAAACAATGTTCCTAAATAAATGTTATTATGACTTAAGAAATAAATAAATAAGGTCATTCATTTGGCTGCCTTTATTATCTACAGATAAGATTCTATTAAAAAGTAGATATTTTTTTGGTACTTTGAATCTTGGCTTCCAAATTTATAAATGTGAATACTTAGAAAAATCTCAATATCAACACTATGCAATCATAATAAAAAACGTATACCTTCATAAGTGCATACTTCGCAAAATATCAACCATTGGGTGCCATATGAGATAAACTATACATTTCTCCAGCGTAGATAACCTGGAATGGATTGAAAGAACAGTCTCATTTTGACACAAAAAACACAGCTAAAACTTACTCTTTTGTGTTGCTTATTTCTAAAAAAAAAATATTTCTCACATAGCGTGTGATAGATTATCTCTTTAATTCCCAGAAAAAAAGAAACACTGTAGGCATCATAAATATTAAAATTGCATTATTGAAATGAGTTTGCTTTGTAAAATGTCTACTTTGAGGAAAAAAATTCTCTACTCTACAAGTTCCTTTTTGTCAAAATTAAAGTTTTTACATTTTTAAATACTATTGCTTTAAAAAATCCGAAAAAACAACAAAACAGGTTCTTTTGTGTGGCTTGTTGGTCTAGGGGTATGATTCTCGCTTCGGGTGTGGGAGGTCCCGGGTTCAAATCCTGGACGAGCCCCTGACTTTTAGTCATTTTTATCCTGTTATTTTTAGCTATTTCAGTCAAGCTAGGCATTTGAAGTTAGATTTTCCCATTTTCCCAAAATTGCTCTGATAAGATTGTCCAAAATAAATTCCTTATCTATTAGTGGGATGATTCTTAGTTAAAGTTTCAAAAAGTCTTGTTTGCCTAAAATGAGTAAGCAGTTTCTTTATAGGTACTTATGAATCTTGGTTTTATAATTTTAAAATAAGCAAATTTAGTAAAATGTGACTCCAATGCATAAATCTCAGATCACTTGTACATTTCTGTTCTGCAGAAGAAAACAATGTTCCTAAATAAATGTTATTATGACTTAAGAAATAAATAAATAAGGTCATTCATTTGGCTGCCTTTATTATCTACAGATGAGATTCTATTAAAAAGTAGATACTTTCTTGGTACTTTGAATCTTGGCTTCCAAATTTATAAATGTGAATACTTAGAAAAATCTCAATATCAACACTATGCAATCATAATAAAAAACGTATACCTTCAAAAGTGCATACTTCGCAAAATATCAACCATTGAGTGCCATATGAGATAAACTATACATTTCTCCAACGTAGATGACCTGGAATGGATTGAAAGAACAGTTTCATTTTGACACAAAAAACACTGCTAAAACTTACTCTTTTGTGTTGCTTATTTCTAAAAAAAAAATATTTCTCACATAGCGTGTGATAGATTATCTCTTTAATTCCCAGAAAAAAAGAAACACTGTAGGCATCATAAATATTAAAATTTCATTATTGAAATGAGTTTGCTTTGTAAAATGTCTACTTTGAGGAAAAAAAATCTCTACTCTACAAGTTCCTTTTTGTCAAAATTAAAGTTTTTAAATTTTTACTTATTATTGCTTTAAAAAATCCGAAAAACAACAAATGAGCTTCTTTCATGTGGCTCGTTGGTCTAGGGGTATGATTCTCGCTTTGGGTGCGAGAGGTCCCGGGTTCAAATCCCGGACGAGCCCATGAATTTTAGTCCTTTTTATCCTGGATTTTTTAGCTATTTCAGTCAAGCTAGGCATTTGAAGTTAGATTTTGCCATTTTCCCAAAATAGCTCTGATAAGATTGTCCAAAATAAATTCCTTATCTATTAGTGGGATGATTCTTAGTTAAAGTTTCAAAAAGTCTTGTTTGCCCAAAATGAGTAAGCAGTTTCTTTATAGGTACTTATGAATCTTGGTTTTATGATTTTAAAATGAGCAAATTTAGTAAAATGTGACTCCAATGCATAAATCTCAGATCACTTGTACATTTCTTTTCTGCAGAAGAAAACAATGTTCCTAAATAAATGTTATTATGACTTAAGAAATAAATAAATAAGGTCATTCATTTGGCTGCCTTTATTATCTACAGATAACATTCTATTAAAAAGTAGATACTTTGTAGGTACTTTGAATCTTGGCTTCCAAATTTATAAATGTGAATACTTAGAAAAATCTCAATATCAACACTATGCAATCATAATAAAAAACGTATACCTTCATAAGTGCATACTTTGCAAAATATCAACCATTGGGTGCCATATGAGATAAACTATATATTTCTCCAGCGTAGATGACCTGGAATGGATTGAAAGAACAGTCTCATTTTGACACAAAAAACACTGCTAAAACTTACTCTTTTGTGTTGCTTATTTCTAAAAAAAAAAAAAAAATTCTCACATAGAGTGTGATAGATTATCTCTTTAATTCCAGGAAAAAAAGAAACACTGTAGGCATCATAAATATTAAAATTTCATTATTGAAATGAGTTTGCTTTGTAAAATGTCTACTTTGAGGAAAAAAATCTCTACTCTACAAGTTCCTTTTTCTCAAAATTAAAGTTTTTAAATTTTTACTTATTATTGCTTTAAAAAATCCGAAAAACAACAAATCAGCTTCTTTTGTGTGGCTCGTTGGTCTAGGGATATGATTCTCGCTTTGGGTGCGAGAGGTCCCGGGTTCAAATCCCGGACGAGCCCGTGAAATTTAGTCATTTTTATCCTGGATTTTTTAGCTATTTCAGTCAAGCTAGGCATTTGAAGTTAGATTTTGCCATTTTCCCAAAATAGCTCTGATAAGATTATCCAAAATAAATTCCTTATCTATTAGTGGGATGACTCTTAGTTAAAGTTTCAAAAAGTCTAGTTTGCCCAAAATGAGTAAGCAGTTTCTTTATAGGTACTTATGAATCTTGGTTTTATAATTTTAAAATAAGCAAATTTAGTAAAATGTGACTCCAATGCATAAATCTCAGATCACTTGTACATTTCTGTTCTGCAGAAGAAAACAATGTTCCTAAATAATTGTTATTATGACTTAAGAAATAAATAAATAAGGTCATTCATTTGGCTGCCTTTATTATCTACAGATAAGATTCTATTAAAAAGTAGATACTTTGTAGGTACTTTGAATCTTGGCTTCCAAATTTATAAATGTGAATACTTTGAAAAATCTCAATATCAACACTATGCAATCATAATAAAAAACGTATACCTTCATAAGTGCATACTTCGCAAAATATCAACCATTGGGTGTGTTATGAGATAAACTATACATTTCTCCAGCGTAGATGACCTGGAATGGATTGAAAGAACAGTCTCATTTTGACACAAAAAACACTGCTAAAACTTACTCTTTTGTGTTGCTTATTTTTAAAAAAAAAATATTTCTCACAAAGAGTGTGATAGATTATCTCTTTAATTCCCAGAAAAAAGAAACACTGTAGGCATCATAAATATTAAAATTGCATTATTGAAATGAGTTTCCTTTGCAAAATGTCTACTTTGAGGGAAAAAATTCTCTACTCTACAAGTTCCTTTTTGTCAAAATTAAAGTTTTTACATTTTTACATACTATTGCTTTAAAAAATCCGAAAAAACAACCAAACAAGTTCTTTTCTGTGGCTCGTTGGTCTAGGGGTATGATTCTCGCTTTGGGTGCGAGAGGTCCCGGGTTCAAATCCCGGACGAGCCCATGACTCTTAGTCATTTTTATCCTGGATTTTTTAGCTATTTCAGTCATGCTAGGCATTTGAAGTTAGATTTTGCCATTTTCCCAAAATAGCTCTGATAAGATTGTCCAAAATAAATTCCTTATCTATTAGTGGGATGACTCTTAGTTAAAGTTTCAAAAAGTCTTGTTTGCCCAAAATGAGTAAGCAGTTTCTTTATAGGTACTTATGAATCTTGGTTTTATAATTTGAAAATAAGCAAATTTAGTAAAATGTGACTCCAATGCATAAATCTCAGATCACTTGTACATTTCTTTTCTGCAGAAGAAAACAATGTTCCTAAATAAATGTTATTATGACTTAAGAAATAAATAAATAAGGTCATTCATTTGGCTGCCTTTATTATCTACAGATAAGATTCTATTAAAAAGTAGATATTTTTTTGGTACTTTGAATCTTGGCTTCCAAATTTATAAATGTGAATACTTAGAAAAATCTCAATATCAACACTATGCAATCATAATAAAAAACGTATACCTTCATAAGTGCATACTTCGCAAAATATCAACCATTGGGTGCCATATGAGATAAACTATACATTTCTCCAGCGTAGATAACCTGGAATGGATTGAAAGAACAGTCTCATTTTGACACAAAAAACACAGCTAAAACTTACTCTTTTGTGTTGCTTATTTCTAAAAAAAAAATATTTCTCACATAGCGTGTGATAGATTATCTCTTTAATTCCCAGAAAAAAAGAAACACTGTAGGCATCATAAATATTAAAATTGCATTATTGAAATGAGTTTGCTTTGTAAAATGTCTACTTTGAGGAAAAAAATTCTCTACTCTACAAGTTCCTTTTTGTCAAAATTAAAGTTTTTACATTTTTAAATACTATTGCTTTAAAAAATCCGAAAAAACAACAAAACAGGTTCTTTTGTGTGGCTTGTTGGTCTAGGGGTATGATTCTCGCTTCGGGTGTGGGAGGTCCCGGGTTCAAATCCTGGACGAGCCCCTGACTTTTAGTCATTTTTATCCTGTTATTTTTAGCTATTTCAGTCAAGCTAGGCATTTGAAGTTAGATTTTCCCATTTTCCCAAAATTGCTCTGATAAGATTGTCCAAAATAAATTCCTTATCTATTAGTGGGATGATTCTTAGTTAAAGTTTCAAAAAGTCTTGTTTGCCTAAAATGAGTAAGCAGTTTCTTTATAGGTACTTATGAATCTTGGTTTTATAATTTTAAAATAAGCAAATTTAGTAAAATGTGACTCCAATGCATAAATCTCAGATCACTTGTACATTTCTGTTCTGCAGAAGAAAACAATGTTCCTAAATAAATGTTATTATGACTTAAGAAATAAATAAATAAGGTCATTCATTTGGCTGCCTTTATTATCTACAGATGAGATTCTATTAAAAAGTAGATACTTTCTTGGTACTTTGAATCTTGGCTTCCAAATTTATAAATGTGAATACTTAGAAAAATCTCAATATCAACACTATGCAATCATAATAAAAAACGTATACCTTCATAAGTGCATACTTCGCAAAATATCAACCATTGGGTGCCATATGAGATAAACTATACATTTCTCCAGCGTAGATAACCTGGAATGGATTGAAAGAACAGTCTCACTTTGACACAAAAAACACTGCTAAAACTTACTCTTTTGTGTTGCTTATTTCTAAAAAAAAAAATATTTCTCACATAGAGTGTGATAGATTATCTCTTTAATTCCCAGAAAAAAAGAAACACTGTAGGCATCATAAATATTAAAATTGCATTATTGAAATGAGTTTGCTTTGTAAAATGTCTACTTTGAGGGAAAAAATTCTCTACTCTACAAGTTCCTTTTTGTCAAAATTAAACTTTTTACATTTTTACATACTATTGCTTTAAAAAATCCGAAAAAACAACAAAACAGGTTCTTTTGTGTGGCTCGTTGGTCTAGGGGTATGATTCTCGCTTCGGGTGCGAGAGGTCCCGGGTTCAACTCCCGGACGAGCCCATGACTTTTAGTCATTTTTATCCTGTTATTTTTAGCTATTTCAGTCAAGCTAGGCATTTGAAGTTAGATTTTGCCATTTTCCCAAAATAGCTCTGATAAGATTGTCCAAAATAAATTCCTTATCTATTAGTGGGATGATTCTTAGTTAAAGTTTCAAAAAGTCTTGTTTGCCCAAAATGAGTAAGCAGTTTCTTTATAGGTACTTATGAATCTTGGTTTTATAATTTTAAAATAAGCAAATTTAGTAAAATGTGACTCCAATGCATAAATCTCAGATCACTTGTACATTTCTTTTCTGCAGAAGAAAACAATGTTCCTAAATAAATGTTATTATGACTTAAGAAATAAATAAATAAGGTCATTCATTTGGCTGCCTTTATTATCTACAGATGAGATTCTATTAAAAAGTAGATACTTTCTTGGTACTTTGAATCTTGGCTTCCAAATTTATAAATGTGAATACTTAGAAAAATCTCAATATCAACACTATGCAATCATAATAAAAAACGTATACCTTCATAAGTGCATACTTCGCAAAATATCAACCATTGGGTGCCATATGAGATAAACTATACATTTCTCCAGCGTAGATAACCTGGAATGGATTGAAAGAACAGTCTCACTTTGACACAAAAAACACTGCTAAAACTTACTCTTTTGTGTTGCTTATTTCTAAAAAAAAAATATTTCTCACATAGCGTGTGATAGATTATCTCTTTAATTCCCAGAAAAAAAGAAACACTGTAGGCATCATAAATATTAAAATTGCATTATTGAAATGAGTTTGCTTTGTAAAATGTCTACTTTGAGGGGAAAAAATCTCTACTCTACAAGTTCCTTTTTGTCAAAATTTAAGTTTTTAAATTTTTACTTATTATTGCTTTAAAAAATCTGAAAAACAACAAATCCGCTTCTTTCGTGTGGCTCGTTGGTCTAGGGGCATGATTCTCGCTTTGGGTGCGAGAGGTCCCGGGTTCAAATCCCGGACGAGCCCATGAATTTTAGTCATTTTTATCCTGGATTTTTTAGCTATTTCAGTCAAGCTAGGCATTTAAAGTTAGATTTTGCCATTTTTCCAAAAATAGCTCTGATAAGATTGTCCAAAATAAATTCCTTATCTATTAGTGGGATGATTCTTAGTTAAAGTTTCAAAAAGTCTTGTTTGCCCAAAATGAGTAAGCAGTTTCTTTATAGGTACTTATGAATCTTGGTTTTATAATTTTAAAATAAGCAAATTTAGTAAAATGTGACTACAATGCATAAATCTCAGATCACTTGTACATTTCTGTTCTGCAGAAGAAAACAATGTTCCTAAATAAATGTTATTATAACTTAAGAAATAAATAAATAAGGACATTCATTTGGCTGCCTTTATTATCTACAGATAAGATTCTATTAAAAAGTAGATACTTTCTTGGTACTTTGAATCTTGGCTTCCAAATTTATAAATGTGAATACTTAGAAAAATCTCAATATCAACTCTATGCAATCATAATAAAAAACATATACTTTCATAAGTGCATACTTCGCAAAATATCAACCATTGGGTGCCATATGAGATAAACTATACATTTCTCCAGCCTAAATGACCTGGAATGGATTGAAAGAACAGTCTCATTTTGACACAAAAAACACTGCTAAAACTTACTCTTTTGTGTTGCTTATTTGTAAAAAAAAAAAATATTTCTCACATAGAGTGTGATAGATTATCTCTTTAATTCCCAGAAAAAAAGAAACACTGTAGGCATCATAAATATTAAAATTTCATTATTGAAATGAGTTTGCTTTGTAAAATGTCTACTTTGAGGAAAAAAATTCTCTACTCTACAAGTTCCTTTTTGTCAAAATTAAAGTTTTTACATTTTTAAATACTATTGCTTTAAAAAATCCGAAAAACAACAAATCAGCTTCTTTCGTGTGGCTCGTTGGTCTAGGGATATGATTCTCGCTTTGGGTGCGAGAGGTCCCGGGTTCAAATCCCGGACGAGCCCATGAATTTTAGTCATTTTTATCCTGGATTTTTTAGCTATTTCAGTCATGCTAGGCATTTGAAGTTAGATTTTGCCATTTTCCCAAAATAGCTCTGATAAGATTGTCCAAAATAAATTCCTTATCTATTAGTGGGATGATTCTTAGTTAAAGTTTCAAAAAGTCTTGTTTGCCCAAAATGAGTAAGCAGTTTCTTTATAGGTACTTATGAATCTTGGTTTTATAATTTTAAAATAAGCAAATTTAGTAAAATGTGACTCCAATGCATAAATCTCAGATCACTTGTACATTTCTTTTCTGCAGAAGAAAACAATGTTCCTAAATAAATGTTATTATGACTTAAGAAATAAATAAATAAGGTCATTCATTTGGCTGCCTTTATTATCTACAGATGAGATTCTATTAAAAAGTAGATACTTTCTTGGTACTTTGAATCTTGGCTTCCAAATTTATAAATGTGAATACTTAGAAAAATCTCAATATCAACACTATGCAATCATAATAAAAAACGTATACCTTCATAAGTGCATACTTCGCAAAATATCAACCATTAGGTGCCATATGAGATAAACTATACATTTCTCCAGCGTAGATAACCTGGAATGGATTGAAAGAACAGTCTCACTTTGACACAAAAAACACTGCTAAAACTTACTCTTTTGTGTTGCTTATTTCTAAAAAAAAAATATTTCTCACATAGAGTGTGATAGATTATCTCTTTAATTCCCAGAAAAAAAGAAACACTGTAGGCATCATAAATATTAAAATTGCATTATTGAAATGAGTTTGCTTTGTAAAATGTCTACTTTGAGGGAAAAAATTCTCTACTCTACAAGTTCCTTTTTGTCAAAATTAAAGTTTTTACATTTTTACATACTATTGCTTTAAAAAATCCGGAAAAACAACAAAACAGGTTCTTTTGTGTGGCTCGTTGGTCTAGGGGTATGATTCTCGCTTCGGGTGCGAGAGGTCCCGGGTTCAACTCCCGGACGAGCCCATGGCTTTTAGTCATTTTTATCCTGTTATTTTTAGCTATTTCAATCAAGCTAGGCATTTGAAGTTAGATTTTGCCATTTTCCCAAAATAGCTCTGATAAGATTGTCCAAAATAAATTCCTTATCTATTATTGGGATGATTCTTAGTTAAAGTTTCAAAAAGTCTTGTTTGCCCAAAATGAGTAGGCAGTTTCTTTATAGGTACTTATGAATCTTGGTTTTATAATTTTAAAATAAGCAAATTTAGTAAAATGTGACTCCAATGCATAAATCTCAGATCACTTGTACATTTCTGTTCTGCAGAAGAAAACAATGTTCCTAAATAATTGTTATTATGACTTAAGAAATAAATAAATAAGGTCATTCATTTGGCTGCCTTTATTATCTACAGATAAGATTCTATTAAAAAATACATACTTTGTAGGCACTTTGAATCTTGGCTTCCAAATTTATAAATGTGAATACTTAGAAAAATCTCAATATCAACTCTATGCAATCATAATAAAAAACGTATACTTTCATAAGTGCATACTTCGCAAAATATCAACCATTGGGTGCCATATGAGATAAACTATACATTTCTCCAGCCTAAATGAACTGGAATGGATTGAAAGAACAGTCTCATTTTGACACAAAAAACACTGCTAAAACTTACTCTTTTGTGTTGCTTATTTGTAAAAAAAAAAAATATTTCTCACATAGAGTGTGATAGATTATCTCTTTAATTCCCAGAAAAAAAGAAACACTGTAGGCATCATAAATATTAAAATTTCATTATTGAAATGAGTTTGCTTTGTAAAATGTCTACTTTGAGGAAAAAAAATCTCTACTCTACAAGTTCCTTTTTGTCAAAATTAAAGTTTTTAAATTTTTACTTATTATTGCTTTAAAAAATCCGAAAAACAACAAATCCGCTTCTTTCGTGTGGCTCGTTGGTCTAGGGGTATGATTCTCGCTTTGGGTGCGAGAGGTCCCGGGTTCAAATCCCGGACGAGCCCATGAATTTTAGTCATTTTTTTCCTGGATTTTTTAGCTATTTCAGTCAAGCTAGGCATTTGAAGTTAGATTTTGCCATTTTCCCAAAATAGCTCTGATAAGATTGTCCAAAATAAATTCCTTATCTATTAGTGGGATGATTCTTAGTTAAAGTTTCAAAAAGTCTTGTTTGCCCAAAATGAGTAAGCAGTTTCTTTATAGGTACTTATGAATCTTGGTTTTATAATTTTAAAATAAGCAAATTTAGTAAAATGTGACTCCAATGCATAAATCTCAGATCACTTGTACATTTCTGTTCTGCAGAAGAAAACAATGTTACTAAATAAATGTTATTATGACTTAAGAAATAAATAAATAAGGTCATTCATTTGGCTGCCTTTATTATCTACAGATAAGATTCTATTAAAAAGTAGATACTTTGTAGGTATTTTGAATCTTGGCTTCCAAATTTATAAATGTGAATACTTAGAAAAATCTCAATATCAACACTATGCAATCATAATAAAAAATGTATACCTTCATAAGTGCATACTTCGCAAAATATCAACCATTGGGTGCCATATGAGATAAACTATACATTTCTCCAGCGTAGATGACCTGGAATGGATTGAAAGAACAGTCTCATTTTGACACAAAAAACACTGCTAAAACTTACTCTTTTCTGTTGCTTATTTGTAAAAAAAAAAAAATATTTCTCACATAGAGTGTGATAGATTATCTCTTTAATTCCCAGAAAAAAATAAACACTGTAGGCATCATAAATATTAAAATTGCATTATTGAAATGAGTTTCCTTTGTAAAATGTCTACTTTGAGGAAAAAAATTCTCTACTCTACAAGTTCCTTTTTCTCAAAATTAAAGTTTTTACATTTTTACTTATTATTGCTATAAAAAATCCGAAAAAATGACAAAACTGTTTCTTTCGTGTGGCTCGTTGGTCTAGGGGTATGATTCTCGCTTTGGGTGCGAGAAGTCCTGGGTTCAAATCCCAGATGAGCCCATGACTTTTAGTCATTTTCATCCTATTATTTTTAGCTATTTTAGTCAAGCTAGGCATTTAAAGCTAGATTTTGCCATTTTCCCAAAATAGCTCTGATATGATTGTCCAAAATAAATTCCCTATCTATTACTGGGATGATTCTTAGTTAAAGTTTCAAAAAGTCTTGTTTGCCCAAAATGAGTAAGCAGTTTTTTATAGGTACTTATGAATCTTGGTTTTATAATTTTAAAATGAGCAAATTTAGTAAAATGTGACTCCAATGCATAAATCTCAGATCACTTGTACATTTCTTTTCTGCAGAAGAAAACAATGTTCCTAAATAAATGTTATTATGACTTAAGAAATAAATAAATAAGGTCATTCATTTGGCTGCCTTTATTATCTACAGATAAGATTCTATTAAAAAGTAGATACTTTGTAGGTACTTTGAATCTTGGCTTCCAAATTTATAAATGTGAATACTTAGAAAAATCTCAATATCAACACTATGCAATCATAATAAAAAACGTATACCTTCATAAGTGCATACTTCACAAAATATCAACCATTGGGTGCCATATGAGATAAACTATACATTTCTCCAGCGTAAATGACCTAGAATGGATTGAAAGAACAGTCTCATTTTGACACAAAAAACACTGCTAAAACTTACTCTTTTGTGTTGCTTATTTGTAAAAAAAAAATATTTCTCACATAGAGTGTGATAGATTATCTCTTTAATTCCCAGAAAAAAAGAAACACTGTAGGCATCATAAATATTAAAATTTCATTATTGAAATGAGTTTGCTTTGTAAAATGTCTACTTTGAGGAAAAAAATTCTCTACTCTGCTAGGTCATTTTTGTGAAAATTAAAGTTTTTACATTTTTACATACTATTGCTTTAAAAAATCCGAAAAAACAACAAAACAGGTTCTTTTGTGTGGCTTGTTGGTCTAGGGGTATGATTCTCGCTTCGGGTGCGAGAGGTCCCGGGTTCAAATCCCGGATGAGCCCATGACTTTTAGTCATTTTTATCCTATTATTTTTAGCTATTTTAGTCAAGCTAGGCATTTGAAGTTATATTTTGCCATTTTCCCAAAATAGCTCTGATATGATTATCCAAAATAAATTTCCTATCTATTACTGGGATTATTCTTAGTTAATGTTTCAAAAAGTCTTGTTTGCCCAAAATGAGTAAGCAGTTTCTTTATAGGTACTTATGAATCTTGGTTTTATCATTTTAAAATGAGCAAATTTAGTAAAATAAGACTCCAATGCATAAATCTCAGATCACTTGTACATTTCTTTTCTGCAGAAGAAAACAATGTTCCTAAATAAATGTTATTATGACTTAAGAAATAAATAAATAAGGTCATTCATTTGGCTGCCTTTATTATCTACAGATTAGATTCTAATAAAAAGTAGATACTTTGTAGGTACTTTGAATCTTGGCTTCCAAATTTATAAATGTGAATAATTAAAAAAAATCTCAATATCAACTCTATGCAATCATAATAAAAAACGTATACTTTCATAAGTGCATACTTCGCAAAATATCAACCATTGGGTGCCATATGAGATAAACTATACATTTCTCCAGCGTAAATGACCTAGAATGGATTGAAAGAACAGTCTCATTTTGACACAAAAAACACTGCTAAAACTTACTCTTTTGTGTTTCTTATTTCTAAAAAAAAAATATTTCTCACATAGAGTGTGATAGATTATCTCTTTAATTCCCAGAAAAAAAGAAACACTGTAGGCATCATAAATATTAAAATTTCATTATTGAAATGAGTTTGCTTTGTAAAATGTCTACTTTGAGGAAAAAAATTCTCTACTTTGCAAGTTCCTTTTTGTCAAAATTAAAGTTTTTACATTTTTACATACTATTGCTTTAAAAAATCCGAAAAAACAACAAAACAGGTTCTTTTGTGTGGCTCGTTGGTCTAGGGGTATGATTCTCGCTTCAGGTGCGAGAGGTCCCGGGTTCAAATCCCGGATGAGCAAATGACTTTTAGTCATTTTTATCCTATTATTTTTAGCTATTTTAGTCAAGCTAGGCATTTGAAGTTAGATTTTGCCATTTTCCCAAAATAGCTCTGATATGATTGTCAAAAATAAATTCCCTATCTATTACTGGGATTATTCTTAGTTAATGTTTCAAAAAGTCTTGTTTGCCCAAAATGAGTAAGCAGTTTATTTATAGGTACTTATGAATCTTGGTTTTATAATTTTAAAATGAGCAAATTTAGTAAAATGTGACTCCAATGCATAAATCTCAGATCACTTGTACATTTCTTTTCTGTAGAAGAAAACAATGTTCCTAAATAAATGTTATTATGACTTAAGAAATAAATAAATAAGGTCATTCATTTGGCTGCCTTTATTATCTACAGATAAGATTCTATTAAAAAGTAGATACTTTGTAGGTACTTTGAATCTTGGCTTCTAAATTTATAAATGTGAATACTTAGAAAAATCTCAATATCAACACTATGCAATCATAATAAAAAATGTATACTTTCATAAGTGCATACTTCGCAAAATATCAACCATTGGGTGCCATATGAGATAAACTATACATTTCTCCAGCGTAAATGACCTAGAATAGATTGAAAGAACAGTCTCATTTTGACACAAAAAACACTGCTAAAACTTACTCTTTTGTGTTGCTTATTTCTAAAAAAAACAATATTTCTCACATAGAGTGTGATAGATTATCTCTTTAATACCCAGAAAAAAAGAAACACTGTAGGCATCATAAATATTAAAATTTCATTATTGGAATGAGTTTGCTTTGCAAAATGTCTACTTTGAGGAAAAAAAATCTCTACTCTACAAGTTTCTTTTTGTCAAAATTAAAGTTTTTTAATTTTTACTTATTATTGCTTTAAAAAATCCGAAAAAACAACAAAACTGCTTCTTTTGTGTGGCTCGTTTGTCTAGGGGTATGATTCTCGCTTTGGATGCGAGAGGTCCCGGGTTCAAATCCTGGAAGAGCCCATGACTTTTAGTCATTTTTATCCTATTATTTTTAGCTATTTTAGTCAAGCTAGGCTTTTGAAGTTAGATTTTGCCATTTTCCCAAAATAGCTCTGATATGATTGTCAAAAATAAATTCCCTATCTTTTTACTGGGATGATTCTTAGTTAATGTTTCAAAAAGTCAAGTTTGCCCAAAATGAGTAAGCAGTTTCTTTATAGGTACTTATGAATCTTGGTTTTATAATTTTAAAATGAGCAAATTTAGTAAAATGTGACTCCAATGCATAAATCTCAGATCACTTGTACATTTCTTTTCTGCAGAAGAAAACAATATTCCTAAATAAATGTTATTATGACTTAAGAAATAAATAAATAAATAAGGTCATTCATTTGGCTGCCTTTATTATCTACAGATAAGATTCTATTAAAAAGTAGATACTTTGTAGGTACTTTGAATCTTGGCTTCTAAATTTATAAATGTGAATACTTAGAAAAATCTCAATATCAACACTATGCAATCATAATAAAAAACGTATACCTTCAAAAGTGCATACTTCGCAAAATATCAACCATTGAGTGCCATATGAGATAAACTATACATTTCTCCAACGTAGATGACCTGGAATGGATTGAAAGAACAGTTTCATTTTGACACAAAAAACACTGCTAAAACTTACTCTTTTGTGTTGCTTATTTCTAAAAAAAAAATATTTCTCACATAGCGTGTGATAGATTATCTCTTTAATTCCCAGAAAAAAAGAAACACTGTAGGCATCATAAATATTAAAATTTCATTATTGAAATGAGTTTGCTTTGTAAAATGTCTACTTTGAGGAAAAAAAATCTCTACTCTACAAGTTCCTTTTTGTCAAAATTAAAGTTTTTAAATTTTTACTTATTATTGCTTTAAAAAATCCAAAAAACAACAAATGAGCTTCTTTCATGTGGCTCGTTGGTCTAGGGGTATGATTCTCGCTTTGGGTGCGAGAGGTCCCGGGTTCAAATCCCGGACGAGCCCATGAATTTTAGTCCTTTTTATCCTGGATTTTTTAGCTATTTCAGTCAAGCTAGGCATTTGAAGTTAGATTTTGCCATTTTCCCAAAATAGCTCTGATAAGATTGTCCAAAATAAATTCCTTATCTATTAGTGGGATGATTCTTAGTTAAAGTTTCAAAAAGTCTTGTTTGCCCAAAATGAGTAAGCAGTTTCTTTATAGGTACTTATGAATCTTGGTTTTATGATTTTAAAATGAGCAAATTTAGTAAAATGTGACTCCAATGCATAAATCTCAGATCACTTGTACATTTCTTTTCTGCAGAAGAAAACAATGTTCCTAAATAAATGTTATTATGACTTAAGAAATAAATAAATAAGGTCATTCATTTGGCTGCCTTTATTATCTACAGATAACATTCTATTAAAAAGTAGATACTTTGTAGGTACTTTGAATCTTGGCTTCCAAATTTATAAATGTGAATACTTAGAAAAATCTCAATATCAACACTATGCAATCATAATAAAAAACGTATACCTTCATAAGTGCATACTTTGCAAAATATCAACCATTGGGTGCCATATGAGATAAACTATATATTTCTCCAGCGTAGATGACCTGGAATGGATTGAAAGAACAGTCTCATTTTGACACAAAAAACACTGCTAAAACTTACTCTTTTGTGTTGCTTATTTCTAAAAAAAAAAAAAAAATTCTCACATAGAGTGTGATAGATTATCTCTTTAATTCCAGGAAAAAAAGAAACACTGTAGGCATCATAAATATTAAAATTTCATTATTGAAATGAGTTTGCTTTGTAAAATGTCTACTTTGAGGAAAAAAATCTCTACTCTACAAGTTCCTTTTTCTCAAAATTAAAGTTTTTAAATTTTTACTTATTATTGCTTTAAAAAATCCGAAAAACAACAAATCAGCTTCTTTTGTGTGGCTCGTTGGTCTAGGGATATGATTCTCGCTTTGGGTGCGAGAGGTCCCGGGTTCAAATCCCGGACGAGCCCGTGAAATTTAGTCATTTTTATCCTGGATTTTTTAGCTATTTCAGTCAAGCTAGGCATTTGAAGTTAGATTTTGCCATTTTCCCAAAATAGCTCTGATAAGATTATCCAAAAAAAATTCCTTATCTATTAGTGGGATGACTCTTAGTTAAAGTTTCAAAAAGTCTAGTTTGCCCAAAATGAGTAAGCAGTTTCTTTATAGGTACTTATGAATCTTGGTTTTATAATTTTAAAATAAGCAAATTTAGTAAAATGTGACTCCAATGCATAAATCTCAGATCACTTGTACATTTCTGTTCTGCAGAAGAAAACAATGTTCCTAAATAATTGTTATTATGACTTAAGAAATAAATAAATAAGGTCATTCATTTGGCTGCCTTTATTATCTACAGATAAGATTCTATTAAAAAGTAGATACTTTGTAGGTACTTTGAATCTTGGCTTCCAAATTTATAAATGTGAATACTTTGAAAAATCTCAATATCAACACTATGCAATCATAATAAAAAACGTATACCTTCATAAGTGCATACTTCGCAAAATATCAACCATTGGGTGTGTTATGAGATAAACTATACATTTCTCCAGCGTAGATGACCTGGAATGGATTGAAAGAACAGTCTCATTTTGACACAAAAAACACTGCTAAAACTTACTCTTTTGTGTTGCTTATTTCTAAAAAAAAAAAAAAAATTCTCACATAGAGTGTGATAGATTATCTCTTTAATTCCAGGAAAAAAAGAAACACTGTAGGCATCATAAATATTAATATTGCATTATTGAAATGAGTTTCCTTTGCAAAATGTCTACTTTGAGGGAAAAAATTCTCTACTCTACAAGTTCCTTTTTGTCAAAATTAAAGTTTTTACATTTTTACATACTATTGCTTTAAAAAATCCGAAAAAACAACCAAACAAGTTCTTTTCTGTGGCTCGTTGGTCTAGGGGTATGATTCTCGCTTTGGGTGCGAGAGGTCCCGGGTTCAAATCCCGGACGAGCCCATGACTCTTAGTCATTTTTATCCTGGATTTTTTAGCTATTTCAGTCATGCTAGGCATTTGAAGTTAGATTTTGCCATTTTCCCAAAATAGCTCTGATAAGATTGTCCAAAATAAATTCCTTATCTATTAGTGGGATGACTCTTAGTTAAAGTTTCAAAAAGTCTTGTTTGCCCAAAATGAGTAAGCAGTTTCTTTATAGGTACTTATGAATCTTGGTTTTATAATTTGAAAATAAGCAAATTTAGTAAAATGTGACTCCAATGCATAAATCTCAGATCACTTGTACATTTCTTTTCTGCAGAAGAAAACAATGTTCCTAAATAAATGTTATTATGACTTAAGAAATAAATAAATAAGGTCATTCATTTGGCTGCCTTTATTATCTACAGATAAGATTCTATTAAAAAGTAGATATTTTTTTGGTACTTTGAATCTTGGCTTCCAAATTTATAAATGTGAATACTTAGAAAAATCTCAATATCAACACTATGCAATCATAATAAAAAACGTATACCTTCATAAGTGCATACTTCGCAAAATATCAACCATTGGGTGCCATATGAGATAAACTATACATTTCTCCAGCGTAGATAACCTGGAATGGATTGAAAGAACAGTCTCATTTTGACACAAAAAACACAGCTAAAACTTACTCTTTTGTGTTGCTTATTTCTAAAAAAAAAATATTTCTCACATAGCGTGTGATAGATTATCTCTTTAATTCCCAGAAAAAAAGAAACACTGTAGGCATCATAAATATTAAAATTGCATTATTGAAATGAGTTTGCTTTGTAAAATGTCTACTTTGAGGAAAAAAATTCTCTACTCTACAAGTTCCTTTTTGTCAAAATTAAAGTTTTTACATTTTTAAATACTATTGCTTTAAAAAATCCGAAAAAACAACAAAACAGGTTCTTTTGTGTGGCTTGTTGGTCTAGGGGTATGATTCTCGCTTCGGGTGTGGGAGGTCCCGGGTTCAAATCCTGGACGAGCCCCTGACTTTTAGTCATTTTTATCCTGTTATTTTTAGCTATTTCAGTCAAGCTAGGCATTTGAAGTTAGATTTTCCCATTTTCCCAAAATTGCTCTGATAAGATTGTCCAAAATAAATTCCTTATCTATTAGTGGGATGATTCTTAGTTAAAGTTTCAAAAAGTCTTGTTTGCCTAAAATGAGTAAGCAGTTTCTTTATAGGTACTTATGAATCTTGGTTTTATAATTTTAAAATAAGCAAATTTAGTAAAATGTGACTCCAATGCATAAATCTCAGATCACTTGTACATTTCTGTTCTGCAGGAGAAAACAATGTTCCTAAATAAATGTTATTATGACTTAAGAAATAAATAAATAAGGTCATTCATTTGGCTGCCTTTATTATCTACAGATGAGATTCTATTAAAAAGTAGATACTTTCTTGGTACTTTGAATCTTGGCTTCCAAATTTATAAATGTGAATACTTAGAAAAATCTCAATATCAACACTATGCAATCATAATAAAAAACGTATACCTTCATAAGTGCATACTTCGCAAAATATCAACCATTGGGTGCCATATGAGATAAACTATACATTTCTCCAGCGTAGATAACCTGGAATGGATTGAAAGAACAGTCTCACTTTGACACAAAAAACACTGCTAAAACTTACTCTTTTGTGTTGCTTATTTCTAAAAAAAAAAATATTTCTCACATAGAGTGTGATAGATTATCTCTTTAATTCCCAGAAAAAAAGAAACACTGTAGGCATCATAAATATTAAAATTGCATTATTGAAATGAGTTTGCTTTGTAAAATGTCTACTTTGAGGGAAAAAATTCTCTACTCTACAAGTTCCTTTTTGTCAAAATTAAACTTTTTACATTTTTACATACTATTGCTTTAAAAAATCCGAAAAAACAACAAAACAGGTTCTTTTGTGTGGCTCGTTGGTCTAGGGGTATGATTCTCGCTTCGGGTGCGAGAGGTCCCGGGTTCAACTCCCGGACGAGCCCATGACTTTTAGTCATTTTTATCCTGTTATTTTTAGCTATTTCAGTCAAGCTAGGCATTTGAAGTTAGATTTTGCCATTTTCCCAAAATAGCTCTGATAAGATTGTCCAAAATAAATTCCTTATCTATTAGTGGGATGATTCTTAGTTAAAGTTTCAAAAAGTCTTGTTTGCCCAAAATGAGTAAGCAGTTTCTTTATAGGTACTTATGAATCTTGGTTTTATAATTTTAAAATAAGCAAATTTAGTAAAATGTGACTCCAATGCATAAATCTCAGATCACTTGTACATTTCTTTTCTGCAGAAGAAAACAATGTTCCTAAATAAATGTTATTATGACTTAAGAAATAAATAAATAAGGTCATTCATTTGGCTGCCTTTATTATCTACAGATGAGATTCTATTAAAAAGTAGATACTTTCTTGGTACTTTGAATCTTGGCTTCCAAATTTATAAATGTGAATACTTAGAAAAATCTCAATATCAACACTATGCAATCATAATAAAAAACGTATACCTTCATAAGTGCATACTTCGCAAAATATCAACCATTGGGTGCCATATGAGATAAACTATACATTTCTCCAGCGTAGATAACCTGGAATGGATTGAAAGAACAGTCTCACTTTGACACAAAAAACACTGCTAAAACTTACTCTTTTGTGTTGCTTATTTCTAAAAAAAAAATATTTCTCACATAGCGTGTGATAGATTATCTCTTTAATTCCCAGAAAAAAAGAAACACTGTAGGCATCATAAATATTAAAATTGCATTATTGAAATGAGTTTGCTTTGTAAAATGTCTACTTTGAGGGGAAAAAATCTCTACTCTACAAGTTCCTTTTTGTCAAAATTTAAGTTTTTAAATTTTTACTTATTATTGCTTTAAAAAATCTGAAAAACAACAAATCCGCTTCTTTCGTGTGGCTCGTTGGTCTAGGGGCATGATTCTCGCTTTGGGTGCGAGAGGTCCCGGGTTCAAATCCCGGACGAGCCCATGAATTTTAGTCATTTTTATCCTGGATTTTTTAGCTATTTCAGTCAAGCTAGGCATTTAAAGTTAGATTTTGCCATTTTTCCAAAAATAGCTCTGATAAGATTGTCCAAAATAAATTCCTTATCTATTAGTGGGATGATTCTTAGTTAAAGTTTCAAAAAGTCTTGTTTGCCCAAAATGAGTAAGCAGTTTCTTTATAGGTACTTATGAATCTTGGTTTTATAATTTTAAAATAAGCAAATTTAGTAAAATGTGACTACAATGCATAAATCTCAGATCACTTGTACATTTCTGTTCTGCAGAAGAAAACAATGTTCCTAAATAAATGTTATTATAACTTAAGAAATAAATAAATAAGGACATTCATTTGGCTGCCTTTATTATCTACAGATAAGATTCTATTAAAAAGTAGATACTTTCTTGGTACTTTGAATCTTGGCTTCCAAATTTATAAATGTGAATACTTAGAAAAATCTCAATATCAACTCTATGCAATCATAATAAAAAACGTATACTTTCATAAGTGCATACTTCGCAAAATATCAACCATTGGGTGCCATATGAGATAAACTATACATTTCTCCAGCCTAAATGACCTGGAATGGATTGAAAGAACAGTCTCATTTTGACACAAAAAACACTGCTAAAACTTACTCTTTTGTGTTGCTTATTTGTAAAAAAAAAAAATATTTCTCACATAGAGTGTGATAGATTATCTCTTTAATTCCCAGAAAAAAAGAAACACTGTAGGCATCATAAATATTAAAATTTCATTATTGAAATGAGTTTGCTTTGTAAAATGTCTACTTTGAGGAAAAAAATTCTCTACTCTACAAGTTCCTTTTTGTCAAAATTAAAGTTTTTACATTTTTAAATACTATTGCTTTAAAAAATCCGAAAAACAACAAATCAGCTTCTTTCGTGTGGCTCGTTGGTCTAGGGATATGATTCTCGCTTTGGGTGCGAGAGGTCCCGGGTTCAAATCCCGGACGAGCCCATGAATTTTAGTCATTTTTATCCTGGATTTTTTAGCTATTTCAGTCATGCTAGGCATTTGAAGTTAGATTTTGCCATTTTCCCAAAATAGCTCTGATAAGATTGTCCAAAATAAATTCCTTATCTATTAGTGGGATGATTCTTAGTTAAAGTTTCAAAAAGTCTTGTTTGCCCAAAATGAGTAAGCAGTTTCTTTATAGGTACTTATGAATCTTGGTTTTATAATTTTAAAATAAGCAAATTTAGTAAAATGTGACTCCAATGCATAAATCTCAGATCACTTGTACATTTCTTTTCTGCAGAAGAAAACAATGTTCCTAAATAAATGTTATTATGACTTAAGAAATAAATAAATAAGGTCATTCATTTGGCTGCCTTTATTATCTACAGATGAGATTCTATTAAAAAGTAGATACTTTCTTGGTACTTTGAATCTTGGCTTCCAAATTTATAAATGTGAATACTTAGAAAAATCTCAATATCAACACTATGCAATCATAATAAAAAACGTATACCTTCATAAGTGCATACTTCGCAAAATATCAACCATTAGGTGCCATATGAGATAAACTATACATTTCTCCAGCGTAGATAACCTGGAATGGATTGAAAGAACAGTCTCACTTTGACACAAAAAACACTGCTAAAACTTACTCTTTTGTGTTGCTTATTTCTAAAAAAAAAATATTTCTCACATAGAGTGTGATAGATTATCTCTTTAATTCCCAGAAAAAAAGAAACACTGTAGGCATCATAAATATTAAAATTGCATTATTGAAATGAGTTTGCTTTGTAAAATGTCTACTTTGAGGGAAAAAATTCTCTACTCTACAAGTTCCTTTTTGTCAAAATTAAAGTTTTTAAATTTTTACATACTATTGCTTTAAAAAATCCGGAAAAACAACAAAACAGGTTCCTTTGTGTGGCTCGTTGGTCTAGGGGTATGATTCTCGCTTCGGGTGCGAGAGGTCCCGGGTTCAACTCCCGGACGAGCCCATGGCTTTTAGTCATTTTTATCCTGTTATTTTTAGCTATTTCAGTCAAGCTAGGCATTTGAAGTTAGATTTTTCCATTTTCCCAAAATAGCTCTGATAAGATTGTCCAAAATAAATTCCTTATCTATTAGTGGGATGATTCTTAGTTAAAGTTTCAAAAAGTCTTGTTTGCCCAAAATGAGTAAGCAGTTTCTTTATAGGTACTTATGAATCTTGGTTTTATAATTTTAAAATAAGCAAATTTAGTAAAATGTGACTCCAATGCATAAATCTCAGATCACTTGTACATTTCTTTTCTGCAGAAGAAAACAATGTTCCTAAATAAATGTTATTATGACTTAAGAAATAAATAAATAAGGTCATTCATTTGGCTGCCTTTATTATCTACAGATGAGATTATATTAAAAAGTAGATACTTTCTTGGTACTTTGAATCTTGGCTTCCAAATTTATAAATGTGAATACTTAGAAAAATCTCAATATCAACACTATGCAATCATAATAAAAAACGTATACCTTCATAAGTGCATACTTCGCAAAATATCAACCATTGGGTGCCATATGAGATAAACTATACATTTCTCCAGCGTAGATGACCTGGAATGGATTGAAAGAACAGTCTCATTTTGACACAAAAAACACTGCTAAAACTTACTCTTTTGTGTTGCTTATTTGTAAAAAAAAAAAAATTCTCACATAGAGTGTGATAGATTATCTCTTTAATTCCCAGAAAAAAAGAAACACTGTAGGCATCATAAATATTAAAATTTCATTATTGAAATGAGTTTGCTTTGTAAAATGTCTACTTTGAGGAAAAAAAATCTCTACTCTACAAGTTCCTTTTTGTCAAAATTAAAGTTTTTAAATTTTTACTTATTATTGCTTTAAAAAATCCGAAAAACAACAAATCCGCTTCTTTCGTGTGGCTCGTTGGTCTAGGGGTATGATTCTCGCTTTGGGTGCGAGAGGTCCCGGGTTCAAATCCCGGACGAGCCCATGAATTTTAGTCATTTTTTTCCTGGATTTTTTAGCTACTTCAGTCAAGCTAGGCATTTGAAGTTAGATTTTGCCATTTTCCCAAAATAGCTCTGATAAGATTGTCCAAAATAAATTCCTTATCTATTAGTGGGATGATTCTTAGTTAAAGTTTCAAAAAGTCTTGTTTGCCCAAAATGAGTAAGCAGTTTCTTTATAGGTACTTATGAATCTTGGTTTTATAATTTTAAAATAAGCAAATTTAGTAAAATGTGACTCCAATGCATAAATCTCAGATCACTTGTACATTTCTGTTCTGCAGAAGAAAACAATGTTACTAAATAAATGTTATTATGACTTAAGAAATAAATAAATAAGGTCATTCATTTGGCTGCCTTTATTATCTACAGATAAGATTCTATTAAAAAGTAGATACTTTGTAGGTATTTTGAATCTTGGCTTCCAAATTTATAAATGTGAATACTTAGAAAAATCTCAATATCAACACTATGCAATCATAATAAAAAATGTATACCTTCATAAGTGCATACTTCGCAAAATATCAACCATTGGGTGCCATATGAGATAAACTATACATTTCTCCAGCGTAGATGACCTGGAATGGATTGAAAGAACAGTCTCATTTTGACCACATAGAGTGTGATAGATTATCTCTTTAATTCCCAGAAAAAAAGAAACACTGTAGGCATCATAAATATTAAAATTTCATTATTGAAATGAGTTTGCTTTGTAAAATGTCTACTTTGAGGAAAAAAATTCTCTACTCTACAAGTTCCTTTTTGTCAAAATTAAAGTTTTTACATTTTTAAATACTATTGCTTTAAAAAATCTGAAAAACAACAAATCAGCTTCTTTCGTGTGGCTCGTTGGTTTAGGGATATGATTCTCGCTTTGGGTGCGAGAGGTCCCGGGTTCAACTCCCGGACGAGCCCATGGCTTTTAGTCATTTTTATCCTGTTATTTTTAGCTATTTCAATCAAGCTAGGCATTTGAAGTTAGATTTTGCCATTTTCCCAAAATAGCTCTGATAAGATTGTCCAAAATAAATTCCTTATCTATTATTGGGATGATTCTTAGTTAAAGTTTCAAAAAGTCTTGTTTGCCCAAAATGAGTAGGCAGTTTCTTTATAGGTACTTATGAATCTTGGTTTTATAATTTTAAAATAAGCAAATTTAGTAAAATGTGACTCCAATGCATAAATCTCAGATCACTTGTACATTTCTGTTCTGCAGAAGAAAACAATGTTCCTAAATAAATGTTATTATAACTTAAGAAATAAATAAATAAGGACATTCATTTGGCTGCCTTTATTATCTACAGATAAGATTCTATTAAAAAGTAGATACTTTCTTGGTACTTTGAATCTTGGCTTCCAAATTTATAAATGTGAATACTTAGAAAAATCTCAATATCAACTCTATGCAATCATAATAAAAAACGTATACTTTCATAAGTGCATACTTCGCAAAATATCAACCATTGGGTGCCATATGAGATAAACTATACATTTCTCCAGCCTAAATGACCTGGAATGGATTGAAAGAACAGTCTCATTTTGACACAAAAAACACTGCTAAAACTTACTCTTTTGTGTTGCTTATTTGTAAAAAAAAAAAATATTTCTCACATAGAGTGTGATAGATTATCTCTTTAATTCCCAGAAAAAAAGAAACACTGTAGGCATCATAAACATTAAAATTGCATTATTGAAATGAGTTTGCTTTGTAAAATGTCTACTTTGAGGGAAAAAATTCTCTACTCTACAA
Organism: Mixophyes fleayi; assembly: GCF_038048845.1. NCBI lineage: Eukaryota > Metazoa > Chordata > Amphibia > Anura > Limnodynastidae > Mixophyes > Mixophyes fleayi. The sequence continues at coordinate 164,375,447 of NC_134407.1, forward strand.
GTTCCTTTTTGTCAAAATTAAAGTTTTTAAATTTTTACATACTATTGCTTTAAAAAATCTGGAAAAACAACAAAACAGGTTCCTTTGTGTGGCTCGTTGGTCTAGGGGTATGATTCTCGCTTCGGGTGCGAGAGGTCCCGGGTTCAACTCCCGGACGAGCCCATGGCTTTTAGTCATTTTTATCCTGTTATTTTTATCTATTTCAGTCAAGCTAGGCATTTGAAGTTAGATTTTTCCATTTTCCCAAAATAGCTCTGATAAGATTGTCCAAAATAAATTCCTTATCTATTAGTGGGATGATTCTTAGTTAAAGTTTCAAAAAGTCTTGTTTGCCCAAAATGAGTAAGCAGTTTCTTTATAGGTACTTATGAATCTTGGTTTTATAATTTTAAAATAAGCAAATTTAGTAAAATGTGACTCCAATGCATAAATCTCAGATCACTTGTACATTTCTTTTCTGCAGAAGAAAACAATGTTCCTAAATAAATGTTATTATGACTTAAGAAATAAATAAATAAGGTCATTCATTTGGCTGCCTTTATTATCTACAGATGAGATTATATTAAAAAGTAGATACTTTCTTGGTACTTTGAATCTTGGCTTCCAAATTTATAAATGTGAATACTTAGAAAAATCTCAATATCAACACTATGCAATCATAATAAAAAACGTATACCTTCATAAGTGCATACTTCGCAAAATATCAACCATTGGGTGCCATATGAGATAAACTATACATTTCTCCAGCGTAGATGACCTGGAATGGATTGAAAGAACAGTCTCATTTTGACACAAAAAACACTGCTAAAACTTACTCTTTTGTGTTGCTTATTTGTAAAAAAAAAAAAATTCTCACATAGAGTGTGATAGATTATCTCTTTAATTCCCAGAAAAAAAGAAACACTGTAGGCATCATAAATATTAAAATTTCATTATTGAAATGAGTTTGCTTTGTAAAATGTCTACTTTGAGGAAAAAAAATCTCTACTCTACAAGTTCCTTTTTGTCAAAATTAAAGTTTTTAAATTTTTACTTATTATTGCTTTAAAAAATCCGAAAAACAACAAATCCGCTTCTTTCGTGTGGCTCGTTGGTCTAGGGGTATGATTCTCGCTTCGGGTGCGAGAGGTCCCGGGTTCAACTCCCGGACGAGCCCATGGCTTTTAGTCATTTTTATCCTGTTATTTTTAGCTATTTCAGTCAAGCTAGGCATTTGAAGTTAGATTTTTCCATTTTCCCAAAATAGCTCTGATAAGATTGTCCAAAATAAATTCCTTATCTATTAGTGGGATGATTCTTAGTTAAAGTTTCAAAAAGTCTTGTTTGCCCAAAATGAGTAAGCAGTTTCTTTATAGGTACTTATGAATCTTGGTTTTATAATTTTAAAATAAGCAAATTTAGTAAAATGTGACTCCAATGCATAAATCTCAGATCACTTGTACATTTCTTTTCTGCAGAAGAAAACAATGTTCCTAAATAAATGTTATTATGACTTAAGAAATAAATAAATAAGGTCATTCATTTGGCTGCCTTTATTATCTACAGATGAGATTATATTAAAAAGTAGATACTTTCTTGGTACTTTGAATCTTGGCTTCCAAATTTATAAATGTGAATACTTAGAAAAATCTCAATATCAACACTATGCAATCATAATAAAAAACGTATACCTTCATAAGTGCATACTTCGCAAAATATCAACCATTGGGTGCCATATGAGATAAACTATACATTTCTCCAGCGTAGATGACCTGGAATGGATTGAAAGAACAGTCTCATTTTGACACAAAAAACACTGCTAAAACTTACTCTTTTGTGTTGCTTATTTGTAAAAAAAAAAAAATTCTCACATAGAGTGTGATAGATTATCTCTTTAATTCCCAGAAAAAAAGAAACACTGTAGGCATCATAAATATTAAAATTTCATTATTGAAATGAGTTTGCTTTGTAAAATGTCTACTTTGAGGAAAAAAAATCTCTACTCTACAAGTTCCTTTTTGTCAAAATTAAAGTTTTTAAATTTTTACTTATTATTGCTTTAAAAAATCCGAAAAACAACAAATCCGCTTCTTTCGTGTGGCTCGTTGGTCTAGGGGTATGATTCTCGCTTTGGGTGCGAGAGGTCCCGGGTTCAAATCCCGGACGAGCCCATGAATTTTAGTCATTTTTATCCTGGATTTTTTAGCTATTTCAGTCAAGCTAGGCATTTGAAGTTAGATTTTGCCATTTTCCCAAAATAGCTCTGATAAGATTGTCCAAAATAAATTCCTTATCTATTAGTGGGATGATTCTTAGTTAAAGTTTCAAAAAGTCTTGTTTGCCCAAAATGAGTAAGCAGTTTCTTTATAGGTACTTATGAATCTTGGTTTTATAATTTTAAAATAAGCAAATTTAGTAAAATGTGACTCCAATGCATAAATCTCAGATCACTTGTACATTTCTGTTCTGCAGAAGAAAACAATGTTACTAAATAAATGTTATTATGACTTAAGAAATAAATAAATAAGGTCATTCATTTGGCTGCCTTTATTATCTACAGATAAGATTCTATTAAAAAGTAGATACTTTGTAGGTATTTTGAATCTTGGCTTCCAAATTTATAAATGTGAATACTTAGAAAAATCTCAATATCAACACTATGCAATCATAATAAAAAATGTATACCTTCATAAGTGCATACTTCGCAAAATATCAACCATTGGGTGCCATATGAGATAAACTATACATTTCTCCAGCGTAGATGACCTGGAATGGATTGAAAGAACAGTCTCATTTTGACCACATAGAGTGTGATAGATTATCTCTTTAATTCCCAGAAAAAAAGAAACACTGTAGGCATCATAAATATTAAAATTTCATTATTGAAATGAGTTTGCTTTGTAAAATGTCTACTTTGAGGAAAAAAATTCTCTACTCTACAAGTTCCTTTTTGTCAAAATTAAAGTTTTTACATTTTTAAATACTATTGCTTTAAAAAATCCGAAAAACAACAAATCAGCTTCTTTCGTGTGGCTCGTTGGTTTAGGGATATGATTCTCGCTTCGGGTGCGAGAGGTCCCGGGTTCAACTCCCGGACGAGCCCATGGCTTTTAGTCATTTTTATCCTGTTATTTTTAGCTATTTCAGTCAAGCTAGGCATTTGAAGTTAGATTTTTCCATTTTCCCAAAATAGCTCTGATAAGATTGTCCAAAATAAATTCCTTATCTATTAGTGGGATGATTCTTAGTTAAAGTTTCAAAAAGTCTTGTTTGCCCAAAATGAGTAAGCAGTTTCTTTATAGGTACTTATGAATCTTGGTTTTATAATTTTAAAATAAGCAAATTTAGTAAAATGTGACTCCAATGCATAAATCTCAGATCACTTGTACATTTCTTTTCTGCAGAAGAAAACAATGTTCCTAAATAAATGTTATTATGACTTAAGAAATAAATAAATAAGGTCATTCATTTGGCTGCCTTTATTATCTACAGATGAGATTATATTAAAAAGTAGATACTTTCTTGGTACTTTGAATCTTGGCTTCCAAATTTATAAATGTGAATACTTAGAAAAATCTCAATATCAACACTATGCAATCATAATAAAAAACGTATACCTTCATAAGTGCATACTTCGCAAAATATCAACCATTGGGTGCCATATGAGATAAACTATACATTTCTCCAGCGTAGATGACCTGGAATGGATTGAAAGAACAGTCTCATTTTGACACAAAAAACACTGCTAAAACTTACTCTTTTGTGTTGCTTATTTGTAAAAAAAAAAAAATTCTCACATAGAGTGTGATAGATTATCTCTTTAATTCCCAGAAAAAAAGAAACACTGTAGGCATCATAAATATTAAAATTTCATTATTGAAATGAGTTTGCTTTGTAAAATGTCTACTTTGAGGAAAAAAAATCTCTACTCTACAAGTTCCTTTTTGTCAAAATTAAAGTTTTTAAATTTTTACTTATTATTGCTTTAAAAAATCCGAAAAACAACAAATCCGCTTCTTTCGTGTGGCTCGTTGGTCTAGGGGTATGATTCTCGCTTTGGGTGCGAGAGGTCCCGGGTTCAAATCCCGGACGAGCCCATGAATTTTAGTCATTTTTATCCTGGATTTTTTAGCTATTTCAGTCAAGCTAGGCATTTGAAGTTAGATTTTGCCATTTTCCCAAAATAGCTCTGATAAGATTGTCCAAAATAAATTCCTTATCTATTAGTGGGATGATTCTTAGTTAAAGTTTCAAAAAGTCTTGTTTGCCCAAAATGAGTAAGCAGTTTCTTTATAGGTACTTATGAATCTTGGTTTTATAATTTTAAAATAAGCAAATTTAGTAAAATGTGACTCCAATGCATAAATCTCAGATCACTTGTACATTTCTGTTCTGCAGAAGAAAACAATGTTACTAAATAAATGTTATTATGACTTAAGAAATAAATAAATAAGGTCATTCATTTGGCTGCCTTTATTATCTACAGATAAGATTCTATTAAAAAGTAGATACTTTGTAGGTATTTTGAATCTTGGCTTCCAAATTTATAAATGTGAATACTTAGAAAAATCTCAATATCAACACTATGCAATCATAATAAAAAATGTATACCTTCATAAGTGCATACTTCGCAAAATATCAACCATTGGGTGCCATATGAGATAAACTATACATTTCTCCAGCGTAGATGACCTGGAATGGATTGAAAGAACAGTCTCATTTTGACCACATAGAGTGTGATAGATTATCTCTTTAATTCCCAGAAAAAAAGAAACACTGTAGGCATCATAAATATTAAAATTTCATTATTGAAATGAGTTTGCTTTGTAAAATGTCTACTTTGAGGAAAAAAATTCTCTACTCTACAAGTTCCTTTTTGTCAAAATTAAAGTTTTTACATTTTTAAATACTATTGCTTTAAAAAATCCGAAAAACAACAAATCAGCTTCTTTCGTGTGGCTCGTTGGTTTAGGGATATGATTCTCGCTTTGGGTGCGAGAGGTCCCGGGTTCAACTCCCGGACGAGCCCATGGCTTTTAGTCATTTTTATCCTGTTATTTTTAGCTATTTCAATCAAGCTAGGCATTTGAAGTTAGATTTTGCCATTTTCCCAAAATAGCTCTGATAAGATTGTCCAAAATAAATTCCTTATCTATTATTGGGATGATTCTTAGTTAAAGTTTCAAAAAGTCTTGTTTGCCCAAAATGAGTAGGCAGTTTCTTTATAGGTACTTATGAATCTTGGTTTTATAATTTTAAAATAAGCAAATTTAGTAAAATGTGACTCCAATGCATAAATCTCAGATCACTTGTACATTTCTGTTCTGCAGAAGAAAACAATGTTCCTAAATAAATGTTATTATAACTTAAGAAATAAATAAATAAGGACATTCATTTGGCTGCCTTTATTATCTACAGATAAGATTCTATTAAAAAGTAGATACTTTCTTGGTACTTTGAATCTTGGCTTCCAAATTTATAAATGTGAATACTTAGAAAAATCTCAATATCAACTCTATGCAATCATAATAAAAAACGTATACTTTCATAAGTGCATACTTCGCAAAATATCAACCATTGGGTGCAATATGAGATAAACTATACATTTCTCCAGCCTAAATGACCTGGAATGGATTGAAAGAACAGTCTCATTTTGACACAAAAAACACTGCTAAAACTTACTCTTTTGTGTTGCTTATTTGTAAAAAAAAAAATATTTCTCACATAGAGTGTGATAGATTATCTCTTTAATTCCCAGAAAAAAAGAAACACTGTAGGCATCATAAATATTAAAATTGCATTATTGAAATGAGTTTGCTTTGTAAAATGTCTACTTTGAGGGAAAAAATTCTCTACTCTACAAGTTCCTTTTTGTCAAAATTAAAGTTTTTAAATTTTTACATACTATTGCTTTAAAAAAATCTGGAAAAACAACAAAACAGGTTCCTTTGTGTGGCTCGTTGGTCTAGGGGTATGATTCTCGCTTCGGGTGCGAGAGGTCCCGGGTTCAACTCCCGGACGAGCCCATGGCTTTTAGTCATTTTTATCCTGTTATTTTTAGCTATTTCAGTCAAGCTAGGCATTTGAAGTTAGATTTTTCCATTTTCCCAAAATAGCTCTGATAAGATTGTCCAAAATAAATTCCTTATCTATTAGTGGGATGATTCTTAGTTAAAGTTTCAAAAAGTCTTGTTTGCCCAAAATGAGTAAGCAGTTTCTTTATAGGTACTTATGAATCTTGGTTTTATAATTTTAAAATAAGCAAATTTAGTAAAATGTGACTCCAATGCATAAATCTCAGATCACTTGTACATTTCTTTTCTGCAGAAGAAAACAATGTTCCTAAATAAATGTTATTATGACTTAAGAAATAAATAAATAAGGTCATTCATTTGGCTGCCTTTATTATCTACAGATGAGATTATATTAAAAAGTAGATACTTTCTTGGTACTTTGAATCTTGGCTTCCAAATTTATAAATGTGAATACTTAGAAAAATCTCAATATCAACACTATGCAATCATAATAAAAAACGTATACCTTCATAAGTGCATACTTCGCAAAATATCAACCATTGGGTGCCATATGAGATAAACTATACATTTCTCCAGCGTAGATGACCTGGAATGGATTGAAAGAACAGTCTCATTTTGACACAAAAAACACTGCTAAAACTTACTCTTTTGTGTTGCTTATTTGTAAAAAAAAAAAAATTCTCACATAGAGTGTGATAGATTATCTCTTTAATTCCCAGAAAAAAAGAAACACTGTAGGCATCATAAATATTAAAATTTCATTATTGAAATGAGTTTGCTTTGTAAAATGTCTACTTTGAGGAAAAAAAATCTCTACTCTACAAGTTCCTTTTTGTCAAAATTAAAGTTTTTAAATTTTTACTTATTATTGCTTTAAAAAATCCGAAAAACAACAAATCCACTTCTTTCGTGTGGCTCGTTGGTCTAGGGGTATGATTCTCGCTTTGGGTGCGAGAGGTCCCGAGTTCAAATCCCGGACGAGCCCATGAATTTTAGTCATTTTTATCCTGGATTTTTTAGCTATTTCAGTCAAGCTAGGCATTTGAAGTTAGATTTTGCCATTTTCCCAAAATAGCTCTGATAAGATTGTCCAAAATAAATTCCTTATCTATTAGTGGGATGATTCTTAGTTAAAGTTTCAAAAAGTCTTGTTTGCCCAAAATGAGTAAGCAGTTTCTTTATAGGTACTTATGAATCTTGGTTTTATAATTTTAAAATAAGCAAATTTAGTAAAATGTGACTCCAATGCATAAATCTCAGATCACTTGTACATTTCTGTTCTGCAGAAGAAAACAATGTTACTAAATAAATGTTATTATGACTTAAGAAATAAATAAATAAGGTCATTCATTTGGCTGCCTTTATTATCTACAGATAAGATTCTATTAAAAAGTAGATACTTTGTAGGTACTTTGAATCTTGGCTTCCAAATTTATAAATGTGAATACTTAGAAAAATCTCAATATCAACACTATGCAATCATAATAAAAAATGTATACCTTCATAAGTGCATACTTCGCAAAATATCAACCATTGGGTGCCATATGAGATAAACTATACATTTCTCCAGCGTAGATGACCTGGAATGGATTGAAAGAACAGTCTCATTTTGACCACATAGAGTGTGATAGATTATCTCTTTAATTCCCAGAAAAAAAGAAACACTGTAGGCATCATAAATATTAAAATTTCATTATTGAAATGAGTTTGCTTTGTAAAATGTCTACTTTGAGGAAAAAAATTCTCTACTCTACAAGTTCCTTTTTGTCAAAATTAAAGTTTTTACATTTTTAAATACTATTGCTTTAAAAAATCCGAAAAACAACAAATCAGCTTCTTTCGTGTGGCTCGTTGGTCTAGGGATATGATTCTCGCTTTGGGTGCGAGAGGTCCCGGGTTCAAATCCCGGACGAGCCCATGAATTTTAGTCATTTTTATCCTGGATTTTTTAGCTATTTCAGTCATGCTAGGCATTTGAAGTTAGATTTTGCCATTTTCCCAAAATAGCTCTGATAAGATTGTCCAAAATAAATTCCTTATCTATTAGTGGGATGATTCTTAGTTAAAGTTTCAAAAAGTCTTGTTTGCCCAAAATGAGTAAGCAGTTTCTTTATAGGTACTTATGAATCTTGGTTTTATAATTTTAAAATAAGCAAATTTAGTAAAATGTGACTCCAATGCATAAATCTCAGATCACTTGTACATTTCTTTTCTGCAGAAGAAAACAATGTTCCTAAATAAATGTTATTATGACTTAAGAAATAAATAAATAAGGTCATTCATTTGGCTGCCTTTATTATCTACAGATGAGATTCTATTAAAAAGTAGATACTTTCTTGGTACTTTGAATCTTGGCTTCCAAATTTATAAATGTGAATACTTAGAAAAATCTCAATATCAACACTATGCAATCATAATAAAAAACGTATACCTTCATAAGTGCATACTTCGCAAAATATCAACCATTGGGTGCCATATGAGATAAACTATACATTTCTCCAGCGTAGATAACCTGGAATGGATTGAAAGAACAGTCTCACTTTGACACAAAAAACACTGCTAAAACTTACTCTTTTGTGTTGCTTATTTCTAAAAAAAAAATATTTCTCACATAGAGTGTGATAGATTATCTCTTTAATTCCCAGAAAAAAAGAAACACTGTAGGCATCATAAATATTAAAATTGCATTATTAAAATGAGTTTGCTTTGTAAAATGTCTACTTTGAGGGAAAAAATTCTCTACTCTACAAGTTCCTTTTCGTCAAAATTAAAGTTTTTACATTTTTACATAATATTGCTTTAAAAAATCCGGAAAAACAACAAAACAGGTTCTTTTGTGTGGCTCGTTGGTCTAGGGGTATGATTCTCGCTTCGGGTGCGAGAGGTCCCGGGTTCAACTCCCGGACGAGCCCATGGCTTTTAGTCATTTTTATCCTGTTATTTTTAGCTATTTCAATCAAGCTAGGCATTTGAAGTTAGATTTTGCCATTTTCCCAAAATAGCTCTGATAAGATTGTCCAAAATAAATTCCTTATCTATTATTGGGATGATTCTTAGTTAAAGTTTCAAAAAGTCTTGTTTGCCCAAAATGAGTAGGCAGTTTCTTTATAGGTACTTATGAATCTTGGTTTTATAATTTTAAAATAAGCAAATTTAGTAAAATGTGACTCCAATGCATAAATCTCAGATCACTTGTACATTTCTGTTCTGCAGAAGAAAACAATGTTCCTAAATAAATGTTATTATAACTTAAGAAATAAATAAATAAGGACATTCATTTGGCTGCCTTTATTATCTACAGATAAGATTCTATTAAAAAGTAGATACTTTCTTGGTACTTTGAATCTTGGCTTCCAAATTTATAAATGTGAATACTTAGAAAAATCTCAATATCAACTCTATGCAATCATAATAAAAAACGTATACTTTCATAAGTGCATACTTCGCAAAATATCAACCATTGGGTGCCATATGAGATAAACTATACATTTCTCCAGCCTAAATGACCTGGAATGGATTAAAAGAACAGTCTCATTTTGACACAAAAAACACTGCTAAAACTTACTCTTTTGTGTTGCTTATTTGTAAAAAAAAAAAATATTTCTCACATAGAGTGTGATAGATTATCTCTTTAATTCCCAGAAAAAAAGAAACACTGTAGGCATCATAAATATTAAAATTGCATTATTGAAATGAGTTTGCTTTGTAAAATGTCTACTTTGAGGGAAAAAATTCTCTACTCTACAAGTTCCTTTTTGTCAAAATTAAAGTTTTTAAATTTTTACATACTATTGCTTTAAAAAATCCGGAAAAACAACAAAACAGGTTCCTTTGTGTGGCTCGTTGGTCTAGGGGTATGATTCTCGCTTCGGGTGCGAGAGGTCCCGGGTTCAACTCCCGGACGAGCCCATGAATTTTAGTCATTTTTATCCTGGATTTTTTAGCTATTTCAGTCAAGCTAGGCATTTGAAGTTAGATTTTGCCATTTTCCCAAAATAGCTCTGATAAGATTGTCCAAAATAAATTCCTTATCTATTAGTGGGATGATTCTTAGTTAAAGTTTCAAAAAGTCTTGTTTGCCCAAAATGAGTAAGCAGTTTCTTTATAGGTACTTATGAATCTTGGTTTTATAATTTTAAAATAAGCAAATTTAGTAAAATGTGACTCCAATGCATAAATCTCAGATCACTTGTACATTTCTGTTCTGCAGAAGAAAACAATGTTCCTAAATAAATGTTATTATGACTTAAGAAATAAATAAATAAGGTCATTCATTTGGCTGCCTTTATTATCTACAGATAAGATTCTATTAAAAAGTAGATACTTTGTAGGTACTTTGAATCTTGGCTTCCAAATTTATAAATGTGAATACTTAGAAAAATCTCAATATCAACACTATGCAATCATAATAAAAAATGTATACCTTCATAAGTGCATACTTCGCAAAATATCAACCATTGGGTGCCATATGAGATAAACTATACATTTCTCCAGCGTAGATGACCTGGAATGGATTGAAAGAACAGTCTCATTTTGACCACATAGAGTGTGATAGATTATCTCTTTAATTCCCAGAAAAAAAGAAACACTGTAGGCATCATAAATATTAAAATTTCATTATTGAAATGAGTTTGCTTTGTAAAATGTCTACTTTGAGGAAAAAAAATCTCTACTCTACAAGTTCCTTTTTGTCAAAATTAAAGTTTTTAAATTTTTACTTATTATTGCTTTAAAAAATCTGAAAAACATCAAAACAGCTTCTTTCGTATGGCTCGTTGGTCTAGGGGTATGATTCTCGCTTTGGGTGCGAGTGGTCCCGGGTTCAAATCCCGGACGAGCTCATAAATTTTAGTCATTTTTATCCTGTTTTTTTAGCTATTTCAGTCAAGCTAGGCATTTCAAGTTAGATTTTGCCATTTTCCCAAAATAGCTCTGATAAGATTGTCCAAAATAAATTCCTTATCTATTAGTGGAATGATTCTTAGTTAAAGTTTCAAAAAGTCTTGTTTGCCCAAAATGAGTAAGCAGTTTCTTTATAGGTACTTATGAATCTTGGTTTCATAATTTTAAAATAAGCAAATTTAGTAAAATGTGACTAAAATGCATAAATCTCAGATCACTTGTACATTTCTGTTCTGCAGAAGAAAACAATGTTCCTAAATAAATGTTATTATGACTTAATAAATAAATAAATAAGGTCATTCATTTGGCTGCCTTTATTATCTACAGATATAATTCTAATAAAAAGTAGATACTTTGTAGGTACTTTGAATCTTGGCTTCCAAATTTATAAATGTGAATATTTAGAAAAATCTCAATATCAACACTATGCAATCATAATAAAAAACGTATACCTTCATAAGTGCATACTTCGCAAAATATCAACCATTGGGTGCCATATGAGATAAACTATACATTTCTCCAGCGTAGATGACCTGGAATGGATTGAAAGAACAGTCTCATTTTGACACAAAAAACACTGCTAAAACTTACTCTTTTGTGTTGCTTATTTCTAAAAAAAAAATATTTCTCACATAGCGTGTGATAGATTATCTCTTTAATTCCCAGAAAAAAAGAAACACTGTAGGCATCATAAATATTAAAATTTCATTATTAAAATGAGTTTGCTTTGTAAAATGTCTACTTTGAGGGAAAAAAATCTCTACTCTAAAAGTTCCTTTTTGTCAAAATTAAAGTTTTTAAATTTTTACTTATTATTGCTTTAAAAAATCCGAAAAAAACAACAAAACAGCTTCTTTCATGTGGCTTGTTGGTCTAGAGGTATGATTCTCGCTTTGGGTGCGAGAGCTCCCGGGTTCAAATCCCTGACGAGACCATGACTTTTAGTCATTTTTATCCTGTTATTTTTAGCTATTTCAGTCAAGCTAGGCATTTAAAGTTAGATTTTGCCATTTTCCCAAAATAGCTCTGATAAGATTGTCCAAAATAAATTCCTTATCTATTAGTGGGATGATTCTTAGTTAAAGTTTCAAAAAGTCTTGTTTGCCCAAAATGAGTAAGCAGTTTCTTTATAGGTACTTAAGAATCTTGGTTTTATAATTTTAAAATAAGCAAATTTATTAAAATGTGACTCCAATGCATAAATCTCAGATCACTTGTACATTTCTGTTCTGCAGAAGAAAACAATGTTCCTAAATAAATGTTATTATGACTTAAGAAATAAATAAATAAGGTCATTCATTTGGCTGCCTTTATTATCTACAGATAAGATTCTATTAAAAAGTAGATACTTTGTAGGTACTTTGAATCTTGGCTTCCAAATTTATAAATGTGAATACTTAGAAAAATCTTAATATCAACACTATGCAATCATAATAAAAAACGTATACCTTCATAAGTGCATACTTCGCAAAATATCAACCATTGGGTGCCATATGAGAAAAACTATACATTTCTCCAGCGTAGATGACCTGGAATGGATTGAAAGAACAGTCTCATTTTGACACAAAAAACACTGCTATAACTTACTCTTTTGTGTTGCTTATTTGTAAAAAAAAAATAAAAAATTCTCACATAGAGTGTGATAGATTATCTCTTTAATTCCCAGAAAAAAAGAAACACTGTAGGCATCATAAATATTAAAATTGCATTATTGAAATGAGTTTGCTTTGTAAAATGTCTACTTTGAGGGAAAAAATTCTCTACACTACAAGTTCCTTTTTGTCAAAATTAAAGTTTTTAAATTTTTAAATACTATTGCTTTAAAAAATCCGTAAAAACAACAAAACAGGTTCTTTTGTGTGGCTCGTTGGTCTAGGGCTATGATTCTCGCTTCGGGTGCGAGAGGTCCCGGGTTCAACTCCCGGACGAGCCCATGACTTTTAGTCATTTTTATCCTGTTATTTTTAGCTATTTCAGTCAAGCTAGGCATTTGAAGTTAGATTTTGCCATTTTCCCAAAATAGCTCTGATAAGATTGTCCAAAATAAATTCCTTATCTATTAGTGGGATGATTCTTAGTTAAAGTTTCAAAAAGTCTTGTTTGCCCAAAATGAGTAAGCAGTTTCTTTATAGGTACTTATGAATCTTGGTTTTATAATTTTAAAATAAGCAAATTTAGTAAAATGTGACTCCAATGCATAAATCTCAGATCACTTGTACATTTCTTTTCTGCAGAAGAAAACAATGTTCCTAAATAAATGTTATTATGACTTAAGAAATAAATAAATAAGGTCATTCATTTGGCTGCCTTTATTATCTACAGATGAGATTCTATTAAAAAGTAGATACTTTCTTGGTACTTTGAATCTTGGCTTCCAAATTTATAAATGTGAATACTTAGAAAAATCTCAATATCAACACTATGCAATCATAATAAAAAACGTATACCTTCATAAGTGCATACTTCGCAAAATATCAACCATTGGGTGCCATATGAGATAAACTATACATTTCTCCAGCGTAGATAACCTGGAATGGATTGAAAGAACAGTCTCACTTTGACACAAAAAACACTGCTAAAACTTACTCTTTTGTGTTGCTTATTTCTAAAAAAAAAATATTTCTCACATAGCGTGTGATAGATTATCTCTTTAATTCCCAGAAAAAAAGAAACACTGTAGGCATCATAAATATTAAAATTGCATTATTGAAATGAGTTTGCTTTGTAAAATGTCTACTTTGAGGGGAAAAAATCTCTACTCTACAAGTTCCTTTTTGTCAAAATTTAAGTTTTTAAATTTTTACTTATTATTGCTTTAAAAAATCTGAAAAACAACAAATCCGCTTCTTTCGTGTGGCTCGTTGGTCTAGGGGTATGATTCTCGCTTCGGGTGCGAGAGGTCCCGGATTCAACTCCCGGACGAGCCCATGGCTTTTAGTCATTTTTATCTTGTTATTTTTAGCTATTTCAGTCAAGCTAGGCATTTGAAGTTAGATTTTGCCATTTTCCCAAAATAGCTCTGATAAGATTGTCCAAAATAAATTCCTTATCTATTATTGGGATGATTCTTAGTTAAAGTTTCAAAAAGTCTTGTTTGCCCAAAATGAGTAAGCAGTTTCTTTATAGGTACTTATGAATCTTGGTTTTATAATTTTAAAATAAGCAAATTTAGTAAAATGTGACTCCAATGCATAAATCTCAGATCACTTGTACATTTCTGTTCTGCAGAAGAAAACAATGTTCCTAAATAAATGTTATTATAACTTAAGAAATAAATAAATAAGGACATTCATTTGGCTGCCTTTATTATCTACAGATAAGATTCTATTAAAAAGTAGATACTTTCTTGGTACTTTGAATCTTGGCTTCCAAATTTATAAATGTGAATACTTAGAAAAATCTCAATATCAACTCTATGCAATCATAATAAAAAACGTATACTTTCATAAGTGCATACTTCGCAAAATATCAACCATTGGGTGCCATATGAGATAAACTATACATTTCTCCAGCCTTAATGACCTGGAATGGATTGAAAGAACAGTCTCATTTTGACACAAAAAACACTGCTAAAACTTACTCTTTTGTGTTGCTTATTTGTAAAAAAAAAAAATATTTCTCACATAGAGTGTGATAGATTATCTCTTTAATTCCCAGAAAAAAAGAAACACTGTAGGCATCAAAAATATTAAAATTGCATTATTGAAATGAGTTTGCTTTGTAAAATGTCTACTTTGAGGAAAAAAATTCTCTACTCTACAAGTTCCTTTTTGTCAAAATTAAAGTTTTTACATTTTTAAATACTATTGCTTTAAAAAATCCGAAAAAACAACAAAACAGGTTCTTTTGTGTGGCTCGTTGGTCTAGGGGTATGATTCTCGCTTCGGGTGCGAGAGGTCCCGGGTTCAAATCCTGGACGAGCCCCTGACTTTTAGTCATTTTTATCCTGTTATTTTTAGCTATTTCAGTCAAGCTAGGCATTTGAAGTTAGATTTTGCCATTTTCCCAAAATAGCTCTGATAAGATTGTCCAAAATAAATTTCTTATCTATTAGTGGGATGATTCTTAGTTAAAGTTTCAAAAAGTCTTGTTTGCCCAAAATGAGTAAGCAGTTTCTTTATAGGTACTTATGAATCTTGGTTTTATAATTTTAAAATAAGCAAATTTAGTAAAATGTGACTCCAATGCATAAATCTCAGATCACTTCTACATTTCTGTTCTGCAGAAGAAAACAATGTTCCTAAATAAATGTTATTATAACTTAAGAAATAAATAAATAAGGTCATTCATTTGGCTGCCTTTATTATCTACAGATGAGATTCTATTAAAAAGTAGATACTTTCTTGGTACTTTGAATCTTGGCTTCCAAATTTATAAATGTGAATACTTAGAAAAATCTCTATATCAACTCTATGCAATCATAATAAAAAACGTATACTTTCATAAGTGCATACTTCGCAAAATATCAACCATTGGGTGCCATATGAGATAAACTATACATTTCTCCAGCCTAAATGACCTGGAATGGATTGAAAGAACAGTCTCATTTTGACACAAAAAACACTGCTAAAACTTACTCTTTTGTGTTGCTTATTTGTAAAAAAAAAAAATATTTCTCACATAGAGTGTGATAGATTATCTCTTTAATTCCCAGAAAAAAAGAAACACTGTAGGCATCAAAAATATTAAAATTGCATTATTGAAATGAGTTTGCTTTGTAAAATGTCTACTTTGAGGAAAAAAATTCTCTACTCTACAAGTTCCTTTTTGTCAAAATTAAAATTTTTACATTTTTACATACTATTGCTTTAAAAAATCCGGAAAAACAACAAAACAGGTTCTTTTGTGTGGCTTGTTGGTCTAGGGGTATGATTCTCGCTTCGGGTGCGAGAGGTCCCGGGTTCAACTACCGGACGAGCCCATGGCTTTTAGTCATTTTTATCCTGTTATTTTTAGCTATTTCAGTCAAGCTAGGCATTTGAAGTTAGATTTTGCCATTTTCCCAAAATAGCTCTGATAAGATTGTCCAAAATAAATTCCTTATCTATTAGTGGGATGATTCTTAGTTAAAGTTTCAAAAAGTCTTGTTTGCCCAAAATGAGTAAGCAGTTTCTTTATAGGTACTTATGAATCTTGGTTTTATAATTTTAAAATAAGCAAATTTAGTAAAATGTGACTCCAATGCATAAATCTCAGATCACTTGTACATTTCTTTTCTGCAGAAAAAAACAATGTTCCTAAATAAATGTTATTATGACTTAAGAAATAAATAAATAAGGTCATTCATTTGGCTGCCTTTATTATCTACAGATGAGATTCTATTAAAAAGTAGATACTTTGTAGGTACTTTGAATCTTGGCTTCCAAATTTATAAATGTGAATACTTAGAAAAATCTCAATATCAACACTATGCAATCATAATAAAAAACGTATACCTTCATAAGTGCATACTTCGCAAAATATCAACCATTGGGTGCCATATGAGATAAACTATACATTTCTCCAGCGTAGATAACCTGGAATGGATTGAAAGAACAGTCTCACTTTGACACAAAAAACACTGCTAAAACTTACTCTTTTGTGTTGCTTATTTCTAAAAAAAAAATATTTCTCACATAGCGTGTGATAGATTATCTCTTTAATTCCCAGAAAAAAAGAAACACTGTAGGCATCATAAATATTAAAATTGCATTATTGAAATGAGTTTGCTTTGTAAAATGTCTACTTTGAGGGAAAAAAATCTCGACTCTACAAGTTCCTTTTTGTCAAAATTTAAGTTTTTAATTTTTTACTTATTATTGCTTTAAAAAATCCGAAAAACAACAAATCCGCTTCTTTCGTGTGGCTCGTTGGTCTAGGGGTATGATTCTCGCTTTGGGTGCAAGAGGTCCCGGGTTTAAATCCCGGACGAGCCCATGAATTTTAGTCATTTTTATCCTGGATTTTTTAGCTATTTCAGTCAAGCTAGGCATTTGAAGTTAGATTTTGCCATTTTCCCAAAATAGCTCTGATAAGATTGTCCAAAATAAATTCCTTATCTATTAGTGGGATGATTCTTAGTTAAAGTTTCAAAAAGTCTTGTTTGCCCAAAATGAGTAAGCAGTTTCTTTATAGGTACTTATGAATCTTGGTTTTATAATTTTAAAATAAGCAAATTTAGTAAAATGTGACTCCAATGCATAAATCTCAAATCACTTGTACATTTCTGTTCTGCAGAAGAAAACAATGTTCCTAAATAAATGTTATTATGACTTAAGAAATAAATAAATAAGGTCATTCATTTGGCTGCCTTTATTATCTACAGATAACATTCTATTAAAAAGTAGATACTTTGTAGGTACTTTGAATCTTGGCTTCCAAATTTATAAATGTGAATACTTAGAAAAATCTCAATATCAACACTATGCAATCATAATTAAAAACGTATACCTTCATAAGTGCATACTTCGCAAAATATCAACCATTAGGTGCCATATGAGATAAACTATACATTTCTCCAGCGTAGATGACCTGGAATGGATTGAAAGAACAGTCTCATTTTGACCACATAGAGTGTGATAGATTATCTCTTTAATTCCCAGAAAAAAAGAAACACTGTAGGCATCATAAATATTAAAATTTCATTATTAAAATGAGTTTGCTTTGTAAAATGTCTACTTTGAGGGAAAAAAATCTCTACTCTAAAAGTTCCTTTTTGTCAAAATTAAAGTTTTTAAATTTTTACTTATTATTGCTTTAAAAAATCCGAAAAAAACAACAAAACAGCTTCTTTCATGTGGCTTGTTGGTCTAGAGGTATGATTCTCGCTTTGGGTGCGAGAGCTCCCGGGTTCAAATCCCTGACGAGACCATGACTTTTAGTCATTTTTATCCTGGTATTTTTAGCTATTTCAGTCAAGCTAGGCATTTGAAGTTAGATTTTGCCATTTTCCCAAAATAGCTCTGATAAGATTGTCCAAAATAAATTCCTTATCTATTAGTGGGATGATTCTTAGTTAAAGTTTCAAAAAGTCTTGTTTGCCCAAAATGAGTAAGCAGTTTCTTTATAGGTACTTATGAATCTTGGTTTTATAATTTTAAAATAAGCAAATTTAGTAAAATGTGACTCCAATGCATAAATCTCAGATCACTTGTACATTTCTTTTCTGCAGAAGAAAACAATGTTCCTAAATAAATGTTATTATGACTTAAGAAATAAATAAATAAGGTCATTCATTTGGCTGCCTTTATTATCTACAGATGAGATTCTATTAAAAAGTAGATACTTTCTTGGTACTTTGAATCTTGGCTTCCAAATTTATAAATGTGAATACTTAGAAAAATCTCAATATCAACACTATGCAATCATAATAAAAAACGTATACCTTCATAAGTGCATACTTCGCAAAATATCAACCATTGGGTGCCATATGAGATAAACTATACATTTCTCCAGCGTAGATAACCTGGAATGGATTGATTCCCAGAAAAAAAGAAACACTGTAGGCATCATAAATATTAAAATTGCATTATTGAAATGAGTTTGCTTTGTAAAATGTCTACTTTGAGGGAAAAAAATCTCGACTCTACAAGTTCCTTTTTGTCAAAATTTAAGTTTTTAATTTTTTACTTATTATTGCTTTAAAAAATCCGAAAAACAACAAATCCGCTTCTTTCGTGTGGCTCGTTGGTCTAGGGGTATGATTCTCGCTTTGGGTGCAAGAGGTCCCGGGTTTAAATCCCGGACGAGCCCATGAATTTTAGTCATTTTTATCCTGGATTTTTTAGCTATTTCAGTCAAGCTAGGCATTTGAAGTTAGATTTTGCCATTTTCCCAAAATAGCTCTGATAAGATTGTCCAAAATAAATTCCTTATCTATTAGTGGGATGATTCTTAGTTAAAGTTTCAAAAAGTCTTGTTTGCCCAAAATGAGTAAGCAGTTTCTTTATAGGTACTTATGAATCTTGGTTTTATAATTTTAAAATAAGCAAATTTAGTAAAATGTGACTCCAATGCATAAATCTCAAATCACTTGTACATTTCTGTTCTGCAGAAGAAAACAATGTTCCTAAATAAATGTTATTATGACTTAAGAAATAAATAAATAAGGTCATTCATTTGGCTGCCTTTATTATCTACAGATAACATTCTATTAAAAAGTAGATACTTTGTAGGTACTTTGAATCTTGGCTTCCAAATTTATAAATGTGAATACTTAGAAAAATCTCAATATCAACACTATGCAATCATAATTAAAAACGTATACCTTCATAAGTGCATACTTCGCAAAATATCAACCATTAGGTGCCATATGAGATAAACTATACATTTCTCCAGCGTAGATGACCTGGAATGGATTGAAAGAACAGTCTCATTTTGACCACATAGAGTGTGATAGATTATCTCTTTAATTCCCAGAAAAAAAGAAACACTGTAGGCATCATAAATATTAAAATTTCATTATTAAAATGAGTTTGCTTTGTAAAATGTCTACTTTGAGGGAAAAAAATCTCTACTCTAAAAGTTCCTTTTTGTCAAAATTAAAGTTTTTAAATTTTTACTTATTATTGCTTTAAAAAATCCGAAAAAAACAACAAAACAGCTTCTTTCATGTGGCTTGTTGGTCTAGAGGTATGATTCTCGCTTTGGGTGCGAGAGCTCCCGGGTTCAAATCCCTGACGAGACCATGACTTTTAGTCATTTTTATCCTGGTATTTTTAGCTATTTCAGTCAAGCTAGGCATTTGAAGTTAGATTTTGCCATTTTCCCAAAATAGCTCTGATAAGATTGTCCAAAATAAATTCCTTATCTATTAGTGGGATGATTCTTAGTTAAAGTTTCAAAAAGTCTTGTTTGCCCAAAATGAGTAAGCAGTTTCTTTATAGGTACTTATGAATCTTGGTTTTATAATTTTAAAATAAGCAAATTTAGTAAAATGTGACTCCAATGCATAAATCTCAGATCACTTGTACATTTCTTTTCTGCAGAAGAAAACAATGTTCCTAAATAAATGTTATTATGACTTAAGAAATAAATAAATAAGGTCATTCATTTGGCTGCCTTTATTATCTACAGATGAGATTCTATTAAAAAGTAGATACTTTCTTGGTACTTTGAATCTTGGCTTCCAAATTTATAAATGTGAATACTTAGAAAAATCTCAATATCAACACTATGCAATCATAATAAAAAACGTATACCTTCATAAGTGCATACTTCGCAAAATATCAACCATTGGGTGCCATATGAGATAAACTATACATTTCTCCAGCGTAGATAACCTGGAATGGATTGAAAGAACAGTCTCACTTTGACACAAAAAACACTGCTAAAACTTACTCTTCTGTGTTGCTTATTTCTAAAAAAAAAATATTTCTCACATAGCGTGTGATAGATTATCTCTTTAATTCCCAGAAAAAAAAGAAACACTGTAGGCATCATAAATATTAAAATTGCATTATTGAAATGAGTTTGCTTTGTAAAATGTCTACTTTGAGGGGAAAAAATCTCTACTCTACAAGTTCCTTTTTGTCAAAATTTAAGTTTTTAAATTTTTACTTATTATTGCTTTAAAAAATCTGAAAAACAACAAATCCGCTTCTTTCGTGTGGCTCGTTGGTCTAGGGGTATGATTCTCGCTTCGGGTGCGAGAGGTCCCGGATTCAACTCCCGGACGAGCCCATGGCTTTTAGTCATTTTTATCTTGTTATTTTTAGCTATTTCAGTCAAGCTAGGCATTTGAAGTTAGATTTTGCCATTTTCCCAAAATAGCTCTGATAAGATTGTCCAAAATAAATTCCTTATCTATTATTGGGATGATTCTTAGTTAAAGTTTCAAAAAGTCTTGTTTGCCCAAAATGAGTAAGCAGTTTCTTTATAGGTACTTATGAATCTTGGTTTTATAATTTTAAAATAAGCAAATTTAGTAAAATGTGACTCCAATGCATAAATCTCAGATCACTTGTACATTTCTGTTCTGCAGAAGAAAACAATGTTCCTAAATAAATGTTATTATAACTTAAGAAATAAATAAATAAGGACATTCATTTGGCTGCCTTTATTATCTACAGATAAGATTCTATTAAAAAGTAGATACTTTCTTGGTACTTTGAATCTTGGCTTCCAAATTTATAAATGTGAATACTTAGAAAAATCTCAATATCAACTCTATGCAATCAAAATAAAAAACGTATACTTTCATAAGTGCATACTTCGCAAAATATCAACCATTGGGTGCCATATGAGATAAACTATACATTTCTCCAGCCTTAATGACCTGGAATGGATTGAAAGAACAGTCTCATTTTGACACAAAAAACACTGCTAAAACTTACTCTTTTGTGTTGCTTATTTGTAAAAAAAAAAAATATTTCTCACATAGAGTGTGATAGATTATCTCTTTAATTCCCAGAAAAAAAGAAACACTGTAGGCATCAAAAATATTAAAATTGCATTATTGAAATGAGTTTGCTTTGTAAAATGTCTACTTTGAGGAAAAAAATTCTCTACTCTACAAGTTCCTTTTTGTCAAAATTAAAGTTTTTACATTTTTAAATACTATTGCTTTAAAAAATCCGAAAAAACAACAAAACAGGTTCTTTTGTGTGGCTCGTTGGTCTAGGGGTATGATTCTCGCTTCGGGTGCGAGAGGTCCCGGGTTCAAATCCTGGACGAGCCCCTGACTTTTAGTCATTTTTATCCTGTTATTTTTAGCTATTTCAGTCAAGCTAGGCATTTGAAGTTAGATTTTGCCATTTTCCCAAAATAGCTCTGATAAGATTGTCCAAAATAAATTTCTTATCTATTAGTGGGATGATTCTTAGTTAAAGTTTCAAAAAGTCTTGTTTGCCCAAAATGAGTAAGCAGTTTCTTTATAGGTACTTATGAATCTTGGTTTTATAATTTTAAAATAAGCAAATTTAGTAAAATGTGACTCCAATGCATAAATCTCAGATCACTTGTACATTTCTGTTCTGCAGAAGAAAACAATGTTCCTAAATAAATGTTATTATAACTTAAGAAATAAATAAATAAGGTCATTCATTTGGCTGCCTTTATTATCTACAGATGAGATTCTATTAAAAAGTAGATACTTTCTTGGTACTTTGAATCTTGGCTTCCAAATTTATAAATGTGAATACTTAGAAAAATCTCTATATCAACTCTATGCAATCATAATAAAAAACGTATACTTTCATAAGTGCATACTTCGCAAAATATCAACCATTGGGTGCCATATGAGATAAACTATACATTTCTCCAGCCTAAATGACCTGGAATGGATTGAAAGAACAGTCTCATTTTGACACAAAAAACACTGCTAAAACTTACTCTTTTGTGTTGCTTATTTGTAAAAAAAAAAAATATTTCTCACATAGAGTGTGATAGATTATCTCTTTAATTCCCAGAAAAAAAGAAACACTGTAGGCATCATAAATATTAAAATTGCATTATTGAAATGAGTTTGCTTTGTAAAATGTCTACTTTGAGGGAAAAAATTCTCTACTCTACAAGTTCCTTTTTGTCAAAATTAAAGTTTTTACATTTTTACATACTATTGCTTTAAAAAATCCGGAAAAACAACAAAACAGGTTCTTTTGTGTGGCTTGTTGGTCTAGGGGTATGATTCTCGCTTCGGGTGCGAGAGGTCCCGGGTTCAACTACCGGACGAGCCCATGGCTTTTAGTCATTTTTATCCTGTTATTTTTAGCTATTTCAGTCAAGCTAGGCATTTGAAGTTAGATTTTGCCATTTTCCCAAAATAGCTCTGATAAGATTGTCCAAAATAAATTCCTTATCTATTAGTGGGATGATTCTTAGTTAAAGTTTCAAAAAGTCTTATTTGCCCAAAATGAGTAAACAGTTTCTTTATAGGTACTTATGAATCTTGGTTTTATAATTTTAAAATAAGCAAATTTAGTAAAATGTGACTCCAATGCATAAATCTCAGATCACTTGTACATTTCTTTTCTGCAGAAGAAAACAATGTTCCTAAATAAATGTTATTATGACTTAAGAAATAAATAAATAAGGTCATTCATTTGGCTGCCTTTATTATCTACAGATGAGATTATATTAAAAAGTAGATACTTTCTTGGTACTTTGAATCTTGGCTTCCAAATTTATAAATGTGAATACTTAGAAAAATCTCAATATCAACACTATGCAATCATAATAAAAAACGTATACCTTCATAAGTGCATACTTCGCAAAATATCAACCATTGGGTGCCATATGAGATAAACTATACATTTCTCCAGCGTAGATGACCTGGAATGGATTGAAAGAACAGTCTCACTTTGACACAAAAAACACTGCTAAAACTTACTCTTTTGTGTTGCTTATTTCTAAAAAAAAAATATTTCTCACATAGCGTGTGATAGATTATCTCTTTAATTCCCAGAAAAAAAGAAACACTGTAGGCATCATAAATATTAAAATTGCATTATTGAAATGAGTTTGCTTTGTAAAATGTCTACTTTGAGGGTAAAAAATCTCTACTCTACAAGTTCCTTTTTGTCAAAATTTAAGTTTTTAAATTTTTACTTATTATTGCTTTAAAAAATCTGAAAAACAACAAATCCACTTCTTTCGTGTGGCTCGTTGGTCTAGGGGTATGATTCTTGCTTCGGGTGCGAGAGGTCCCGGATTCAACTCCCGGACGAGCCCATGGCTTTTAGTCATTTTTATCTTGTTATTTTTAGCTATTTCAGTCAAGCTAGGCATTTGAAGTTAGATTTTGCCATTTTCCCAAAATAGCTCTGATAAGATTGTCCAAAATAAATTCCTTATCTATTATTGGGATGATTCTTAGTTAAAGTTTCAAAAAGTCTTGTTTGCCCAAAATGAGTAAGCAGTTTCTTTATAGGTACTTATGAATCTTGGTTTTATAATTTTAAAATAAGCAAATTTAGTAAAATGTGACTCCAATGCATAAATCTCAGATCACTTGTACATTTCTGTTCTGCAGAAGAAAACAATGTTCCTAAATAAATGTTATTATAACTTAAGAAATAAATAAATAAGGACATTCATTTGGCTGCCTTTATTATCTACAGATAAGATTCTATTAAAAAGTAGATACTTTCTTGGTACTTTGAATCTTGGCTTCCAAATTTATAAATGTGAATACTTAGAAAAATCTCAATATCAACTCTATGCAATCATAATAAAAAACGTATACTTTCATAAGTGCATACTTCGCAAAATATCAACCATTGGGTGCCATATGAGATAAACTATACATTTCTCCAGCCTTAATGACCTGGAATGGATTGAAAGAACAGTCTCATTTTGACACAAAAAACACTGCTAAAACTTACTCTTTTGTGTTGCTTATTTGTAAAAAAAAAAAATATTTCTCACATAGAGTGTGATAGATTATCTCTTTAATTCCCAGAAAAAAAGAAACACTGTAGGCATCAAAAATATTAAAATTGCATTATTGAAATGAGTTTGCTTTGTAAAATGTCTACTTTGAGGAAAAAAATTCTCTACTCTACAAGTTCCTTTTTGTCAAAATTAAAGTTTTTACATTTTTAAATACTATTGCTTTAAAAAATCCGAAAAAACAACAAAACAGGTTCTTTTGTGTGGCTCGTTGGTCTAGGGGTATGATTCTCGCTTCGGGTGCGAGAGGTCCCGGGTTCAAATCCTGGACGAGCCCCTGACTTTTAGTCATTTTTATCCTGTTATTTTTAGCTATTTCAGTCAAGCTAGGCATTTGAAGTTAGATTTTGCCATTTTCCCAAAATAGCTCTGATAAGATTGTCCAAAATAAATTTCTTATCTATTAGTGGGATGATTCTTAGTTAAAGTTTCAAAAAGTCTTGTTTGCCCAAAATGAGTAAGCAGTTTCTTTATAGGTACTTATGAATCTTGGTTTTATAATTTTAAAATAAGCAAATTTAGTAAAATGTGACTCCAATGCATAAATCTCAGATCACTTGTACATTTCTGTTCTGCAGAAGAAAACAATGTTCCTAAATAAATGTTATTATAACTTAAGAAATAAATAAATAAGGTCATTCATTTGGCTGCCTTTATTATCTACAGATGAGATTCTATTAAAAAGTAGATACTTTCTTGGTACTTTGAATCTTGGCTTCCAAATTTATAAATGTGAATACTTAGAAAAATCTCTATATCAACTCTATGCAATCATAATAAAAAACGTATACTTTCATAAGTGCATACTTCGCAAAATATCAACCATTGGGTGCCATATGAGATAAACTATACATTTCTCCAGCCTAAATGACCTGGAATGGATTGAAAGAACAGTCTCATTTTGACACAAAAAACACTGCTAAAACTTACTCTTTTGTGTTGCTTATTTGTAAAAAAAAAAAATATTTCTCACATAGAGTGTGATAGATTATCTCTTTAATTCCCAGAAAAAAAGAAACACTGTAGGCATCATAAATATTAAAATTGCATTATTGAAATGAGTTTGCTTTGTAAAATGTCTACTTTGAGGGAAAAAATTCTCTACTCTACAAGTTCCTTTTTGTCAAAATTAAAGTTTTTACATTTTTACATACTATTGCTTTAAAAAATCCGGAAAAACAACAAAACAGGTTCTTTTGTGTGGCTTGTTGGTCTAGGGGTATGATTCTCGCTTCGGGTGCGAGAGGTCCCGGGTTCAACTACCGGACGAGCCCATGGCTTTTAGTCATTTTTATCCTGTTATTTTTAGCTATTTCAGTCAAGCTAGGCATTTGAAGTTAGATTTTGCCATTTTCCCAAAATAGCTCTGATAAGATTGTCCAAAATAAATTCCTTATCTATTAGTGGGATGATTCTTAGTTAAAGTTTCAAAAAGTCTTGTTTGCCCAAAATGAGTAAGCAGTTTCTTTATAGGTACTTATGAATCTTGGTTTTATAATTTTAAAATAAGCAAATTTAGTAAAATGTGACTCCAATGCATAAATCTCAGATCACTTGTACATTTCTGTTCTGCAGAAGAAAACAATGTTCCTAAATAAATGTTATTATGACTTAAGAAATAAATAAATAAGGTCATTCATTTGGCTGCCTTTATTATCTACAGATAACATTCTATTAAAAAGTAGATACTTTGTAGGTACTTTGAATCTTGGCTTCCAAATTTATAAATGTGAATACTTAGAAAAATCTCAATATCAACACTATGCAATCATAATAAAAAACATATACCTTCATAAGTGCATACTTCGCAAAATATCAACCATTAGGTGCCATATGAGATAAACTATACATTTCTCCAGCGTAGATGACCTGGAATGGATTGAAAGAACAGTCTCATTTTGACCACATAGAGTGTGATAGATTATCTCTTTAATTCCCAGAAAAAAAGAAACACTGTAGGCATCATAAATATTAAAATTTCATTATTGAAATGAGTTTGCTTTGTAAAATGTCTACTTTGAGGAAAAAAAATCTCTACTCTACAAGTTCCTTTTTGTCAAAATTAAAGTTTTTAAATTTTTACTTATTATTGCTTTAAAAAATCTGAAAAACATCAAAATAGCTTCTTTGGTGTGGCTCGTTGGTCTAGGGGTATGATTCTCGCTTTGGGTGCGAGAGGTCCCGGGTTCAAATCCCAGACGAGCTCATAAATTTTAGTCATTTTTATCCTGTTATTTTTAGCTATTTCAGTCAAGCTAGGCATTTGAAGTTAGATTTTGCCATTTTCCCAAAATAGCTCTGATAAGATTGTCCAAAATAAATTCCTTATCTATTAGTGGGATGATTCTTAGTTAAAGTTTCAAAAAGTCTTGTTTGCCCAAAATGAGTAAGCAGTTTCTTTATAGGTACTTATGAATCTTGGTTTTATAATTTTAAAATAAGCAAATTTAGTAAAATGTGACTAAAATGCATAAATCTCAGATCACTTGTACATTTCTGTTCTGCAGAATAAAACAATGTTCTTAAATAAATGTTATTATGACTTAAGAAATAAATAAATAAGGTCATTCTTTTGGCTGCCTTTATTATCTACAGATATAATTCTAATAAAAAGTAGATACTTTGTAGGTACTTTCAATCTTGGCTTCCAAATTTATAAATGTGAATACTTAGAAAAATCTCAATATCAACACTATGCAATCATAATAAAAAACGTATACCTTCATAAGTGCATACTTCGCAAAATATCAACCATTGGGTGCCATATGAGATAAACTATACATTTCTCCAGCGTAGATGACCTGGAATGGATTGAAAGAACAGTCTCATTTTGACACAAAAAACACTGCTAAAACTTACTCTTTTGTGTTGCTTATTTGTAAAAAAAAAAAATATTTCTCACATAGAGTGTGATAGATTATCTCTTTAATTCCCAGAAAAAAAGAAACACTGTAGGCATCATAAATATTAAAATTGCATTATTGAAATGAGTTTGCTTTGTAAAATGTCTACTTTGAGGGAAAAAATTCTCTACTCTACAAGTTCCTTTTTGTCAAAATTAAAGTTTTTAAATTTTTACATACTATTGCTTTAAAAAATCCGGAAAAACAACAAAACAGGTTCTTTTGTGTGGCTCGTTGGTCTAGGGCTATGATTCTCGCTTCGGGTGCGATAGGTCCCGGGTTCAACTCCCAGACGAGCCCATGGCTTTTAGTCATTTTTATCCTGTTATTTTTAGCTATTTCAGTCAAGCTAGGCATTTGAAGTTAGATTTTGCCATTTTCCCAAAATAGCTCTGATAAGATTGTCCAAAATAAATTCCTTATCTATTAGTGGGATGATTCTTAGTTAAAGTTTGAAAAAGTCTTATTTGCCCAAAATGAGTAAGCAGTTTCTTTATAGGTACTTATGAATCTTGGTTTTATAATTTTAAAATAAGCAAATTTAGTAAAATGTGACTCCAATGCATAAATCTCAGATCACTTGTACATTTCTTTTCTGCAGAAGAAAACAATGTTCCTAAATAAATGTTATTATGACTTAAGAAATAAATAAATAAGGTCATTCATTTGGCTGCCTTTATTATCTACAGATGAGATTATATTAAAAAGTAGATACTTTCTTGGTACTTTGAATCTTGGCTTCCAAATTTATAAATGTGAATACTTAGAAAAATCTCAATATCAACACTATGCAATCATAATAAAAAACGTATACCTTCATAAGTGCATACTTCGCAAAATATCAACCATTGGGTGCCATATGAGATAAACTATACATTTCTCCAGCGTAGATGACCTGGAATGGATTGAAAGAACAGTCTCATTTTGACACAAAAAAACACTGCTAAAACTTACTCTTTTGTGTTGCTTATTTTTAAAAAAAAATAAATTCTCACATAGAGTGTGATAGATTATCTCTTTAATTCCCAGAAAAAAAGAAACACTGTAGGCATCATAAATATTAAAATTGCATTATTGAAATGAGTTTGCTTTGTAAAATGTCTACTTTGAGGGAAAAAATTCTCTACTCTACAAGTTCCTTTTTGTCAAAATTAAAGTTTTTAAATTTTTACTTATTATTGCTTTAAAAAATCCGAAAAACAAAAAATCCGCTTCTTTCGTGTGGCTCGTTGGTCTAGGGGTATGATTCTCGCTTTGGGTGCGAGAGGTCCCGGGTTTAAATCCCGGACGAGCCCATGAATTTTAGTCATTTTTATCCTGGATTTTTTAGCTATTTCAGTCAAGCTAGGCATTT